>NC_087263.1:5296666-5620833 GCF_037042905.1 Lytechinus pictus
ATCAAAGAATAAGAACAAAGAAAGTTTGAGAAAAATCGGACAAATAATGAGAAAGTTATGAGCATTTGAATATTGCAATCACTAATGCTATGGAGATCCTCCTATTGGCAATGCGACAAGGATGTGTGATGTCACATGTGAACAACTTTCCCTTTGATGGACTATAAAATACCCCCAAAATGTCTCTTTGCTTTTTCTTATGGTGATACAAACTCTTTATCCATGATGTATTCTTTAAAAATCTGTATTACATGCCCTCCTATAAAAAGAATATATGATCTACTGATAGATGTGATAAAAGAGGCAGTTTCAGTGAAATATAAACTAAAGTAATGAGGAGAGTTGTTCACAAATGACATCACGTATATGTGTCGCATTGTCAATGTGAGGATCTCCATAGCATTAGTGATCACAATATTCAAATGCTCATAACTTTCTCATTATTTGTCCGATTTATCTTAAACTTTCGTTGATATGTTTCTTTGATTATTCTGTTTTCACATAAGCTATCTTGTTCCAAAGGTTTCATTCTCCTTTAAGAATGACCGGTGAACCTTTCTTACGTGCTAAACCATCGCCAATGGTGTATACCATTTACCACAAAAAAGGATCACCAGTCGTTTATGAAACACCCACCAGGGAAAGGGGTGTTCCTAATGGGTTCTAGTGATAAAAAAGGAGAAATTATGGGGAATGCATTTAATATTTTGAAACACAGATAAATTGATTACCGGTATCAGCCATTGTCATTTATCTCTTTGATTGCTAACCTTTTTGTTATGAAACCCTGGGTCTTGTTGCATAAAACTTACTATTATGGTAACTTTGCCATTCAATGGTAATTACCATGGTAACAAGGCTCAACAGCCAATCAGAATCAAGGATTCCATGAAATATACAATTGGAAGGCACATTTACTATAATAATAACTTTTATGCAACAGGGCCCAGATCTTCTGATATCTGGTGTTTGTAAAAAAAAAAGAAGATAATTCAAAAGATCAATCATCACACAAATAAGCTTGAAAAAAAAAAATACATGGTAGTAGATGTATGCACAAGATACAGAGTATTTACCCTCTCTCACTAATAGTAATGTCCTTACTTCTGAATAATCTATATTCACACAATAATGATTGATTGATTTCATTCTCTTTGTTTTGACACAGATTTCGGCGCTGAACTTCAGGATAGAGAACCCGAGCGTGGGTGTCATTGCAATAGCAGGCCTGTCAGCACTAGCTATCGTGTGTGCGTTTTTATGGTCAAGATCTAGGTAGAACACTGTCGAGGTACACGTAGCAGCTTTTTATTGAAAGGGATCGGTGTAATAATAAAGTTACACTGCAGGGACCTGTTGCCGAAAGACTTGCAATCAAAGACAACCTCTAAAAAAGTCAATTGCAACTTTATTTTGAGCCAATCGAATGTGAATATTTCGGACTTGCGCTTGATTATTTTTAGTTGCGTTTAAACAGAACTCTTTCTGCATCAGGACCTGGTGAATGTTGATGACGCAGATAGTCTGATTTTTTTTTTACCGACAGATTTGCTCTGAGCCAATCAGATGCAATGATTTGGTTAGCGCTTAAAAAAATAGTAAAAATCACTATTTGTTTTAAGAATACTCCCGAGGACTGCTCTGAAGCCAAACTAAGAGAGCATTTCACAAAAAAGCTTGTCATTGATTTTTACTGTTGAATTTACACCAGGCCAATCACATGCAAGGATTTTGGGAACTATGACAATAGTCAGTGATACTTATGGACTATCATGAAATGCCTATGAAGACTGCTTTTAAACCAAACTAGGAGAGCATTTCACAAAGAACCCTGTCATGTATTTTTTTTGCTGATGAAATTGCTATTGGCCAATGAGATGGAAGGGTTTCATTGGTTTGTAATATATGTCATTGCAGTGTAACTTGGTCTGGGTGCTAACCTTTGTGATAAAGTGTCCTGAGAACATTGGTTTCTACTCGGGGGTTTTTAATCTGGGGCCCGTTTCATTAATCTTTAAAACTACAGTGATTTTACCTTCATGACAACTACTAAGGAAACCTTGATTGTGATTGGCTGCGGAGTCCTGTTACCATGGTAATTGCCATCAGATCAAAGTTATGATAGTCGCAAGTCTTTATGAAATATGTCCGTGCAGGCATGTTTTACATGCCTGTCAAGCTCTAAACTATCTTGCGATTTCTCAGAGCGTCAAAATTGTGTGTTAGCTCCTTATTGCACCGATTCCTTATAATGTACTTATAGTGATTTTGCCTTGCAATGCATTGACTGTATATTCTCATGGAAACAAAAGGCAATGCACAGGGTCTGTTCACCTTTATTAACATCGGTGCGTTCTCATTGGGTTTTCCTGCTTGCAGGTCTACATAGCAAGTACAGGATTTGAAAGGACCCAGGACAACAGGATGCAATAACTTTCACGTTTTTAAAACGTTAAGATTGGCTTGGCTTGAACAAGCCTGGAAAACGAGAGGAACATGTTAGCCTACCTCCTTGAAATTATTCAGACTTCATGTTGCTTTTCTTTTCCAAATTATTTTCGATATTTGGTGAACAGATGGTTTGAAAGTTATCTTTGTCCTAAACTATTTATATACATGTAAAATAGGACTTGTAAAATAAGTACATAAAGTCATAAACTATGACTGTGATGTCAAAGAAGTGTATATTTCTTACTCGTTGATTAAACCAAACTAAGTTTGGGAAAGTACTGTAAAAGAATTAAACAATTTGTTATATTATGATGATGCATGTGTGAACCAGGTTATTGTGCGAATATTGTCGATATCTTGTTCCGGGACAGGATTATGTTTTATGTTTTCTTTCTGTAATGTTACTTCTTGGAAGTCTTCGGAGTAATTTTATTGGAAAATGACTCTGTCATAGTGACATGCTGACGGTGGTTACTGATTGTCTTCACAGAAAGAGGTTTATTTTCTTATTAAATCTCAAATGTTTTATGGCAAAAGGTTTGTTTCATTGTAAACGCAGAGAAATATGCATTTTGTCGATTTAACAACAACTTCGAGAATGAATTGCCATAGCAGTAAAGTTAGATTTTCCCAAAGTTGTTGCAATATTTATAATAGAATAAACAAACACAACAGACGAAGGCCATGTTTTTTGTCTCAGCTGCATAGCAAAACGAGACTATAGGCGCTGTTTTCCCGACAGCAGTGGTGTTGTCAACATTGAAATCTTAACCAATGGTTAAGTTTTTTAAATGTCATAACTTAGAAAGTATATGGATCTGTTTCATGAAACATGGACATAAAGGTTATCAGGTATTACTGAACATCCTACCTTAGTTTCAGGTCACATGACCAAGGTCAAAGGTTATTTAGGGTCCATGGACTTAGACCACATTGGGGGCATTTGAAATGTCATCATAACTTAAGTTCATGGATGTAGTTCATAAAATTTGGACATTTCAGGTCACATGATCAAGGTGAAAGGTCATATAGGGTCAATGAACTTACTATTTTGTTATCACATGAATGGTGGTTTTCGTGAATAATTATTCATCTTAGTTGTTTTTAAAGTCAGCACTGCTGCTATATTGAATGGCATACAGTAATGCAGGTGAGACTGCCAGAGGCATTCCACTTGTTTTATGTTGGTCATATGTACGTGTAATACTTTTAAGACTAGGGCGGGGGTAAAAAAATTAGAGTAAGCAAGCCATCATTACAATGTAAATACAAACGAGACTTCTACATAAAAACTCTTTAATATATTCATACAACTCTCCTTTTGTATTTGTTACGAAAAGATAATATATATGGTATAATGTTCTTAAGAAAAGAAAACTTACCAATTTTCAGACTGTAAATGTAGAAAATCAATACATGTATTTACATGGAGATTGTGGACATGGACGCAGAACTGCTTGCTCCTGTTTCATCAAAGTTATAATCAATAACAAATGACATAAATCAATCAGAAATTTGTTTGCAGCCAATTATATTGCTAGATTTCAGTAGCTTGTAACAACTTTTTGTGTACTAAATTTTGTGAAATAGTGATCCCAAGGTTTGTGATGAACTGTAAATTGAAATGAATGAATACTTATGATTGGTTCTTGGTCCCTGAGAATCACATGACTGGGATTATGTATGAAGTGCTATTTTAGAGCTAAATATTATTATTATTTTTTTTTAGAATATGAAAAGTTTGAGCCTCCAAATGATTGTAAATTTTTGGTTACATCGAATGTATTTGCTTATTAAATGATTGAAAATGATAACATTTCATGAATATATGTCATGTGTGTGATGGACATCCTAAATCTGTCATTTTCAGATTTCATTCGTGAGTACTGGTACTAAATTGAAACAATGATGAATTTGTCTTCATAATTATTTAAAAATATATATTTTCGGCTGAAATTTCAGCTGAAAAAATTTCCATTGTTGACTTGCAAGCTGTTATTGTACAGTTGTTAAGTAATTTTCCAAATATGTTTTTCTTTTCCTCAGATTATGATTTTTCTACTGAGTTAATGATATTTTGTTCAAATTAATTTAATACCACACATGAATTTGTTATGCTGATTTTTTTTCCTATGATGATCCATATTCTTTCATATGTTATTCCTTTATCTGTGTTTGTTGGTGTATATTGGAGCCTTCCTCGTGTGAAAGGAGAACAATAAAACAGAAGGATGGGATTTTTAAAAAGATATTTGCCCAATTCAAAGCAATTTTTCCCACCAGATTATTCAAAAACATGTTTATATACCTCCTCTATTAAAGTTGAACAGAATTCTGTGATCCATAAAGCCACTTATTAATAGGCAAAGTTACCCGTCCCTGTTGCCATATATACTTGAAATTAACTAGTTGAAAATAACTGCATTAAAGGGTAATTTGGCACAAGTACTATTTTAGTCACATTTGACTAGCAGTATACATGTATTCTTGTACAGTTGTCCTTATTGACTGCTGGAGTCGCACATTTTATCTGACAGTTGGCATGGCGACTGCTTCTCAGCCAATTAAAATCGAGGAAAGTTGTCCGATCTGAAAAGTTATCGGACAAAAAAAAAGTTGATGAAATGCTCCACAGATCTTGTGATCTACTGAAGTCTATTTTTAGAGTGTATTTCCTTTTGAATTGTGACTCTGTTTTGAGTCATTTTGACCACTTTTTATCCAAACCAACCCCTGATGAATGCAGAGTAGCCTGAATTCAAGAGCTAAGACACATGCAATGTTGATGGGTTATATATAGTTTTATATATGTGTTCATTAACAATATAATGCGGACACATTTTGTAGAACTCTCTGAGTCTTACAGCATCCTACCATTTCATTTGATAAGTGATATTAACAGGGCATTTTGGATATTTTGTACAAAACATACTTTGTTTATGTCATATTGTTTACAAACAAGAAAATTTGTGAACTTGTTTATACTATAGTATGATTAACGAGGTTATGGTTGTTGGATCATGTTAATGCGTGTGGAGAGCGGATGTGCGGCATGGAGGAAATAAAGAATTATTGAAAACGTTTACAAGAAAATGTCTTGTGAAATTTATTGATTGCCAGTCTTGTTTTTCACTGCGACATTATTTTATTGATTGCAATAATTATTATTGCTTTGGACTTTTTGATTCATTGTGATTCAATTCAACATTTATTGTCCAATAATTGGAAAAGTGTTTGATTTACAAAAACTACATATTACAAACATGAAATGAATAGAAAAAATGGATACAATAAATATACAAGCATTAATTACACAATCTGGTAACTATAAGAATTCAGTTCACAGTTTATATTTGAATAATTGAATTCAAAATATGGTGCAAAAGTTTGGAAACTGGGGAATCTGTTCTGCAAATCATAATATACATATTTTTGTTTTTATCTTTCATTGGAATTACAAATACATGCATTAATTTCGATTCAGATGACACAATCGAGCAGCTCCTCTGTATGCTGTGTGACATACATTCCCAAAATGGCAATTTTCTCAGAAATTTGAAATTGATTTTATTTATGTGGTGGATTTATCACCAGACAAACCATTTCACACCCATTTCGTTATAAAAACATTGGTATTCATCAGATTTTAGTTTTAAAAAAAGAATTGATATTACATGTATAGGCCTGTAAGGGGAAATGCTAGCATAATTATGACGTCACCAAATAAAAGTAAAAAAAAAAATCAAAACTTTCTTATTATTTGATGGATATTCATCAACCTTCACCAATATTATTCTCTTATTTTTCTGCTTTGGTTAAAACCAACTTAATGTCAGGGTGAACTTCCCCTGTAAACAATTGCTTTCCAAGTACGCCCTCTAGGACATCATTACAAAATATTATTTTGACGAGTCAATTCTAAAGTATTCACATATCATCGCCAAATGGTTCGGCATCACATGGGCTTTCCTTAGTCAAATTAATTCTTATGAAAGTGACTGATGAGTATTACTTGGAGAGATTGAAGAGCGCCATCATATTCAACTACTACTACTATTATAACAATCTAAAAGTTATTTAATTTATATCCATTTATTTATGAAGAATATTTGAAATAAATACCATCAATGTCAAATGTATAATTCATGAGATACTCATACAACTAAACATTTGGAGACTTGACACTCTAGGATTACAAACCAATCTAAGATTTGTTGTACTGTAAATTTCAAGGATTTTGAATAAATTCAGTGAGCAGTCAAAATTTGATTATTTGAATGCTTTAAATCTAAAAAAATAATCTAATTTGAATTCAAATCCACAATGTTTAAATCAAAATCTCACGTTGAGCTTATCGCTTCTCAAAACCGATCTGGATTTATTTTAAATCCTGTACACGAAACATATTAAACACGGTAAACCTTCTGGTTTACCTGTAATTAAAAAGGTCTTTAGTGCTTTTGTCTAATTTAATACGTTTCTAGTTTCAATCGAGCTTTCTTTATCACTTTCCCCAGAAAATATTCCTTTTCTATAATATAGAAATAGGGATTTCGTTAATTATTGTTAAATTATGAATGCTCCGTTTTATTCTAAAACAATGAAGGAATTCCTCAATTGTGTTTGCAATAAACTCTCAATATGTAGCATCCAAAATAGTCCTTTAATAGAACAGCCAGGCGTGGATGTATACCAAGAAAGTTCTTTGGCGGTGGGGGGGGGGGGGGCGGACAAAACAACCTAAAAGTGACATAACTATTCTCAATTCATTATAGGGATAAGCGTTTCACGGTGCAGACCTCCCCTTTTATTCTTCTCCCCCTTCTCTTTATCCTTTTCTTTCCTTACCTTTTCCCTTTTCCACTACTTGAAAAAATAATAGGGAGTGCTCGCCCCTGCCGCCTTGGCACCACCCCTGATGGTTTCCCTAGTTTTGCATATTGAACGTAGAGGCCCAGACCTTATACCCTTCTTTCTTCTATTACTCCGTTTCTTCTTTTACTTCTCTTCTCTTCCTTTTTATTCATTACTTTTTTGTTTTAAAGTATTCTTTTATTGCTTCTTCCAGTGAATACAAACATAAACTGACTTCATAGATTTTAAACTTCATAAATGATACATCATAATAACTTCATGAATAATACATCAAGGTACCAGTAAAATAAATAATTCATATACATAAATTTATGTTAATCCATTCATTTTCAAATTCACTGAAAGAAATTAAGTAATATAATACCGGAAATGGAGGGGAAAAAAGAATAAACACTCCCGCACATCCCACAAAAATCTGAAAAATCATAGAAAAGTGGTCGCCCCTGCCCCCCCCCCTTGGTGCCGCCCCTGATCTTCTCCCCTGGTTTTGAATATTGAATATAGAGGCCCAGACCTTATACCCTTCTTTCTTCTATCCTGTTTTTTTTCTCTCTCTTCTTTTTTTTTATATTGCTGGGCCCCGTCTTACAAAGAGTTACAACTGATTGGATCAATCATAACTATATGGAAATCCATCAGTGTCATAATTTTTTTCTACAGGAAATTTGTAAACAAAGGAAATTACACCAAATTGTCAAGAAATCAATGAATTTATGGATATACATGTACATTCATATCTAGAAATTTATTGAACAAACATGCATTTTATATGTTGACTTTGCTGCTTTCCGTTTTGTTGCGATTGATCGGATTAATTGTAACTCTTTGTAGGACAGGCCCCAGGTCAGGAAAAACTATAGGGGATGCTGGCTCCACCCCCTACCCCCGTGGCGCCTCTCCTGATCATCTATCTCTGGTTTCGAATATTGAATGTAGAGGCACAGACCACTCCTTTTTAGATTCTTCTTCTTTTTTCCCCTTCTCTTCACCCTTTTCTTCTTTCTCCTTCTCTTTTTTCATTACTGGAGACCCAGACCTTTCATTTTATAACATTTTTCCTTCTTCTCTCCACCAGTTTCCTCCTATTTTTTTTTTGTTATTTCTTCACATTACTTGAACTATCACAGAGGAGATGTCGCCCCTGTCCCCCTCTTTGGTGCTGCCCCTGATAATTTTCCTTTGGTGTTGAATATACCCTTCTTTCTTCTTCTATCCCTCCGTTTCTTCTTTTTTTCTCTCTCTATTCTTTTTTTATTCATTACTTGAAAAATCATAGAGGGTGGTCGCCCCCTCCCTCACCCCGCCTCTGATCATCTTCCTCTGGTTTTGAATATTGAATATCCCATAATATCAAAGACTTCAACTAAGGTAAGAATGCTTCCGCCAATCCACATCCCGAGCGAGCCTCCTATATCACCTAGAAAAAATAAAAATGGATTTACAAAAAATAGAAATAAAATATATAAATTAAGATTTAATTATGTACTCTTCTAACGTCAGAAAATTAATACTTGGCAATAATTGTGTTTTATATAATGTAAAATGCATCATTGTAACTATATCAACTTATCCAGCAGACTGTCTAGAAAGTTTTGCCCTTAAGACCGAGAATAGACAACTCATCTGAAAGTCATGGAATTCATTGTTTTTAATTGAGTGTTTTTATCCCGGTTTTTATATCATTAGAATACGCACCCGTGAGTGAACTCTTTTTATACAAAACAATATAAATGCATCATATCAACTTCCCCGCAGACTACTGCCGAGAAAGTTTGCCTTAAGATATAAACCAAAAATAAAAGCTGTGGAAAAGTATACCATGCAACAACATTTTTCTCGTTGAAATTATTTTGAGCATACATGTATAGAGACAATAAACATCGGTATAAATTAAAATTCAAGCCAACAAAATCAGATTTGTATAGTTGCGAATTATCACTGTCAGATTCATAATATTGTAGCAAGACCGTTTAACATTTGCTATTTCCATTATTGATTAATTTCGCATTGGGCATTTTCAGTGTGCTGCCAGCTGCGGTCAAAATGATATTCATTTACTAGTATTCGGTTTGTCAGATAATACGAACGGGGGAGGGGGGGGGGGCTTGAGACTTACTGAGGAGGCTAACGAATGAATAGGCCTGTTGTTGTGTTGTCTTATGTCGGATGAGCTCGGTGAAAAATATATTGATGAGACATAAGCTGTCCCTGCCAACGAAAAAAGGAGAGATTTAATCTTTATTAGAAATAACTTGTGTATCTTTTCCTAGTCCAATATTAAGTTTATTCACAGGCCTACAGGATAAAACATGATGAGCAAAAATGTTTTACATCATACTCCTAATGCAATAGAAAAAAACCCAAAAAATAATGGCAATGGATAATGAGTAATTATCATTCAAAATGATTGCATATATATATCGCATATAACATTAGCATATATTAAGTTGAAGAGACAGTCAAGAAACGTCATGGCAAAAAGATCAGTTTTAGAGTGCAGATATTTTACCAAACTACATGATGAATTATAAAATATCAAGAACGTTTAGAATATAATGATTAAAATTATAAGAATAATGAAATGAAATAACACAGAGCTCACATCCAATACACAGAAATGATATGGCAATATTGGTCTTAACGTGTGCACGTGTTTATAAAAGTAGGGAAAAAGGGAAAGTCACAATTATTTCCTCACCTGAAATTGTCTTCAGTCAAATTTACATTCCGTGTAGCTGAAATCTGGTCCGCTAGGTATTTGCTGTAAAAATCGGAGGGATATTTGGTTTGCGAGACAGTGGCCTCGTATCTGACTTGGCGACAGGGGATAGGGCACTCACAGCGGAAGGCTGCGTCTTTGTTGAAAGTTTCTGGCAGAATTTCGATCAAAAAGTAATATATATACGGAAAATTTTGATCTAAATCAAACTCAATCAAATAAAATGAGATCAAACAATCCTATCACTTAACTCATTACTCTGATAACTTTAGAACTTCTTCCATAGTTGTCTTTCTTCTTCCCTTTCACGTTAATCAAATTATATTTTATTGATATTTTCCGTCTAAATCACAAATCACATTTCCACATAAAAAAAGTTATATGTCAACTTGGCGAGATATTTGGACTCTCGCCGGGCCTTGGACACTTCATATCTTGCAATGTCGACATATAATATATTATAAGTCGACTTGGCAAGATAAAATATCTCGCTATGTTGACATATAGCGTTTTATAAGTCAGCTTGGCAAGATACCGTATCTCGTCATGTCGACATATAACTTTTTAAAAGTCGAATTGGCGAGATAACGTATCTCGCCATGTCGACATATAACTTTTTATAAGTCGACTAGGCGAGATACCGTATCTCACCATGTCGACATAATAAGGTTATTATGTCGGCATGGCAAGATAAAGTATCTCGCCATGTCGTCAAGTCGATGGGCACTTTAAAGGCTCCGCAGTTACTGGTATATATTTTTGATAATGAAATTACTCACTGGCAGCATCTCGAACACACATCATTTCTGGTGGGTTACATTCCCTGTCTGATCCTATAAGCAGAAAAATGGAGGAAACATTGGAATAAGAAATAGGTCTAAAGTCGGGGGTGGGTGGACGGGGCGGCACGAGGGATCGGGGATTAAGGGTTGTTTTGTTTTATTTTTTCTGATCGGGAATGAACATTCTTTTTGAGGTGATTGGTATTATTTTATTAATATCTTAAATTACGCATCGTTCCCATGCACTTCACCGTCGTACAATTCGTTACGAAAACCACAATTTCGTATCTGATCGCAGATATTTTTAGACCATTCAAATTGTTTTTACGATCAATTGCCGCCACTGATCTGATACGAGCATCGCGATTACTTAAGACCACCATTTGATTCGTGGAGCAAATCGCGGCAGTTGGAACTCGGTATAAGGATATCGCTGGCGTAACCAGTGTAGACAATGAGGTAAAAGGTTGTTGTGTTGTCGTTTTCGTCTTACGACATTTCCACGGTAGTATCCTTCTATTGGAATAGAAGGTTCGCAACCCGGTGCGGTGTTTTTTTTAACCCGCACTGGGTCAGACCCGGGGTTATAGGTTGGGGCTTGGGTAGGGGTGTGGCTTACCTGGCATAAAATGTGCACGACATCCGCACGATGCGATCACGAAGTCTGTTTGACACTCGAGCCGACACGAGCTCACTCGGTATACATCGTGGTACTTGAGTGTTTTCTCTCCGCACTTACCACCGAGAGTAGGTGGTAAGTTATGGCTCTGAGAAAATAATGAAAAAAAAAAACTTTTCTTAGGAGTTGTTGAAGTCTTTACGTCTGCCGATTCATAATTATTTATGGCATCTTCGAAAAAAAGTCTTATTGTCATCTTCGTCATCGCAATGATCTATCATAAATCTGTAATATTTATCTGATTATCTCAAATATCAGTCATCACATCTTCATCATCATCACCATCACCTCCACCATCATCAGCGGCAGCAGCAGCAGCGTCATCACCATCATCATAACCACCAACATTATCATCATCACCACCATCATCATCATCATCATCATCATCATCATCATCACCACAATCATCATCATCATCATCATCACCATCATCACCACAATCATCATCATCATCATCATCACCATCATCATCATCATCATCATCACCCATGGCCAACACTCAAATAAGCTACCTCATAAAGACTAAGACCAATAAGGGTTCGCGTTCCTGGTCCTACGGCTACCCCGTACTCGTTGACCCGCGGGGTAGTGGTGTTACTATCAAAGACCTGGATCTGGAACCCAGACGAACCAGGAATACCTAGAGCGGGTGAGTAGAAATACTCCCACTCTCTAACATCCAGCAATACTTGTAGTCCATGTGAAATCCCTAAACGATATAAAAATTTTTTAAACAAAAAGAATGAGATTGGGTGGTCCTTTTCAGGACCAACATATGCCCAAGAAAGATACATGGTGTACCGTGAAACCTACTACACTAAAAAGAATGAGACAATAGAGAAATAGTGATACCATGTATCTAAATCACCCTATTATTAATAAATATCTTGACATCACATTATCTTTCTCAAATTACACTGTAAAAACGCTGTTTAAAATTTAAGCTCGAATTGTTTAACCCTAAAAGGACTGGGGCCATGATGTCCCCCCCCCTCAACCTTTGGCGCGAAATTTCCAAAACGCAAAAAAGATAGCGCCGCAAAATTTTATGATTTTTTTCTTTAAAGTCTCGTGCAACTTTTGAGACCAATTTCACGACATACGGGAATAGCATCGCGACGTCAAATGACTTTTTATGAGACAATGTAATGCCGAAAATGGCTCATTTTTATATTTTGTGTACAAAGGAGATGAAATTCATTAAAGGGCCTTATTTCATCGAATCAATATAAGTCATAATCAAGGTAAAATCCCAAAAATGTTTAAAAGTTATCATGACATTCATGTTGATCTTAATCCCCTCCCATTCGTCACAATAATTATTACACTCATCACGCTGAATAATCGTTGGTCTTGTGGATATAATAACAATAGGCAATATTTATATAGAGCTTAATGAAATGTTTCTAAGCACTGTATACGACTGCTTTAGCCCGGCTACCCTGACCAGGCTCGAGCATTCAAGGAACTCCTACTGGGTACTCATTTATTACTACACCTGGGTGGGAAGTGGCAAATGTAGATAATACGCCTTGCCAAAGGACGCGAGAGTCACGGTGGGATTCCAACCCCGGACCTTGTGGTTCAAAGTCCGGTGGCTTATCCACTGACTCACAACACCTAATATATTTATATAAAACTTTAAAAACTGAGCCAGCCGAATAAGTGAAATGAATATGAAGTATAAAAATTAAACATACAACATACCGGGCGCCCGAGCTCTCAAACGGTCGATCGTGTTGTAGTTAAAGGTAAAGCACACCCCAAATTCAAGAATTGAAAGAGAAAAATTTGCACTCGAAATGGCTTCATTGTCGAACGTTGCTCTGGAATAAAGATAAAATAGATTATAATGTCATATTATTCTCGTCACACAGGGGGCAGCGACACGAAAATGCTCTGATTGGGGCGACATAAAACTATTTTTTCTAACAGAAAAAGGCAAAAAGAAGCTGCTGAAAACTGCTTATCTAATAAAAGAGAGCCAATGGAGTAAATTAGAAAGTCAAAAGGGGCCTAAGCTTTCGATCCTAGCAGAATCTTCGTCGGAGGCAAAATGATCTTCGTCGGAGGCAAAATGACAAACATATAAAGTTTATATGTTTGTCATTTTGCCTCCGACGAAGATTCTGCTAGGATCGAAAGCTTAGGCCCCTTTTCACTTTCTAACAGAAAAAGGGTAATGTATTATAGTTCTCACAAGACGAAGTAGACTCTTCTCAATATTCGTCTATATCTTCTTCATTTATTCATCTTTCCACTTTTCTTGTTTTCTTGTCATTCTTAATCACTCAATCGCAAGGGCCCAGACACCGCCCTGATTTAAAGATATTTTGAACATGGTCGAGAAAAGGTTCAATGTACAGGGTCGTAAATATGGGGATGAGGTCATTCGACCCCCCCCCCCCCCTTAGAAAAGTGGTAATGAAAAAAATGTATATAATAAGGTCTACACCGGGTGAGAGTACGCTTACCATAATCATTTATTTCAAATGCTTGTGAGGTTTTTTGGGGAGGAAAATATCATCCAAAATAAAATTTTGAAAATGGGAGCCCCCCGGCCCCTTCCAAGCATAATAAAGATCTTGTTATGGGTTTTGATGTATAGATTCGACTTTGAACTTGATTCAGATGAAAATGATGTTTTTGTGAATAACTTGTCTTCTAACTATTATCTTTCAAGCAAATTATCTGAGACCACTTTTGCCAGGTGCCCAAGTACACTTTCTCTACTACACCACAATGCACGTAGCCTCAACACTGAAAAACTTCGACCCATTCCAACTACTCATCAATGATTTAGATGTAAATCTTTCGATTATCGGACTTTGTGAAACCTGGTTTACTGACTCGCCTACATCAATACATTCAATAGAAGGGTTCAAGCTTATTTGCAACAATAGGGAAGGCAAATCAGGAGGCGGAGTCGCATTTTATATATCTGATAAGCTAGTTTTTGATACTAGACCTGAATTAACATACATGACTCAAGATATAGAATGTAGTTTCGTTGAACTGAATTGTGATAAAAACATTATCATAGGTGAAATTTATAGACCTCCAAATGCTGATTCCTCACAGTTTATATCTATGCTTCAGTCTATATTGTCCTCACCTATCATCAGTAACAAACCGTGCTTTATCATGGGAGACTTTAACATCAACTTATTTCAATATCACTAAAATTCAAATTGCAGAGACTTTGTCGAGATTTTACTCACACATTCATTCGCTCCGGCCATCACGAGGCCCACTAGAGTTACTGATAACTCGTCAACCCTAATAGATAATATCTTTACAAATATATATTCTCCTTCCCTTTCTGGAATTATTGTCTCTGATCTATCTGATCATTTCCCAATATTTTCCTTCATATCAAACATGAAACATTCCTCTCCCCCCAAAAAACGAATTTCGGATTTTATCTGAGAACAATATTAGCAGATTTAAAGAAAGTCTTTCAGTTATTAGCTGGCAACCAATACTTAATCTCGAAGATTCCAACCTAGCTTTTGATACATTTATTGATATATTCTTTGAATCACTTGATACCACCATACCCCTTCAATGCTCTTCTCGTCGAAACTATAAGAAGATACCCAGATCACCCTGGATTTCCAAATGTTTACTTAGGTCTATAAATAAGAAAAACAGATTATTCTGCAAATACAAAGCAAATCCTAGCGAAACTAACAAAATGAGATACAAACTTTACAGGAATAAGTTAACTTTTACTCTACGTATGGCAAAAGAACAATACTTTTCGAATCAGTCCTTTTTTTTAGATCTAACATTGGTGGTACGTGGAAAACAATTAATAAGGTTTTAAATAAAACAAATAATGATAGTCATGATTTTTACGACATCCAGTTTGGAGGCGCACGCATTGACGATCAGACTAACATTGCCAACGCATTCAATTCATTCTTTGTTAACATAGGACCTAATCTTGCAGAAAACATACCTACTCCCAATTCCCCCTTTCATTCTTTCCTACGTAACAAAATTGTTCATAGTTTATTTTTCCAATCTGAAGCTTAAGAAAAGCCCTGGATATGACGGTGTAACAAATGCCTTATTAAAAAAAGTCATTTACCAAATAGTCTGTCCGTTAACACATATATTTAATTTATCTTTAACAACTGGCTCGGTTCCAAAGAAAATGAAGATTTCCAAGGTCATACCTATCTTTAAGAAAGGCAATAAACATGACATAGGAAATTATCGCCCTATATCTCTTTTAACCAGCTTCTCCAAGATATTAGAAAAAATTGTCTACTCTCGCCTCTTTGATTTTTTAAATAACAATAATGTGCTTTCTGGTTCTCAATTTGGTTTTCGCAGACAACATTCAACAACACATGCCCTCTTGTTATTCATTAATAAAATTGCCAGAGCTATTGACAGCAAGTTACATACTGCGGGTATTTTTCTGGACCTCTCCAATGCCTTCGATACCATTAACCATGATATTTTGCTACACAAGTTGTCTCACTACGGAATTCGAGGAAAGGCCTTGGAGTGGTTCAGGGACTACCTTCATGATAGACAGCAATATGTGTATATTAATGGTGTTGAATCAACCCCTCAAACCATTAGATATGGAGTCACACAAGGTTCATTTATTAGGTCCGCTCCTCTTTATTTTATATATCAATGATTTACAGAATTCCTCTTCAGTGTTATCTTTTATTCTTTTTGCTGATGACTCCAATATTTTTTGCTCCCATCATAACCCCAATACTCTTTTAAATATCATTAATACTGAACTAACAGCTGTTTTTGATTGGATACAGGCAAATAAATTGTCCCTTAACGTTGATAAAACTAATTTTATGCTATTCAGCAACTCGGATGCCACTTTACCCGGTCGTATACTTATAAATAATAAAAACATCTCCCAGGTTGATTCTATCAAATTTTTAGGTATATATATCGACAGTAAGCTAACATGACGGGTACAGATTGATTCCTTATGTAAAATATTATCTCGTAACACTGGTGTGATAAACAAACTGAAACACTTTGTACCCTTTCATGTGTTACGTATACTTTATTCTGCTCTAATCTTGCCCTACATCAATTACTGTATTCTAACATGGGGTAATAGCTCCAAGACCCTCTTGGATAAAATTAACATTGTCCAAAAGCGTGTTATAAGAATAATCAATAACGCTGGATTTCGTGCTTATACAAACAACCTTTTTTATAATTGCACAATTTTGAAAATATCTGATTTATATCTGTACAACCTTGGTATATTTATGTTCGAACTTAAGAATGACAATTTACCAGATTCCTTTGCGCCATTATTTCAACGCAATTTCATTTTACATTCCCATTCAACTAGACAAGCTAATCACTACCACCTCCCACAAACCCGAACCGTTTTTGCTAATTGCACTTTTACTACAACAGGACCCAAATTCTGGAACAGCCTAAACAACAAACTGGTTGATAGTCCCTCTCTCAATTGTTTCAAACGCAAGCTTAAGTTATACCTCCTAAAGAGGTACAATGCTGGATCGTACTGATGATTGCAAATTATGATAATAATAATTATGTTTTTCTATTCTTTCTTTCTTATTCTTTATTTGTATTATTTATCCCTTGACTCCCCCTCCATCTTTTTGGTCGTTTTCCAATTTCATTTCATCCTACTATTGTTATTCTTTATCTACTTCATCATTTTTGGGTTACTTGATGCCTTTCGATATGTTTTGTGTAAAACATTCTATGTAATAAATATGTATTCCGTTTCCACATTTGTTCGCCCAAAGTAACAACTTATATTTTCTCCTAATGGGAGCCTAATTTTCTACAAGCTCTGCTTTTTATTTAGGCTCCTCACTTTTTTACTTTTTGTAGTGTACCTTATGTTTAAATACTTATGTTAGATATTTATTTTGATCTTTGATACACTATGTTTATGAATACATTTGTTATGTATATTATGTTATTCGTTTTTAAAAGTGGAATCAATAAATGAATGAATGAATAAAAAGATTGCGTGGAGCTAAACGTTTCTGCTGGTTTATTCATTATACTCGGTATAAACATTTCGTATGCGTTTGGATATCAAAATCAGCATTTTTAGTTTTAAACAGTTTTGAAAAGTTTGAAGTTTACTGGAAACACAAAGACCCTTAAAGAGGCATTGATTAAAAAAAAATAAAAAAATGTGAACATAATCATGTACTAACAGTAATATACTATCGAGTTGATGGGCCGCGTTCAGACTCAAGTTTGTAAAGTTTCTTGTGGTTAAGTTGCCTCTGTACGTTGAGTAATCGAATGATTGATGGGTCGCCGTCAGATCTGCTACGTATCTCAGGAAATCGGCAAACTCTTTCTCATTCTTTTCCAAGTATGATTTTCTGATGATGAGATTTAAAAGGAAACAAAGAATCGATGTTTATGATTTGTGATTATGGTGTAAATGCACAGCATGTTCCATAAAACAACAAGAAATCACTCCACTGAGTGGATACGACAAACGTGCGATAACAATTTCTCTGACTGCGACTCGATTTGCGCAGATTATACGACATCACATCAGTACTGCCGTCGGATTGGTTAGAAGTTCGACTGATCTCCCCACGATGACCGTGGGTGGTTCGGGCTAGTTGTTACTAGTCTGCATAAACAGACCCTTGGTTTTTCGCAATTTACACAGTGCATTATGCAGAGTCTGAGGTAGAGAGACTAGATTCACTACGTAACGTGGCTGCCTCTCTCAAGGAAACAGAGAGTCTGGAAACTAGTCTTCACTCTCGACATGTTTTTGGTTAAAGTGTCAAATTTGAGTCTGCACTTCTTGCAGACTATGTTGTTACTACAAATAAACATTCCCCCTGTGCATGTGTGGAGGGGGGGGGGGGGGCGAAGGATGGAAGGATGGGAGGGGGGGCTATATCAGATTGCGGTATGCTCTCCCATCCATGCATATGGAACTGTCAATATTAAGAAAAAAATGTAGGACATATCCACCATCTATCTTGCAATATATTTTTTTTTTGGGGGGGGGGGACTGCACCAAATTTCAAATAAATTATTACTAGTATGTTGCTCCAATAAATATAAGTGCGCTTTTTATGTTATCATTTAATCATAGGGGATTTTTTTTTTAGTGAGATTAGTCTTACCTGTATAAATTGTAGTTACAGATAACAACAGATGGAAACTCGAGATATTCGGCAAACTCGACGTCAACACGCGTGTTGATTGGTGATTTAGAGTAAATTATGCCTTGATAAATGATCTGATATAGCATAATGGCAACAGCGGTAACAAGAACCAAGCCCCATATTATCCTGAAAGAGAGTAAGAAAAAAGACAAACGGTGATTACTACTACTACTACTACTACTACTACTACTACTACTACTACTACTACTACTACTACTACTACTACTACTACTACTACTACTACTACTACTGCTACTACTGCTACTACTGCTACTACTGCTACTACTGCTACTACTACTACTACCACTACTACCACTACTACCACCACCACTACTAATACTACTACTTCTACTTCTACAACTACTACTACTACTTCTACAACAACAACAACTACTACTACTACTACTACTCCTTCTACTCCTGCTACTCCTGCTACTACTGCTACTACTACTACTACTACTACTACTACTACTACTACTACTACTTCTGCAACAACAACAACAATAACAACAACTTCTACTAGCTACCACTACTACTACTACTACTTCTCCTACTACTACTACTACTACTTCTTCTCCTACTACTACTACTACTACTACTACTACTACTACTACTACTACTACTACTACTACTACCAATTCTACTACAACTACTACTACTACTACTACTACTACTACTACTACTACTACTACTACTACTACTACTATATACTACTACTACTACTACCACCACCACCAACACCACCAACACCACTTCTACAACAACTACTACTACTCCTTCTACTCCCGCTACTCCTGCTACTACTGTTACTACTACTACTACTACTACTACTACTACTACTACTACTACTACTACTACTACTACCACCACCACCACTACTATACTACTTCCACTACTACTACTACCACTACTACTACTACTACTTCTCCTACTACTACTACTACTACTTCTCCTACTACTACTACTACTACTACTACTACCACCACCACCACTACTACTACTTCCACTACTACTACTATATACCACTACTACTACTACTACTTCTCCTACTACTACTACTACTACTTCTCCTACTACTACTACTACTACTACTACCACCACCACCACTACTACTACTACTTCCACTACTACCACTACTACTACTACTACTTCTCTACTACTACTACTACTACTACTACTTCTCCTACTACTACTACTACTACTACTACTACTACTACTACTACTACTACTACTACTACCTACTACTGCCACCACCACTACTACCACTACTAAAAATGATGAAATCTAAACATAAACAATAATCTTGTAAAAATCAACCCCAGTTTGGCGATGAAATAGCTTTTTTTTGCACGTGGCAAATAACCTTTGATCTTTATTCCCAATCATAGTAGTTCAAACAACCGGAGAGTAAATAAATCATGAAATCTTGAAATAAATAATCTTGCATAAAATGGCTACACTATTTATCTATAGAATAGATTTATCTTAATTGTTTGCACATTGTAATTGCCTTCTCTCTATGATGACCCCATCAATAGTTCAAAATTTCGAATATTATCACCAGATACTTGTCCATGGGTGTAGGAGGGCAGTCCCCTCCCATTCGGACATAATTTTAACTGTGCATCCCTTTTCATGACTTTCTTTCTTGCTTCGACAGTTCGATTTTTTTTATTTGTTTGATTTGGGGAGCAAAATGCGTCCCTTTTGGGAATGCAAAAATTTGTCATATTCTTATCATGTTTTAATTCATATTTTGGTCAGGTTTTTAGTCTTTATTGGAGATAAAACCGCGGATAAAACACCTTTCTGTGATTGCCATTAAAAAAAAAATCATTCCTGTTTTTTTTTTTTGGGGGGGGGGGGGTTGGGATATTTATGCTTTGTGACCGAGACCCTTTTCATCATGTTTCTTGTGAAAAAAAAAATATCTTCGTACTGCATTATTTACCATAGCAAAAGATTAATTCAAATAAAAAACACAATATAATGTAAAATACTATTATAGTTTCGGTCATATACCTTTATCAAATTTACATAAATTGCTCCCAAATGTCCGTACTCCAGCTTTTATGAATTCCTGAATCCTCCCTCAGTTATATGTACATATTCAGGGTCAAGTGGCTCTTACTATCTCAATACATACAATCCCATTGATAATACGATCGAAGGGCGGAGTGGTAGGGGCCTTGGTAGGGGGATATATAGGGCTGGTGCGGCGCTACAGGGGCAGGCGCAACCCTTATTATCCTATTATTTTTCGGGTTATGAAAATAAAGAGGAAGAAAGGAAAATGGACTAAAAAAAAGAAAAGAGTATTTAAAAAGACAGGCGTGGGTGTGTAACTCTGTATACAATTCTCTAGTATTTGGTCACCTCACGTCCCACCGTTTTTTTTTATTTGGGGGGGGGGGGGTAGGGGAACCGCACAAGAGTTCTCCGACCCCTCCTCTATTTGCCAAGATTTTTTTGAATTAACATCAATCGCTTTTGAACTTTGAATCGTTTAGAAGCACTACTGACTAAACAAACTTATAGCTATAGGGCCGACAGAATACCACCATGCGATCATGTAATCGCGACGTGCACACCAGACTTTGTGGGGAAAAGGAGTACTTGGGTGAACTCCTAGTTTGGCCTTAAGCTTAAATTGCTGACTGTTATAAAGTTCCAATATGGCGGGCTTATACTCGAAGTTGGGTAGAGTATCTGCGGTGTGCGCATCACTGAGTTGTGTTTCGCTCATAGGTGCTTACTGCGCTTGTCTTCCGATATGGGTGCGTCTTATATCAGGTCAGTATTTTGTTTGAGGTGTTAATTACCTTTCCTTTTCGGTTTTTTTTTCATCTCCAGGTTAAACAACTTAATAAGATTTACCCAATAACTGGATAAAGAGGGAACATGTATGTTTGGGGTAAAAAACATTTACTGTGCAAAGTTTACTCCATGTTGTGTAATTTTGTTGCAATGAAACATGTTTTTAACCACCTATCCCAAATATACATATCCATTTAAACCAGTATAATATATTTTTCTTTCAATCTTTCAAAAATATACGGTACAATTCACGTTTTAGGATAAGTGCACTGAGGATGAGGGTAGATGGGACATAGTACATTTTTACGGCGAGCTTTTCTATCATGTGTCATCTGGTGCAAAATGTTAATCTGCAGGCAAAGACCCCGATTGAAACTTTGAACAAGTGGGACCTCATGCAAGACTAGCACAATTACAACTTGCTGTTTCAAGCGAGATTGCATCTAGTATACCCAAGTCATTCAGACCCCTTAACTCGAGTGCAGGGTTTGCACAGCAGAGTATTATGAAATGTTGTGTTGTCCACATTGGCGGCGGAAGGCAAAAAATTTAGGGGGGTCCACATGAAATTTTGAATTTTGGTTGTCAACCTAAATTTTTTGACAAGCAAAAAAAAAAAAAAAAAAAAAAAAAAAAGGTTATCAAGCGAAATTTTAGTGGGGGGCACAACAAATTCAGGAGGGGGGGGCACCTGAAATTTTTTGGGGGGACGCAGGGAAAAAAATTGACAAGCAAAAAAAAAAATAGGTTCTCAACAACAAATTTAGGGGGGACCGTCCCCCACCTCAAATGTAGGGGGGAACCTGTCCCCCGCCCCACCCCCCCCCCGCTTCCGCCGCCTATGGTTGCCCACTGCACTATTTAAGGTGCACTTATTTTATGGGTGACTATAGACACGGTTATCATTACAACGTTTTAATTTTTCTTTCTTCTCAGAAAAATGCAAAACCTTTTGCTTGGTTTCAATCATAAATATGGCAACCCTTTATCTCCTTTGCATCATTAAAGTAATGATGTATTTTATTAGTCTTATTTGCGATAATGGTAGTAAAAAAAAAAAAAAAAAAAAATCTTTACTTTTTGTTGCGAATGGCAGTAAAACATGTTTGCTTCTTGTTTATTTTCATCGAATTTCGCAGGTATTTTGGGTGGAATCCTTCTCGTCCTGTCATTGGTATATGCTTGGATCTTGATCCAACGTCCCTACCCCAACCAAAGTCTCTTCGAGGTATCCATTCATCTATTTATCTACGTCTTCATGGGTCTGAAAGGAAAGTCGGAACATTCGGAAATCATGAAGTCATGCAAGAACCCGATCCGACATCAGCGAAACCTCTGGCAAGAGATACTGAACCTCAACAGGCGTACCGCGTATGCCGATGACCACGGTCTTCGAGGGATGCAGACGCTTGGGGACCTCCGGAAGCAGCATCCCCTGACGAGCTACGAACGGTACCGGCCGTACGTCGATCGCATGACGGAAGGCGAGGAGAACATCCTGGTGGATGGACTGCCAGACTCCTACATCCGAACAACAGGCACGACGGGGAAGCCCAAGTACATCCCACAAAAGCAGAAGAGCAGGATGTTGATGAGAATCGGCGCGATGATGGCTTATATTTCTGATCATCATTATTCTATCAACCCCCTGGCAAAGACTCTCTACTTGTACGTCGCACCGAAAGTCCTCAAGACAAAATGTGGGACCGTTATAGAGACGGCGGCCACTATGTCGGAAGATGAGGACTTGGCTTTCGTCATGTATCCTTCGCCAGCGAGCGCGTATAAGCTCGGGACGATGCACGAAGCGTTCTATCTCCAGCTTCTCTTTGCTCTCAAAGACCGCAACCTTGGTCGTGTGATCATCGGGTTTATCCATTTCCTGGAGAGCGCTCTGAAGCTTCTGGAGAAAGAATGGGAGAACCTCACCAGGGACATTGAGCAGGGCGCCCTCAACGCTGACCTCAACATCCCACAAGCCATCAGGGAAGGTGTTGTCAAGGAACTGAAGACGTACGGTCCTGATCCTGATAGAGCTGCCGAACTGCGTACAGAGTTTCAGAAAGGCTTCGTAGGTATACTCAAAAGGATCTGGCCAAAAGTACAGTGTGTTATGGGGATAGACTCAAATGGAAGCTGGCCGAGACTCTCTAAAACCTACTGCAAAGGTAAGCCCCCCCCCCCGCCCCGAACCTTATCGAGATATAGCAAACATACATTATATAACACTCTTTTGTTTAGTTTGCGAGTAAGCAAAGCGAGCGAGCAAATAGGCTGACCTATTCAAAATGAAAATTTGATTTTGTTATAGATTTTGACATAATTTTCAAAAGGAAATACATTTCACCTCTTTTCCTTTCCTCTTTTTAATTTCTCTTTTTCCGGGGGGGGGGGGGCAGTGCCCTTAAGCACCCTATCCCCCGCTTCACACCAGTGCATTGCCTAATGCGAATCTTTGTGGAAACGAATCGCTGACCGCCCTTAACTTCGGATTATTCTCCTGGATCCCGTTTCACAAAGGCTTGTTGTAATGAAAAAATATGCACAATTTCTGTGATAAGTTTACTATCAGCCAATCAGACTTCAGTAACGTTCAGTTATAGTATTATGACAAATTTTATGAAAACTGGTCCCTGTTTTGTATCAAAATGTAGGTTTAAACTTGCTGACTCCGTTCTACGGCTGCTCTGAATCGTGCCTTGGTATTAACCCGGGCCCGGATTTCATCAAGAAGAAAGGATACATACCCCTGGCCAAATGGGCTGTCATGGAGTTCATCAAGGAGCAAGAAATGTAAGCTGGTAAACTTTTAAAGACGACTACGATGATGATGACCATAATTATGAAAATGGTTTTGATGACGAGGATGTCACTCAGCTAAGATGGTGATCATGATGGCTCTTAACTAAAGTGATTATCAATGGGGATGGTGACAATAATGAATGATGTCGATGATGGTGGCGATGGTGATGATGATGATGATGAAATTGCTAATGATGGTGATGTTGGTAGTGATATCTTTATACTGTTCATGATATGTATTCAGTGCTGTAATGTATTTATGTATCATTTTAATTTGTGCGTTTTTATGAGTTGATGTACATGTACAATATATACCTAAATAAATTTAGGATATTGGAAATAGTCAAATGATCATAATATTTGCTGATAATAATTCAACATACAAAGTATCATGACCACTCTCCGATGGTGATAATCCATTTTTATCAGATGAATGTAGGCCCTAATGAAAAAATAACTATGAAAGAGTCATTCAACGTTACTGCATGGTTATGATGATATTAATAGAACATATAGACACAGGTTTTAGATTTTATATTATCTGAATGCCTGACTAAGGGAGGATATATAGGGGGATCCAATGGGATCCGAGGGGATATTCCAAGAGGATCCACACTTTACAAGCTTTGCTTTTTAGTGGATCCCCTCATTTCCATTTATGCTTAATATTATAGTGTTTTTGTTGTTGTTTGTTTTTTACGAAGTAAGAATGCTCGTCTGTAAAATTGTACTTGATTTGTATTACTTTATATTATTTTGTATTATGTTTTGAATGGAAATGGAATAAAGAATTGAATATAATTCTTATTCGAGACCCCATCGATTGTATATCCCCCTTGAAACACAGGTCTTCGTCAAACCCACAAACTTTCTTTTTGCACGAACTGGAACTTGGAGAGAAATACGAGATTGTCGTCACCCAGCCGTTTGGTCTTTATCGATATCGGATGGGAGATGTAATCGAGGTCATAGACTTCCAACAAGACATGCCCATCATTAATTTCTTGTACAGGTAATTATCATTGCCTACTGTTTTTATTGGAGAGGTCATTTTTATGTACACACTTGAAATGTTGGGCAACATACTGTCCATTGTGTTGGGTAATGCATGTTGGTATAAAATGTTATATATTCTGGGCAGTTATTACCAAAGTGAGCAAATCTATTACCCAATTATTAGTTTTCATTACCCAATTTGGACAGAGTTTAACCAATAGTTGTTTGGACAGTATGTTGCCCAGTGATGGTTAAAAATTGGGTCTTTTTTGCCCAACATTTTTAAGAGTGTAAAACTAGCAGCGTCGCCGAGTTGTTTTCATATATTTAATTAAAAAGACGAGCCTCTGTGAGACGCAATTTGACTGAATTTATTTATACAGTCGACACATGATGCAAAATTGAACCCCGCTGTCCTGCCCCTGAAAATCGTTCACAGGGGCGGCATCGGCGCTGAGGCGACCACCCCTATCATGCCTATAAACTTTCTAGTAGTTAAAAATAAAAATGAGAAAAATAAGGAAACATTTATAAAAGGAAGGAGGAAAAATTAAGAATGAAAAAACAAAAAGATAGATATGGGTCGGACGTGTGGGTCTGTATACCCCTGATATTCAGTTGATAAAAATAATGTCATATTTCTTTTGTCTTTTCCCCCATTGTTCATGGAACTTTATTCGTTTGTTTGCTGTTGTTTTTTATGGATTTTTATTCGGGGGAGGAGGGGGAAGTGTCCCAATCTACTGTATATGCCAGAGAGCTTCTGACTGATGCGAACGTGAACAAACACGTTTTGGGGGTAGAATTTGGATTTCGATTGTGATTGTATAATGTTCGAAATGTGAATGAGGGCTCTCTTGCAAAGCAGGCCTCCGACTTGAATATATAGAACTACCACCTACTTTTTTTTTATAAAGAAAGCGTGAATAAGTAAATGATAATTGAATAATAAATAAATACGACAAAAACCTAATCATAGCCTATATATACAATTGAATGAAATAAACATATTTTTAAACAGAACAAAGATGTTCCCTTAAAAAATATTCATTTTGGTCTGCGTTGTTTTTCAACAACGTCATTACATTTTGATGAAAACCAAGCCTAGTTTACTAATGAAAAATGTTTCCCACATTTTTCTTTAAAATATCTAGGACAGGACAAATGCTTAATGTCCGGTATGAGAAGTTAGACCAGCGGATTGTCTCTGACAGCATTCTGGCAGCTACGGCGAAGTGGACAGACAGAACACTGGTAGAGTTTTCGGTAGCTGAGAGCACCATGATCGATGAGAAATGCTCAAGTAGGATAAACCACGGTGTTCTTTTTCACTGAAATGATGATGGCGAGTGGAATGATATCGTAAATAATGGTGTCGATTATAATGATGATGATGATGGTGATGATGTTGATAATGATGATGATGATGTTGATGTTGTTGTTGATGATGATGATGGTGTTGATGATGATGATGGTGGTGATGATGATGGTGATGATGGTGATGATGTTGATGATGATGATGATGATGATGATTATGATAATGATGATGATGATGATGATGGTGGTGATGATGATGACGATGGTTGTGGTGGTGGTGATGATGATGATCGATGATGTTGATGATGATGATGATGTTGGTGATGATGATGATGTTGATGTTGATGTTGACGATGATGATGATGATGATGATGATGATGATGACGATGGTGGTGTTGGTGATGGTTATGATGGTAATGATTTTATGGCCCTATTAATGATAATGATGACAATACCTTTGAATCCAGATTTAAGATATATTCCCACACAAATGAAAAACAATGTATACAATTAGTCAAACATGACCTATAAAAAAGTGATGGTAATACTAGATTTTGCGCACTAATACAACATCGTTATCGCTTTTTCCTGTGGATACTCAGCAAGCAATGTATTGCTCAGTAAACAATATTTGTAAATCTATCTTTCAAATTAAAAATGATTTAAAAATGATGGTCAGGGCCTTGATTTGTTTGTTTATATCTTATATTTCAAAAATCTACCAGTCTACGAGCCGAACGAAATGATGCCCTACTACATCTTCTTTCTTGAGATGAAAGATTCTTCTTCTGAACCGCTCTCCGAGGAGCAGAAGTCAATGGTGAGATTTAAATCTTTCAACCATTTTCCTACCTTATACGTGTATAAGGCATTGATCTACACTTATTACAATACTCTTCATCCAAACGCAAACAATTATGTTGTTCCACATTTAAATGTGACACCAGACTTAAATTTGAAATCTCAGTCACTGGCGTATAAAATGATAGGGGGCACTTGTGGGCACTGGACTCTCAAAATTTTCACGGGAAGGAAAACAAAAGAAAAAGAAATAAAATGAAATGAATATTGCGAAAATATATAATCTTACTTTAATATTACCTGATGATCTATCAAAAATTCGAGATTTCATTAAAAAAGTCTTGATATTTGCTCGCTCTCTTCGCTCACTCATAATTTTTTTTTCAAAAAATGTTGTCCGTCCACCATGTTGTGCCCCTCAAAATTATGGGCTTATCACGCCACTGGTCTATGTACAAATCAATAAAATCATTTTTTTCCTGTATATATCACCCCATCCACCCCCCCCCCTCCCAAAAAAAATCTCAGATCGACAAGGAACTTCAGGATCGAAACAGCGATGTGAAGCGGCTTCGAGGGGAGGGGGCCATATCACACCCTCGTGTTCACCTAGTCCGCCCAGGGGCGTTTGCAGAGCTGCAACACTACATCATCACCAACACAGAGGCAACTGCTAACCAGTACAAACCACCCCGAAAACTTCGAACACCCGCAATAGTCGAGGTGATGGTTAAGAACATTGTCCAATAAATTAAGTCAAATATTTCGCTCTTGAATACCCTTTATTGATGTAGGCCTATACGTAACCAATCACTTTGGAAAAAAAAATCATTGAAATATAGGCCTACAGGCGGATATCCATTAGTCCGTCCTTTTGTTGAAAAAAATGTAATGATGATAATAAGGACTTGATCATACTGATGAGTGACGAGGATGGTGATGGTGATGGTGATGATGATGAAGAAGAAGAAGAAGAAGAAGAAGAAGAAGAAGAAGAAGAAGAAGAAAACGGTGATGGAGATGGTTGGGACGATGATCATGGTACACTAATACCACAAAGGAAGCTATTTTTGTATTGGTTTAGGCCTACTATTATGTTCACGATGAAACCCTTTTAAAAGTTCTTTCAATGAATTATGATCATCATAATCATTTCCGTTTCAGTGTCAATATCATTACTCTAATTGAAATTGGTATCCAAATATGTTACTCGCTGCTCATGCTGCGTGGTCGTATGTTATCACCAGTCGAATAGTATTCGAAAGATGGACTATTGAAACGTCATACCGCTGAATATGAATATTGAGGTGGGAAAAATATTTTCACGTACTGCTCACCTTGCGCTTTTGTATAATTTGGTAAAAGCTCTCTATCCATCCTGCTATTATTGTTATTGGTAGCAGCACCAGTTGTGTAGCATCAATATGCATGACGTTCTTTTAAAAATTATTTTCATTTAAGCTGAATGCCATGTACTAATCTCTCAAAATAACAAATTCAAAAATTCAGAACCAGCTTCTGTATTCTCATGTAATCTATCGAAAATCAAATAAAGTTGATGATGCAGTATAAATGTTTTTGAGTGAGTGACAGATTTGTTACATATGTTATTTCTGAATATATTATGTAAAGTTTTCCACTCATTTTGTTACTCATGTCTATTTTTAAACAACTAAAATTCATGTTTCGGCTCTTTTTGAAAATAAATTTGTTTTAGAGCTCTATGATATGTAGTTTGCTTTAAATTGGTAACTTGTATCCGAATCATTGAAGCCAACGGACTTCAATAAATACGATAAGCTCCTCTTAACTTTCCAGCAAGTCTTATTTGTTCTATGAGTTTCTGTCAAGTTTCAACCCCCTCCTCCCCACCCCCTCCTTATCTCTCTCTGTCCCCTCTCTCTTCCCAGAACGATTTCGAAGAACAGGGGATTGGGGAGGGGGCTAAATTATAACATGAATCATATAACAATTCGATGGTCATTTCATGGCCCTGGGAAGCGTGGGTGCTCGGGGGGGGGGGGGGGGGTGAAGCACCCCCAAGATTTACCTGGGGATACTGCGTGTGTCATTTACTATAGGTAGCACCAAGGCAGCACCCTCTGGAAATCTGGTGAAAAAGTGGAAACTTTTTATGCTGGTCAAATCTCTCGTGACAAAAATTACCTTCATTTTGTTGTGAAAACTTTTTTTCTTCTTCATTTTTTTCCTTTTCAAATTCAAGCCAGCACCCCCTGTTCTTAGGGCCTGGTTTATTTTCACGCTTTATTTTTGGTTACTGAAAAGATGGGGGCTATCCTGGCGCCTCATCTTGCTACTCACCTCCTAACCCTCGCTTCTTTGCCACTGAAGACAAACTTGATTCCAGAGACACCGACGGCACCCGCGAATGACTTCGACAGGACGTTCCACCAGCCAGGTTTCTCGAGGTCGTGTCCCTGGTCTCTTACTTGATGCGACCATCCATCGAGGTCAGACTGTCCAGTGGTTACGGCGCCTCCTGGATCACCAGGAGACATCGAAAAGACACGGTTGTCGCGCGAGGCCCCTAGAGCCATGTTCACTTTTAAAGCGCCCACCTAGAAGTTGTAGAATAAATTAAGTAGGTGAAACTCGAGCTAGTTGCCTCCGATCGGGGGAGCGTTTCATGAAATGATTTGTCGGATGTTTTATCCGACGATTACAAAAGGAACTGTGCTTCTCAGCCAATCAAAATCAAGGAAAGTTAAGCTTGTCGTACCGAAGATGTTGATGAAACGCTCCCTTTTGGTGACCGTTGCAGGAGAATGGCAACCCCAAAAGTCAAATGCATGCAAGTTCTAAATGTGCGTTTATGATTGGTTGAAAATTAAGATGCCTTTACTTCTTAAGTAAAACTGATGCGAAAAGTTTTAATTCCTGCTGCAAAAAAAAAATAATAATAACTGGACAACATTCATGGTGAAAAAAAAAAGGATCCCTGTAATAGTGGCTCACTTGCGAATTCATAAAATATCCTATAAAAGCCGAAGCCGATAGAGTGTGCAGAACGTTGAAATGGAATGGGGGCATATACCAAAATAAAGACGTTTCTGAATTAAATGTATAAATCACTAAGATATTTGATGACAACGTATTCGAATAACACCTACAGATGTAGGTGATCTGGTGATGGAAAATTATAGCATGGACCTATAGATCTCTTGGTTTAAAGGTTTGAATAGCGTCCGATGAAAAGCGCTTGGAACGAAGTCGTCAATCTTCAGGAGACTAAGAAATTTTCACTTTGTGATTTTTGTCTTGCTTCCAGAGACCACATCATCTCAGTTCTGTCTCAGATGATGTCGGGTTCAGCACAAACTTATCTGGAGTTGGTTCTAATAACGGATGTACTCAAGCCTTCCAATGATTTATTAATTTAAGCATCATTTCTGCAGATATTATACCTGTCCTTATACATGGGCGGAATGTTGAAGAAAAATATCAAAGTCAGATCAAGGAAAATCATTATCATCGCGGGATACTGTTGCACTTCTATAGATCCAAATAAAAATCAAAGACATCTAGCTTTAAAGATTGCAAACAACGATCAGCCTGTGTCGTGTTTTTTTATCTTCAAATCAGTTAACTCATTTTTAATTTACAGGAGTAGGCCTAATGGCCATGATTCCCTTCCGCGCCTCTGCCATCTAAGAGAAAGCAAACAATGCCGTTTTTAATTTGGCTCCACCGGTAAAGATTCAGGTTCAAAATTTGTTCAGCATGAAAAACTTTAAAAGGCCTTCGCTTTCACCGATTCCCATTAAGGTCGCTAGGGTGCGGTCACACTTACTAAACTTATCAAAATCATTACCTTATTTCCAATGACATTATCATCGATCGAATTGGTATCGGTTATCTGGGTGTGACTGCTTTATAATACTATAGTGTAGAAATGTATATCGAGTATTGTTTGTGAAAATGAATACGAGCGTTGTGTTTTCTCATTAATTAAGAATAATCATGATAATGGGTTTCCATTGTGTTGGGCATGAAGAGTGCATCGAAATGAGAAAGAGGGAGCAAATAATGTCACATTGTGTGCGGCCGATAGGGAAAGGGTGTGGGTGTTGTGTGAATGTGTGTGTGCGTGTGGGGGTGCCGTGGTCATGTGCTCCAATGCCCCGTCTAATGCGCATAATGGTCAGGGGTTCGATTCCCTACATAAAAATGTTCATAGCAACCTTTTTGGTTTAAATTTGTGTGGGTGTGCGTGTGTGTATGTGAAAGAGAGGGGGGGGGGGGGAGATCGAGGGGGAGGGAGGGAAAGAGATCTATAGAGAGCAGAGGAGGAGTCGAGATGAGGGTAGGAGAGCCTGAGAGAGAGAGAGGGGGGGTGGTGATGTGGTAGGGCGTCATCAGAATAAAACAATGAAGAATAGAAATGAATATATATTAATAGTGATGGATGGAAAACGAAGAGAAGAATGAGAGGGATGGAGGATTCAGAAGGAAAGTAAAAGGGTGAGACGGAGAGGAGGTGGAAGAAGAGGAAGAGAAAGAAAAATATACCTCAGGATGCTGATGGCGCGAGGTGCATGTATAAGACTACACCAACAACTTTTTTGCAATTAAAATGCTTTTACGCACAAATTAAAAAATTGCAAAGTACACAAAATTAATACTGTTCATCAGCATGTGCACTAGAATAACCTTCTGCCACTAATATTAATGCTGCTACATAATTATGCCCCTCACAATAGGCTACATGACAACAGAGGATCAGAAGGGGCTTAACTAAAGATCATTGTCTCTGCTCCGCTAGACACACCGGAGTCAACATTAATTAATCACAAACTCCTAATTCACATTCGGCCAGTGCAACAATTAAGCGATTATTTATCCGATGATAATTAAAACAAGTATTATGGAAATGAACATTCAGTTCATGGATTACTGTGAAGGCACATGGATCAGATTCTGGTATCATTTTTAATTTGATTTTTTAAAATTAATTTATGTTTTTTAATTTACATTCCTGCACACAGCAAAAACTGTGGTGTTAACCGGTGTACATAGAGGACCACACCAGTTATTTTACTCCGGTGTTAAATTGATGGTGTTAGTTTAACACCTGCAGGTGTTATTACAACACCTTTGGTTGTTACATTTACACTCTTTGGTGTTATGTTCAACCTCTAGGGTGTAATTTTAACACCTCGGGGTGTGGTCCTCTATTAACACCAACTGGTGTCAGTTTTAACACCACAGTTTTTATAGACCGAATATTCCGCCTCTCGTTCATTGGCCTCCTATACTTAATCAGGGGCGACACCACGTGTGAACCAAAAAGAAAAAGGTGGAGAAATGGAAGAAAGAAGGGAGGACATTATAAAAAACGAGAGAAGAGTATGAGGCTATGAGCCATGAATAATAACTCTATAATTATAATTGGGAAATAGATTACGTAATATTTGGGTCGTACTGCCCCCGCCCCTATCAAAATATCCTCTGACCCTGCCCCTGACTATAGTCGATTGCAAGACCCGACAATGCAAGTGTTTATTTTTTAGTGGAACAATAAGGTGGCTTCATTTTTTTAAATGAAAAGAAGTAGGATATATTTCCAAAACAATCTGCTCTTCTTTCTTTCATTCTTTCTTTCTTTATGTATTTTTTACTCTTTATCCCTTTCGATAACCCTCCATGCAGTGGCGTAATGAGTTAACAAAAATAGGGGGGGGGGGCAGACATGGCGCATCGGGCTAGATTTTAACCTTTTCAGTGCAATGATAAGTCTAAGTCTGTAAAAGATTTTGATAATGTTCAGAAAATAGTTATGTAACCATTTTCCCCTTCCCTTCCCTTTTTCTTTTTTTTTCTTGGCCGTGAAAATGGGGGGGGGGGGGGGCAAGCCCCCTCCTCATTGTAGGCCTACGCAGGTGCCTTCGTGGGCGACGATCATGATATGGGGGGGGGGCATGTCAACCTCAAATTTTGACTGAGAGAGAGGATCCCCCGGACCCCCCCCCCCCCCCCGATCGAGGGGAAAGATTCCAAGATATATCGCCGAGCATGATCCCCTTAATATTTGTTCATATCATCTGAAAATCGTACAGGGGTCGATGGTATCTCCTTTTCCTCGTATCCTTGAGCCGGTCACCCACCAAGAGACAAATAACTTGGTCGAATTTGACTATATTTCTCGGTCTGATACGTATCACATCCGGCTAATTGTCAATTCTCCTTGTCTTCTTGGTCAGTCTTTTTTTAAAGAGTGCAAAAAAACATCAGAATGACAAAATATTCATGAAACACTGCATTGTATAATATAGAATTCAGAAAATAAAGCAATCATTGGTGATGTTTATGATGATGTTGTTGTTGATGATGATGATGATGATGATGTTGATGATGATGATGACAATGATGATGATCGATGTCTTTCGATGATGATGATGATGGTGAAGATGATGATCGGTTGTTGATGATGATATTGATTGATGTTGACGGTGATATGATGATGAAGATAATGACTGTAATTATGATGATGATTTTGACAATGATAATGATGACGACGACGCCTGATGATGGTGATGATGTTGATGATGATTATGATAATGATGGTGGTGATGTGATGATTGTTGACGATGCATGATGATAGGAGATGATGATATACGTAGGAGGAGGAGGAGGAGGAGAATCGGATGATGTATGATGATGACGATAATGTTAATGAAAATAATAATGATAACGATAATAATTATGATAAAATAATGAATTATAATAAAATAAAATCACATCAACAGGCAGCAAGAACATTATGTCAAGCAAAAATAACACTCTTATTACAACCCACATGGCCTGCCATACAACTTTCATGTTGCAAGATGGCATCTGACACGGACAGTAGTCTGCTCAATGAAAGTGATATAAAACTGATGAAAATCGAAGCTGATGCAGCTGTTCAGGAAGTAGCATTTGCCGTAAAACATGTGGAAATATCTTCCAAGCTACCTGCCTCAGACGATGTCGTGTACCTCAACATAGTCACCAAGGAAAATGACACGTTTTGCATCGAACTCACAGTGCAAGGCTTTCGGGTAAGTGGACTGTAGCGAGTGCCAGGAATAGCCAGGCCGCTCAAGACCGCGGCAGTCGTCTGTCGAGTTCCGCTACTCGGCTTGAATTGATCGTGATTCTCGATCTCGTTGACTTCGTTTCGCGTCGTTGAGTCTGCACGTCAGCTCAGCTGCACTGATCAGTTGCAGTTTCAGTTGCCGAAAGTGGAACTATACAGACCCTGGCCTGGTTTTGATTACTAGTATCTCTTGTCATGCTTGTTATTGATGTTGTCCATTTATTGCCTTATCGTTTATTCAAGATTGTTAAATGATTAATTAAATTAATAAATGAATTATTACTATCTTAAAATAATAGTTATTAAAATAAATGTTAATATGGCGTAGGTACTATTTTAAATAGTTAACGTTAATTAACTAGCGCTGATGGCCACAGATAGGCAGGACCAACAAAAAAAAAATGGCATTTCTACTAAAAAGCATTACCTTAATTTAAATTCTTTATTAGCATTACATGTATTAATTATCACAGACATTGCTCAAAACTTACCTCAAAATTTCCTAAATTTGTCTGTGATATACATGTAATGCTAATGAAGAATATATTAAGGTAATGCTTTTTAGTTATATACTCCACAAAATGTGCTGGAAATGCAGTATGCATATTGGTCCATCCCTATATCTGCTATACTGTGTGGGCTAGTGGCTAAAAATAGGCATTTTAAAGTCTTTATGCTGACATAGGACTGTGTGAGTCTCTGAGAAGGGCAGTGGAAACATGTCACATCAATTAAATAGATAATCAACTTGTCTGCCAGAAAATGTGAAGATGTCGCTAAGTTCAACTACAGTCCGTCCTCTCTTATCCGGCCTCCCCTTATCCAGATCTCTCTATTATCCGGACGCACACTTGCCGAGATTTTTTATTTTTTTCAATTCAATTTAGTACATGAGGAAATGAGAATTCAATCTAAACTCAATCCTATACGCAAACTCACTTTGACATATATTTTTCAATATACATGTAGTCTACCTACATGTACAACAACATTATTTTTCATGAAAATATCTCGCCCAATTCACCGAAAGAACTTAGGCAGGATAATTTTCCAATAAATCAGGGCGCAACGCAAACATTTCATCACTTTCGCTCTTTGTTTCCAGGGAAAAAAAAACAATGCATGTCTCGCGCGCTAGCTAATGCTACACTGTAGGCCTCAATACCGACAGCGCCATCTATCATGTTTGAGCCTACATTCAGTATAACAATAGCTGACATTGGGAAGCTGCGATGATCTAATTGTAAAACTTAGTTTCATCGAGTCATTCACTTTCTTTCGAGGTATGCTCGATGTATACCTCAATCATTTTTAGCAAATAAATTATCCAACAGTTTTGGCCATTGATTGATTTCATTTCCGTAAAAATACCGCCTATAATTGGAACTGACACTGCAGTGAATACTGTCTGTACGCCCACTATAACGTGTAGCTACCGCCGTTGGTGAGGCTGCAGCTGCGTGTACACATGTATTTAATATTGGGTCTCCCAGATCCGGATAAAACCCTTATCCGGATTGGTGCTGGTCCCAACGTGTCCGGATAAGAGAGGTCGGACTACATTGTTCACTCAAAATATAGAAAGAAAATTTGAGGCCAACTCACCTATTGACTTTTTGGACACATGTCTACAGCACAAATCTAGTGCCATTGCCTAGTCTACCACAGACATGTTGGTGCAAGTTTATCGTGAAATGGGGGGGGGGGGTGCTAGGGATGAAAAGGGTTAAGGACTATTTTGTTCTCAATTACTGTACATCAAAACTAAGTAAAAGGTTATGAAACACAGAGATTAGAATTCAGATGCATTTGCAGACGTTTTTATAAATAGTTATTTCTACCTATACTACTTTCTTCTTAAAAAATTTATCTTCTTTTCCTTTCCCCGAGTTGGTCCTTAAGGCAATGTGACAATGCTAGATTTCTAATTTTTTAATGCAATCTCATATATATATTTGCTCCATGACAGTAGAGGGCAGTAGACTAGACCCCCCCCCCACTCATCGTCAACGTTGAAGGCGAGTTCCTATTAAACTAAGTCTCAAATGAGTCATTGACCTCGTTCTCCATCACAGACTAAGTAACCTACATGTACATGTACAGTAGCCTACATTACTTATTTCAATTTCAAACGCCTTCACACATGGCTTAATGTATTTCTTTCTAATTCTATTTTTGAAATCGTATTCAACTGGGCCTTTTTTAAGCTATGAATTGATTTTTATCATTAGTAGTAAAAATAATCATTAATTGAATAATTTTTGCTGAATTACAAATTTTGCTGAAAAAACTAAGCTGGATAATAATAATAGTACCATTATTGATATGCAGAGTCGAGTATATACATATATATATAATTTATATAATATAAATGTACAGTTATTAATTTTGCTGAAAACACTGATTTGTATTTGATATGTTCATGATATGATTGATATTGCATTAAAAAATTTTTTTATCTGACATGCAAGTTTAAAAAAAAAACAGTAACCTTTAAAGGTCACAACTTTGGTTTCAAAAGATGCACGAGATGCTGAAGAATTAGTATGTTTATGGACATCATATTAATCACAACCTAAAAAAATAAATAATACTGTTGAAAAAAGAAAACAATTTTGTGCAAGCCCATTCTTGTCTCCACCAACAGAGGACCTAAAAAAACTGCGATTGGGCCAATATTACATACTCTTGTATTGTACTCATGGTATAAGTCCTTGCTACAGTTAAATTATAACCCTGGGAGAGGGGTATTCTTTGGTGTATTTTCTCTTCTCATTTTCTGCTTATTGATGCCTCGGTCACATTTGCTCTATGGCGGCCGTACAGCGAGTCAAAAACAGCAGTTTTCAGACCACCTATATTTAGGCTACATAGATATGGTTTAAATTAAAATGAATAAAACGGCTGTTTTCAAATTGCAGTAGAGCAAATGTGACCGAGGTATAAACCAACTAGTTAAAACCAACTATATAGATGTTAACTATATAGATATATGTCAGGGTAGCCCTCCCCTTTTTGTGTGTAACTGTACATGATTGAAGATTTATCAGTGTACAGTTCCATTCACTGGCATACATCTGGGGGAGGATGCTCCCCTCTCCCCCAATAAAGTTTCATGACCAAGAAAGAAAGGAGGAAGGAAAGAAATAGAAAGGGAGAGAGTGAAATTTTGAATATTGCGTGTCATTTCAAAATCTATCCAAAATTTATATATTGCATATTAAAAATATCTCATTTTTTTGCTTGTTTGCTTCACTCACTTGCATGTTTTTATAACTTTTGTTCCATCCTCCACATCTCGCCCCCTCAAAAATGTTGGCACATTACGCCACTGTTTCCATTAAATGAATATCATATATATGTCTGATTGTTTAGAAATTTAAGTCCCAGGTAGAAGAACTAGATCTTCTGAGGACCCACTTTATAAATTAACATAAACATGTATCCAACTAAAAGAAAACAGACAGAAGATAGATCATTTTCCGTTTCATCCTGGAATGGAACAAACTCCCTCTCACATTAAGACAATCCCCATCATTGTTCTAGGCATCTGCCTTCATTTAATATGTCATTCTGATTATTTTTGTTTGTATAAATAAGTTAAACTGAAATTGTGAGCACTTTGGACCATGTGGAAAAAGTATTATTATATTGGCGTCATCAGAAAACTTTGCGTTCTGGAGGATGAGTAATGATGACCAATGTACTTGAGAATGGTGATCAATGACTAATAATAGTTATGAGATCATTTTATGAGCTCCGGTAATCGAGCATTTGGAGAAATGAGAACGAGTCACACGTCTACCATCTGTTTTGGCTTGGCCTAGCCTAAAGATGGTTCCCCCATTTTAATGGGGATGTGCATGCTTTTGGTTTCTTTCTTGTTTTAAAATTAGATTATGGATTATTCAGTGAATTGACTAATTGATTGATTGATTGATCATTTTAGTTTGTAGTATGTACAATGTATATTTTATTTATAAATTTCATTCATAATATTCATTTATTAGTTACTTTAACTACATTGTACACCGTAATTCATTTATTTAATTGATATCAAAATTTATATAATTCAATAATGTATTCATTTGTTCATTTTGAATTATTTTTTTATGGAATTGTTTGACTTTGCAACTAAATTGCATACAGGTTAAATGATATAAGCAAAGGATATACTTATTAAAGGGAGGGTAACAATGCTTGGTTTTTTTTTTGCAAATTGATTTTGATGATGCACTAGTTATTAGGGTTTTATTGTAAAAACAACAAAATATAAAGAAAATTTATTTGAGAATATTACAATGACTCAAACATAGATTGGCAGATATATTTTCTTACCTCTTTCTAATTTTCTCCCATTTGTGTTGTATGAATGTGCCTTTTTAAAAGAGGCCCTATCCAAAGAATCCTTGAAAATTGAAAGTATTTTACTGTAGTGAGTTGCTATCAATAATTGCACTCACTGATATTTGTGGCATGTACATGTATGCATACTATTTTAGTTTTGCATACCATTTTTAGTTTCACCCATGAAGCATAAATCAAAGGGCAGGTTTGTCAGTTAATGAAGCAGTAAATGCTAATGGTTGTTTTAATGAGATCTTCCAAAGCAAATGTATGTTTGTGAACTTAACATTTACAGTGTTCTGTACACATAGAGAAAAGATAGATCTATATGTATGAGGACTGAGGAGATTCAATTCAATTTCAGTTCAGTCAAATACATTAATTTTTTTTATTTACTCTATTCTATCAGTCTTTGCATTGAAGTGAATCACCTGCACAAAATAAGAAGTAAAATTAGAAACATTTCCCCCATATTTCATTCTTTTTTTCTCACCTTTTCTAAATTATCTCACACCTTTCACTGTTACTGGATGAATCTTCACACGAAAACAAACAGTACATTTGATTTGTATGAGAGTAATGTAGGCCTACATGTACATGCTATAGTAAACAGTATCATGAAACTGTTTTTGCCCATTGCTATTTTAATTGGAACAGCCAATGGTGCAGTCAACTCTTTCTGACAACACCATAATGTATGTTTATTGGCCCTGTTCACATTTAATTTTAGATGTGGTTTTACCTGATCAGTGCAGGAACATTTCTTTTAAATTGATGAATTGTTTGAATTGCAAGACAATGAACATTTTTACTGGGTTTCCCAATCTAGACCTTTGCTTCTCAGCCAGTCAAAGCCAGAGATTTCACTGAAATCATCAGAGCTGATAACTTTTAGTCAGTGTTAACAATTTTTTAATGAAACACCCCCAGCTCATAATTTGTATCTTCATCCTGAATTAATTATTAGTGACACAACTTTTGCTCCTGGGACAGTTGCTCTGGGTTTCATTTAATCTATAAAGATATAGGGGTGGGGTTGTGATAGGGTTTTATGTTAGGATTAGGGTCAGGAAACTTTAGGATAGTTAGGGTATAAAAATAAATCCAGGGTTGAAGTTAGTCATTCCATTAGTGTGTGGAATTTACAGCGGAGCATTTGTCACAGGAGCAAATGTTTTGAAATTAATTATTTGGTGTGATCAGGGCGTACATGTACATGTACATTTTCTGTGTCTGAATGCAATTCATTTTAAAATTTATATTGGGTCTCTCAGTACTAAGACCATTGCTGCTCAGTCAATTAAAAGAAAAGATTTGATTGAAATCATCAGTGCTGGCAATTTTCATAAAGCGCCTCCTACTTCTTCAATTGAATGTTGATCCTATTTGGTGTGATCAGGGCACACATTTTGTTTTGCAATATATTTGAATGCAAGACATTTGAAAATTGATATTGGGTTTCTTATTATAGAGACAAAGGTGGTGATTTTGTATGTGATTGTGAAGAAAGCATGATTTGCTTGTAAGCAAGCAACCAGAGAACCAACGGCTGAAGGTCCTCTCCGAGGGACCTGGTAATGAGGACTATGCCTTACCAAAGGCAGGGTTCCCAGCCCATCAGGGAAAATTGTTTTAAATTTTCCAGTCGAAAAATCATGGAATTTGATAAAAAATACCTCAATTTAGGGGAAAATGCCTCAAATGAGGGAAAAATCAGGGAATTTTGATCGGCCCAAAATTCCGAAGCACGGTAGTCAGTCAGACTCTGTTATATTTTTTTGCATATCAAAACAGCATCCATTGAATGACTGGTTATGGTGGTTATGGTGCCTGGTGTAATAGTACTAATTAGTTTTACATTATTGTTTTTATACTGAATATACTGAATATACTGAAAATACATGTAAATCACTGCAACAACTTAGAAAATATGCGAAATTGGGAATGGGTTTAAATAATGATAATAATCATCAGGGAAAAATCAGGGAATTTCGTTTTCTTGAAAACCTGGGAACCCTGCAAAGGGCACTAGCGCACCAAGTGGGAATCGATCCGGGTCACTGGAATCCGAAACTCCTGCTCTACCGAAAGAGCTTTCCAGTCAATCAAAAAAAATCAAAAGAAATGTTGATACTGAATCAACTATTTGATGTGAATAGGGTCTCATCATTCAGTGCCTGTATCTCATTACTGGAGTTGCTCCACACTATGATCTTCGTCCAAACAAAAGACTACAGTAGATACCATTGATTGGCTTTTTCATACTGGGAGGAAAGGGGGACCCCAATCACTCAGTGAATGTATCTCATTACCAGCCTCCCGCTGGAGTACATACCATACCATGCCTAGCTACAGTTGGTGTTTTCACACGAGATGAAATTGTGTAATTAGAAATTTAACATGAATTGCGCTCTTTCTGTGTGTTTGTGTATGTGATTGACCATTGATCATTTCTATTTTTTACTGAGAGAGAAATGGGACCCCATTCACCCCAATCACTCAGTGAATATAGGTTGGAAATGTGTCATTAGAAATGAAAAAAATAAAGGATTGTTATTTTGTTATTTGAATCTCTCTCTCTATCTTTGTGTATTGACCACTGCTTTTTTTTCATACCGAGAGGAAGCGGGGACCCCAGTCACTTGATGATTGCATCTCATTATGAGCCTCAGAGTGGACATACCAAGCCTAGCTGTACTTAGCTCTTTCACACAAGATGAAATAGTATCATTCGAAATGTAAAGCAGTATGACAGTCATTCCCCTCTGTACTGTGTGTATGCGTTTTGTCTCTATTTCTCTTGTCTTTCTCTGTTTCCTCCTCTCTCTTTTTCTATCTTTGTTGTATCCTCACTCTTCCCCATTTTCAGATCAAAGAGTTCTTTTAACAGCACTAGGATGAACCAGTTCCACGACATTTGCTGCGGCGACAATTGCTCCGTTATAAATTCCACCCACAATTGGAATGACCAACTTTCACCTTGGATTTTAAACCAGGTATATGTACATGTATACCCTATCCTAATCCTAACCCTAAACCCAACATGTGAAACCCCAACCCAATATCTTAGATGAAATAAAGCCTGGAGCGATTGTCGCCGGAGCAAATGTCGTGTCACTGGATAAACCAAGCATGAAAGAGCATTAACCATCATTTTGTGAAGAGATTAATCGCAGTGAACTGTCACGATCAAACTGCTTTCACCCATTCAAATTCTGTCTTCTAGCAAACATGCCATGTTGCTATAAGGCCATGTGTGAATGCCATGTACATGTATACAGCATACTGTATAGTTATCTAAAGTAGATTGGAAGCCATTTACTTGCTACTACATTGGAGACTTGTATGACTAATATCTCCATGAGATTTTTTCTCCCAAGAATGCATGTACTTTTTGGCTACAGACCTAATTTGCTGAGTACGGTATGTGTTAATACAGTTCATATTAAACCCTATGTGATTTTTTTTTAAATTCCAGGTGGGTGTTTCATAAAGCTGTTCATAAGTAAGAACGACTGGTGATCCTTTCTTGTGGTAAATTGTATAAACCAAAATGTTCATTGGCGATGGTTTAGCAAATGTAAGAAAGGATCACCAGAACTTTGTTCTTAAAGTTGCTCTTAACTTTAATATGAACCGCTATATGAAACAGTAAACACCCACCTGGGCTCCTTTTAGAAGCATTTCTGTGGTGAATTCGCTCCAATTCATATTTCCCCTGCTCCGTACTTCTTATAAAGGGGATTGTATCAATATCAATGTCTTTGATTCTTTTTTCTAATCAATCCGTTCATATTCACTTATGAAAATAATTGAATTTGTTGAAAATCAAGTTGCGTTTTGATATTAAAGTGTAGTTGTGTTCTATTTTTTACTCTTTGTGAAATGAATCCACAGACGGTATAAAAATGGATCAAACAAAACATGGTACTAGACAAAATTGGATTGGATTAAATTTCATGGCCCAATAAGATCAAGCTTATTTAACAATAGGGGGATTTTTTACAATTCATTGCTTTGATTTTTGTGTATAATCAATTATGAAAATCATTCCCTCAATGATAATATTATTAGCTAAATTTTTATTTTACAGGGCACTGGAATTTACCAAAAGGTGACCAGGGGGGGGGGGGAAGTGCTCACCACTGATGAAGACAGGTCTGTGCATGGAGAGCATTTTCCCTTTATAAAAAGAATGACAAGAGAAAAAAAGTCTATTAATAAAGGGCCACATTCTCCCTTTGCCCCATGATCTAGGTGTGCCTCGATCGAGTGGTTTATTTTCAGTTGGTCTAATGCCAATTCGTTCAATTACCAACTCGTATCATTTGGTCTACCATCAGTTCATCCACTGTCCACATATGGTCTAATTGCCATTTTGTGCACTCACCATTTCATCTGATAACCAGTTGGTCCAATAGTCATTTGCAATGTAGTCCATATACCATTTGGTCTAATTGGCCTGAGTGTTCATTGAGTGCAATGAATGAAAATAAAATGGATGACCAACTGGTTATGAGACGAAATGTTCATTGACGAACTGGTGATTAGACAAATTGAGGATTGGACCAAATGGTTTTTAGACGAAATGTTGGACAGAATGGCATTAGGCTAAATAAAGGTAGACCATGTGATGAGTGGACAAGTTGGCAGTAGACGAATCAGCAATTTTATAGCGATCAATGGCCAATCACCAACTTCCCCTTGAACGTGGGTCATATTCGTGTCATAAGAGGGTAGAGTGTCCCGCTGAGAAAATTATTCTAACATCATTCTTCAAATACTATGTCACCGGTATGGGACAACAGCTGACTGTTAGGAGGTGACTGTACTCTATTGAGCACTGGGGAACCTTAAAAAATAAAAGGACTATGTTTTGTGAAGACTGTTTTATGTGTAAGAAACTTTGCTGTACATGTAGATGATAAATGGCAATGTCACCTTGGTTTTTTATTAGTTTAGTCATGTTACCATGGTAACTTTCAATACAATATGTACTGTATATCGGACCAACGCCTTTTGCCTAATACAGAAATGTCATCTGGTCATCGGTGTTTGGCTTGCCTGCATACAATGTATGCACTTTCTCCACTCCCTAGGGGCATTTTCCTGCAAATCTTTTCTACACAAGTTTATTGACCTCTTAAGATGGCTTTAGGCTACACGTATGTTTGTTCTGATAGGTTTTAATTTCAATGAACATTTTTTTTTTCGTTGTGGCAAGCTTGTACTTCAAACCATCAGGTGGTCATGTTCACTGGCATTATCATTATCAGACTGTAAAAACAATCCCACAATCTGAAAAGTTCTTTTTCATCTCTCATTTCTCCTCCAGATTATACAATGCATGCACTTTCTCCACTCCGTGGGGAGCATACCACCAAGAGTTACAAATGTGAACCCCTCTAATATTTAGTGTTTTAATCACTCGCAGTCCCATGTTCTCAAAATCATTTCTCACTTCTCAATTTCTCTTTCAGTTCATTGGATGTGAATACAAAGATCATCTTGTAATTTGTGAACTATAATAGTACAATTGAATTGAAAATGTGAACCTTATGTTACAGAGTCATGAGTAATTACAATTCCATGTATGACATTTCTTTCTTTCTCATTTATTATTTTTTCCTAGATTATTGGACATGAATACGACACCATCTCCAAGGATATCGCAGCACCCTACTTTGAGACCATCTATTCTCTCTTGGACCATTACAGCCCCAAGTATAGACTGACGTTTGGACAGGCTTTAGCCGATAAACTTTCAGAACTCCAGGAAACGGACATAGATAATAATGAGGAGGAGAATTAAAGATGGACCATTCTATTTAATACTTCCAAGAGGAAGGCATAGACAATATTGAATTTCAAAGAAAGCCAAAGAGAAATAAAATTAGTCCTCATTTCCAGGATTAGAGAGGAGAAAGAAAATGGTGATGAGGCAACGGAGAGGACAAGAATGTTCCAATTCATTCAAGGATTTCAGGATCTTGAGGTGTTTAGCAAATTTTGAGAAAAGCTACATGTAGGAAGAGAAATTTTCCCATTCCAGAAAACTCATGAGGAGGATGCTCCAGTTCAAGAAGGCCAAGGTTCAGAAGATTTCCGCAGATATTCTGAGAATACTGTGTAGGATGAGAAGTCTCCCATTCCAGGATTTGAAGAGGGATGGAGAGGATGTAATAGAACAAGGAAAATCATGAGGAAGATGTTCCAGTTCAAGAAGACCAAGGTTCAGAGAACTGCAGGAGATATAAGAGGAGCTGTGTGTAACATGAGAAGTCTCCCATTCCAGAATTTGAAGGAAGATGGAGAGGCTTAGTACCAGGAAAGTCATGAGGAGGATGTTCCAGTTCAAGAAGACCAAGATTCAAAGAACTGCAGGAGATATTCAGAGAATAGTGACTTGAGCTGTGTGTAGGACAGGAAGTCTCCCATTTCAGGATTTGAAGGGAGATGGAGAGGATTAGGACAAGTAAAATCATATTAAAAGGAGAGCGTTCCTATTCAATAATAGTAATAATATGCAACATTTATATAGCGCTTTATACAAAAGTTTCTAAGCGCTGCATACTATTACCCCGGCTTTAGCATGGCTATCCTGATCGGACGCTCGAGCAATCAAGGAATTCCTTCCTACCGGGTACCCATTTACTACACCTGGGTGGAGAGTGGCAAATGTAGATAAATGCCTTGCCAAGGACGCGAGTGCTGCGATGGGATTTGAACCCCGGACCTCGTGGTTCAAAGTCCAGAGACTTATCCACTGATCCACAACACCTCTGTTCAAGAACTCCAAGATACAGAGGATTCCGAGATAAGCTCGGAAGAGAATCCTGTTTCTGGTATTTTCATCATGTGGATATGATTGCATTTCCAATTTTCCGTTATGTTTTGGCCAAGATAGAGTATGCAGTATGAGAAAGTTCTTTTCAAATGAGAATGATAATTATCAGGTACAATTGCATGCCTTCTGATAGTAGTACTATCAGTCTGTGTATATATCTTTCTTGTAAAGATTGAAGTTTGTAAATTACCATGGTGATGAGTATGTGATGATGATGGCAATGTTGTTACTTGCATGTTTGTGATGACAATGATGGTGATGATGATGATGACAAGATGGTGATGATGATGTTGATGACATTGATGGTGATGTTGATGATAATGGTTATGGTGACAATAATAAAGATGATGATGATGGTTTTGGTGACAATGACGATGACAGCAACTATGACATTGATGATGGTGGTAATGATGATGAAGAGCATTAAGCATTTTAAAGCAGAAAGCGGGATTTATTTGTCTGAAGCATTAAAAGACATTCATGATGATCATGATGATCATGATGATATTGTTAATTAGGTTGTGTTTTCAGTATTTCATTCAGGTGCATCATGCATACACATACATGTATATGATATGGATGAGATACAAATACATCTCTCTAAAAAAATGTTCAACTCAGTTTTTATGTGAATCAATTAAAGGACATTCTTATAAATATTTTCTGATTCAAGCATTTCAAAGTGACTTTTCATCATATGTGCATGTTCAAATTAATCATGTCTTCTCTATAAGTATTGATGACTCATTGCTGCATTATTATTGACACATTTTGTACTAGTAAATGGTCACATTAGTATATATATATTTCTTTTTTGTATGATGTATCATATGAAGAAAGGTAATTCATCTTCCCATACATCCGCAACTACATATTTCTCGAATCTTGATTTGTATTTTGTGGTATTCAAATCAGTACTGATGTTCCATTTGATACAGTACACACATCCAGGCTGAATATGTTTCAATTATTTTTTTGTTTATCCCATTTCTTGCCTTCAAGTCCAGCTTGAGTTTTCTGGTCAAACAATGGATCAAAATCGTTTTACAGTAGGCCTACAAAGGACAGTACATGTTTGTTTATTTGTAATTTTGAAATGATTGTGTAGACAATCTGCTCCTTATTGTTATGTTATAAATATGATGAATTCATAATATAAGTGTTTGGTACTGCAAAATCGTAAAATAGCCTTAAAAACGGACATACTGATTCTTTTCGACATGCACTCATCGGAGTAAAATCGCATGAATGATTAGAACGCTAGAGCGAGACAATATATAATAGAACCAAAAGAGACAATGGACGCTAATCAGTGAGCTGTGATTGGCTGTCAAAGTAAACAATTTAGGCTTAGTACCAGCCGTAGATTGAAGTGAAGCAATTGAAATAACGCAAGGGTTCTTACGAACTCCTTCTGGCAGCACAGAATCGGGTCTGTTAGCTGGATATACGCAGCCTCGAGCATGCGCAAGTGAGTGAAATTTTAGCGTTATTTTAGTTGCTTCGCTTCAATTTATGGCTGGTACTAAGCCTAAATTGTTTACTTTGACAGCCAATCACAGCTCGCCGTTTAGTGTCCATTGTCTCTTTCGGTTCTATTACATATTGTCTCGCTCTAGGGTTCTAGTCATTCATACAATTTTACTCCGATGAGGCATGTTGAAAAGCTTCAGTATGTCAGTTTTAAGGCTATTTAAAAAAATTAATACACAATAATCAAAGAGAGACATATAATGAAGCATTCATGTACATGTAGTGCAAAGTTTAATACCTCTATCAAGCCTTCTAATGTCAAGATACATGTAATTTGCCTTTCACTCATCAAATACTGCTGTAATGTTTTTGCTCATGTTTATAGTGAATAAAATGATAAAGAATAAGAATTTTGCACATTTATGAAAATGCCTGTACATGCACTGCATTGAACATTTAAAATTCTCATATAATCAGGAAAAGAATCTTTAAAATATCGCAATGAAAGAATGCAAAATTTATTCAATTTTTGTACCTCCCACCTCTATTTTTTTATGATTTGCAAGTGGTAAAAATGATGATAAAGAATATGAATTTTGCACATATATGAAAATGCCTGTACATGCACTGCATTGAAAATTTAAAATTCTCATATAATCAGGAAAAGAATATTTAAAATATCGCAATGAAAGAATGCAAAATTTATTCCATTTTCGTACCTCCTCCCCTATTTTTTTATTCTAAATACATCTGATTCCTAACATTTGATTAGATTTTCAGTCACAAATGTAATCAAACTCGATCAATTCATCTTAACCCATGGGTCGATTTAGGGGATGTTATAAGAAAATGATTTGCCATCAAGGGTAAATTTTGATTTGCAATTGATGAATAAATTTCTTCTACAATATATGGAAAATTAATTACTTTCTGATGCAAGAAGCAGACTAATAATTAAATGCAAATTTCCAATCGATTGTAAAAGCAATGATCGATTTTGTGATCTAAGATCAGGGTTCCCAGCTTTTCAAGAAAACAAAGTTCCCTGATTTTTCCCTGATGAAGTTTAAAATTTCCCTGATAATTGTTTAAACCCATTCCCAGTTTTGCATGTTTTCTAAGTTATTGTGCCAGTGAATTACATGTATTTTCAGTATAAAAACAATAATGTATATGTAAAACTAATTTGTACCACCATAAGTAGTCATTCAATGGATGTTGTTTTGGATATGCAACAAAAAGAGTCTGACTGACAACTGTGCTTTCGACTTTTGGGCTGAAGAAATTAGCTGATTTTTCCCTGATTTTAGTTATTTTTTAATCAAATATCCTGATTTTTCCCTGACTGGAAAAAAGTAAAATAATTTTCCCTGATGGGCTGGGAACCCTGTAAGATTGACCTACAATGAATTTTAAATTTCTTGCCACACCCCCTTAACCTTTACATGTTGTTTAGCAAGTAAAACAGCAATATGGCTGATATTGAAAAATACAGTCTTTCACCTTTTTTACGTTTTATGACAGATCATTGAAAGCCCTTTTGGTGATGTCTTCAAAATTACCAGAATCACAGTATTTTTGTAGGAATTTGATTTATGTAACAAAGAAATTGACAAATTGCCGTCTAAAGCCAATATTGACTGCAGGAAGAGCAGTCTCAAGCATTCCTTGAATACTAATTATTTGAATAACGTATCATTTTTTTCAAACTGATAGTGTCGTATGCCTTTGACATGTACTTCTTGTTCGACGATGTAATAACAGTATCAAAAATGTGGACAATGGGTTGAAAAATGGACAGTCAAATATGGATTAAAATGTGTCTTCAATTGTCTTCTATCAATGAATTTCAGTACTGTTATATTTATATGTATGAACAGGGAATGTCTTCATAATTATGCACTTGTTTTCATTTCTGTGTCAGGAACATTAAATAATTAAAAGTACTCTTTCATGCAAATTTGATATGAGCATTCGAGTTTGCCTACTTTGTGCATATGGGAATGGTATGTGTTGACTATGGTTACACGACAATTGCTCCTGCAACATTTGCTCCTGTCTTATTAATATCTCATAGGGCATAGATTTAGAGTTAGGATTGTAATAGAGTTTTTGGTTCAGAATAATATAAAGATAAGGATTAGGGTTTATTTAGTTTGGGATGTTAGGTTTTATGTTTGGCTTAATGTGCAGACTTTCCATCGGAGCAATTGTCGCTGGAGCAAACGTCATGGAACCGTTGACTACTGCAGGGTAGCCATGAATAGAAAGAAAGAAAGAAAGAAGATCTCTTCAGAGATAACTGTTTGGCCAAGTAGAGCCAATGAATGCTGAAAAGGAATGAATTGTACCTTTTCTGAACAATATCGAATTAAAAACGTGGAGAGAGAGAGAATAGACTTTAAACCAGGCGCACACTATGCGATTCATTGCGATCCGAATTTTAAACAATTGTAATAAAATTTGATATGAACATCCCAACCAATAAAATCTTAGCGATCAGAACTCAGAATAGTGGTAGGACTACTGAAATTGAAATTCAGTCTAGTTTGAGCCTTCCTGTACAATGTAGGAATAAAAGCACATCCAAATCATAATGACATCATCATTGGCTGCAACTTGAAGCCGATTTGGACTTTACTTCGACCACAGGTCTTGCAGCAAAGCAAAATTATGTACTGATTACTCCTAACATGCCGAACTTCAAACCGTATTTCTTGGAACTTTCACATGTAATGCAAAAATTTATTATATCACATATTGTGCGCTGACCTTGAGAAGGGAAGTAAAAGAGGGGGAGGGGTTGTCATCAGGACAGAGGGGTAGAATGAGAGAAGGGAAGAGTGAAGGGGTATAGAGCGATTCAACATAAAATAATTTACACTTGTCTAATGTGACACAAACGATGTGTAAAGACAGAGAAATGAGTTTGGTCACTAGAGTACATTGTAAAAAGAGGAGAGAGAGAAAGGGGGGGGGGGTCGATTATGCAGGGGTGTGAGTGGTCACAAATAAAAAGATCTGAAAAAAGCTGAAACTTGTAGAAAAAGTCTGAAATAGAAAGAGCTCCCATACTTTTTGTACAGAGGAAAGCCAAAAATAAGCTGAAATTAAGCTGAAAATCAAAACGAAAAAAATCTGAAATCAGATAAAAATCTGAACTCTCACACCCCTGATTATGATCAGAATGAGTGATGGGTAGCAGATGAGGACTATAAGGCCAATATTCTTAAAGAGTTTTCAATTGTACCATGGTACAAAACCAAGGACTAAGCAGATTTCTCCTACATACGTGTAATTAAGCAATTTCATTGTGTATGCTATAAAAGAAAAATCCAATTACACATGCATGCTTTTTGTAAAGCCCACTAAATACATGATCGAATGAAGCATAATAATAAAAAATCTACATGGTACAATTGAAACCTCTATTGAGAATATGAGCCTAGGAGATTAAAACACCAATAATGAACCAATACAGTGCACTCTGTGAAATATTCTCTTTATATTTACAGTTACATGTATATTTATTTCTCCTGAAACATATAATGCACTGATCAAGTGCATATACCAGTACGCACATGCATGTATCATAAAGTTATATATTAGTTTCTCCCTACCTATATTCTTTTATACAATAATTTCAAATTCATGTCAGTCGATACTGAAAATGTTCTTTAATAACTAATATTGATGTGCTGATGCTACAATATCTCCAACAATAATTAGAGTAATAATAAATGATAAAACTAAACTGATGTATGTTTTGATTCATCCAGGAAAAAAGTCAAATTACAAAAGAGAAAATAAACCTATTCATCTGGACTTACTTTCACGAAACGGAGAACAGTTTAACATTCGATCTGGGACCCTTCTTCAGCTCGTCTGAATTGTTGGGAAACTGTCGCTGCCATTTTCCCCGCCAATTCAGATGAACTGAAGAAACGTCCCGGATCGGACACGAAGCTCTCCTCCGTTTCGTTAAAGTAAGTTCAAATTAATAGTTTTATCTTCTCTTTTGTAAATTATAATAATTACTAAACAAATATTTAACATCTAGAAACTTATTTGATCAATGGATAAGTCCACAGAATATTAACCAACATAAATTAACATTTTAATGCTAAACATGCTAGCATAAATTTGCATAAATAAAATGAGTTGCTTTATCCATGGACGTATCAAACTGCTCCATAACCCTCCCCCCTTCCTAAAACAAAATACCCCATTTGAAGTAGAAAGAATATCGAACAGTGTTCAAAGTACATTCTTACTGCATTGAGAGTATCCTTTAAAAATTCCTACATCATTCTAAACCTATTGAACAAATTGTAAGAGCTGAATAGTGGGGTAAACTTGACTAGCTGATGGTTGAACAAGAGTCATTTCAATTTTGCTTGATTCAGAACAAATGTGACAAGGCCTTAAGTATTTTTTTAAAGAACTACTGGTTTTAACATGCTGTTGTAACCAACCAGCTCCAAATAATATACATTAACCCCATAGAGATGCGATTCATTTGGCACATCAAGAGTTAAGAGAGGGAATGCAAATACAGTACAACATAAAAGTATTGCAAAAATAAATACAACAGTAGACTTAATTCTCTACAGAAGAAAAACTTCAGCTTCGACCATCCCACTGGTCTTTAAAATAGTTTGAAATGATATCAACCAAATTCATGTTACAACTCCAAATCCTTAATTCTTATTTTCCTAAGCGTACCAAAGCTGTGAAAAAAAAAACAACAACCAGACTTTCCATTTTCAGGTAACCTTGAATAAATAATATCACATCTAAAATGACAGGATTTAAACATACACCCTAAACACTTATATTTCATATTGCATAATAAGTACACGTTATAAGATGGGGTAGCATTTCATGAGGTGAAATTTGCTCTCTGCCAATTAGATGTAAGGATTTCCATAGCTTCTAACAACATCAGTCAAAATCAACAGCCTATCACTTCATTAAATGCTCCCCATTTCTGACATCCAACGACAAAAGGAAAATAAGATCAGGGGCCTGTCTTAAAAAGACTTGCAATTGATCCGATCAATTACAACCATGGAAAGCCAGCAAAGCCAACATATAAAATGCATGTTTGTTCAAATTTTTTCTAGATACATGTACGATGTACATTCATTGACTTCATTGACTGGTGTGTTCTCCTTTGTTTACAAAGGACATTTTGCAAATTTTCTGTCGAAAAACATGACACTGATGGATTTCCATAGTTGTAATTTCTGACATCCAACGACTAAAGGAAATAAGAGCAGATCATGAACTCCTGATTATTTTGGTTTTGATTTTAAAGAAAAATATATGTGTCTCCTTACTCCTGTAACACAAAGCTTATCAAAATGGAATTCTCAACTAGAGTAGGCATGGGCGCCTTGGGAGGTGTATCGTCAAATTTCGGAAGTTTAAACAGTCCTAAGGGAGAGGGTTTTGTCAACCTACAGAGACTGAAAGTCTCACATCACTGCTGCCTATGATAGCAAGGTGATTGGTCTTCGCTGAGGAAATAGTCAAAGTCCACTCTAGTAATTTTGGGACTTTCATTTTGATGATAAATTGTAATGAAACTATCGTATTACTGACCCTTGCACTAAACTTTCTAAAAAATATTGTTTTATATGGATTCAATTTTCACCACAAAATGTATTAATATTACTGTTTTTATTACTGTTATTGTATTACAGTATTTCTCCTTTGTATTATTGTACATAATATATTAATTTTTAAAATTTCAGTATTGCTTGGGGATTCACATCAAAATGTAATCTTTCTCGGATGTGTTCCCTGAATTAGTAGCATGTCTGAATCCTTTACCCTGCGACTGCCGTGGTGTCTATTTTAAACAGAAAAGTTCACCATGTTCGCCTTCAACAAATAGATTTGGAAATGACTTCCACCTTCCCTTTCATCAACTAAAGATTTATTTTTGAAGAACCAATCCAGTGGGATAGCATACCAGTAATAATAAAAAATTATAAATCTCTGCAACACCTTGAAAGTATATTCAAGCGTCATTTTAGTGACCAATGCAATGTTTCCTAAATCGACATAATCTCCCCAATCTTTTTCCTTCCTAATAATTTTTTCTTGTGTCTTATCTATAGCTTAAATTATTCTATGCTCAATAGCACCTTGTATGTATCATTTATGTAGTGTAAATGTTAAGATTTTAGGAGGAGTCATCACTGAACAGCAAAGAGCTTATTACGACAACCCTACATCTTCAATAATCATGTTGATGTTGATACTATGTCAATATATCTCAATGTGTTTTTAAAGTGTGAAAAAAAAATTGTCTCGAAATGTCCCTCCTCACAGGCTCAAAATCAAACTCTGACAAGGGCAATTGAGAAACTGCGAGGGGAACAGTCAGACTATTTATACAGTGGTGACCCCAATGGGAGATTTCTTGCCAGAAATCAGTGGCTGCAGGAGCAGGTGGGTTCATATGTCATTGCCCTGGGGGGCATTCTGTGCGCGATAGAGGAAAGGACATATGGAGGCATTATGGTAAAGACATTCTTTCAAAAAGAATCGAAAAAAGGATGTGGTAAAAAAGTGAAAGGAATGAACTTCTTTCGATTGGCCCAAAGTGTAAAGGACGAAGATTGTGCAATTAATTTTGCACAGGAGCTTGGACTCATCGCCAAGTCTGTCAAGTGTCCGAACTGCAAGTGTCCCATTGATAAAGTGTACAAGGTAATTGTGATCTTGCTAATTGGACCTTTGTTTGATGTCGTATTTTTACTTATACTATAGTGTATATCTAGGCATAATCTCTAATTATTGTTTTATCTTCTCTTTTTTTCAGATTCATCAAGAAAAGTGCCGTAGATATGAAGCAAGGTTTCAGTGCAATAGACAAAGTGTAGGTCGAAGAGACACCAAATTTCCATCCGGCACGGAGCCTGGTTTGAACAATCGAACTTAAGCATCCGTTGTAGTCTCCTTCTGGTCTTCTGCTTCATACACAAACTTCCATTTGCTACAGCAATACATAAAACCAGTATTTCTTCTAGAGATTCTTCTTCTTCAGCAGAGACTCATTCAGAGAGTGAGACATCAGCCATTCTTGCCAGTTCCACTTCGAATTCTTATAGTTCTGCTGTGTCTTCTTCTGCTTATGTGTCTACTTCTGCTCCACCTTCTTCTGCTGTGCCTTCTACTTCTTCTTCAAGTCCTGCTGTGCTACTTCTACTACTAGTTCTACTTCTGCTGGTACTGAGCCAAGTTCTTCGAAAAGAAAGGTAACTACTGTACCTCGACAGAAGCAGTCAGTGACTATTATATTTACTGTCGAGAAGTTTGTGAGTGGGTTGTCACCAACAAATTGAACTGCAATCAACCCATTGGTGGACCTGGGCCCCGTCTTACAAAAGAGTTGCGATTGATCCGATCAATCGCAACTATGGACAGCCAGCAAGGACAACATGTATTATGCGTGTTTGTTCAAAATATTTTCTAGCTATGATGCATATTCATGCGTTGTTTTCTTAAAAATTCACTGTGCTCCTCTTTGTTAACAAACAACATTGTGCAAATTTCCTGTAACTCTTTGTAAGACGGGCCCCTGGTCTGACTGTTGAGATCGATGAATCAAAGTTTTGTAAACGCTAGTACCATCGAGGGCGTGCCGTCGAAGGTCAGTGGCTGTTTGCAGGCATCTACAGAGAAACAGGTGAAATTTTCTTGGTTCCTTTAAAAGATAACAAGAGGGACAGAACAACTCTTGAACCACTCATTTTACAGCACATCAAAGCTGGTGGTACCATATTTGGCGACTGCTGGAAGGCATACGACCAACTTGGACTTCAAGGTTTTAATCATTTCACAGTCAAACAACCCGCAAACGAACGAACACACAAACAACATTGAAGGCCTATGGTGTCGGGTGAAGAGGCAGTTGAGTGAAACGTGGTTCAAATGTAATGCTTTTCTGTCAGACCAAGAATTGCTCAAAAATGTGAATTCATGTATAAATCCAATGCCAAGTTCTGTTTCTTGCCAAAATTCATGAATGTATCATTGTTTTTACTGCCGGTACTCATTTACTCCAGTTTGCCATTGTTGATGTATTCCAGAATAATCAGAGAAGGGAGCCGCTATTGGAACAACTCAAAGGCGGTACGGGACTACCTCTTAGTCGACCTTTTCACTGTGAATGCACAGCGAACGTGTGTTGACACTTCAGCAACAATAGAGGAGTACAAGTCGAGGATAGTTGATGGAAAAACCTTGATTAAGGTCTTAATGCCTTTTCCTTAATTTTTTAATTGGTAATTTTGTAAAAGGCATAATTTATTCAATTTCTGTTTCTTGTATACATACAAACCTTCTATCTACTGTAACCACAACAATGTGCATGAAGCATGAAGGTAGCACTTGGATTCCAAACATGAACATGGAGATTAATGGAAAATTTCACAAAAGTTGCAGGACATTTTTGGATGACATCAAAGTTGCCAATTTACATGTAATAACATTAATTCCTTAACCCGAATATTACTGGGGTATTTCAAAGCTTGTTATTACCGGGATTCAATCCTATCTTATTACCTAATTTTCAGTATAAAGAGGACGAGAGAAGAGAGGTACCAATACAGGGAGATATCAATTGATATCTTGATAAAACAGGAACAAATACTCTAAAAAGGGAATGGTTGGCATGTCTGTAAATCTACTCCATTGGATCATCATGGCTAGTGATGCGAGCAAGAAATCTAAAAAGAAGGCAGGGAATTTCTTCCCCAAACAACGGAAGCCTTTCAAGAGCAACCTTCCCCAAGATGGCCATTTGTGGTTGATCCACAGCTCAACCACAAGGTGTAAGAACTAAAACGAAAAGATGGGGGCAGGAGGAAAAGGGGGTTGGGAAAATAATCTCAAAATAGCATGCTCAGTACAGTTTTGTGCTGCTTGCCACTCACATAGCAGCAAAATGGAGGGTGGAAAGAGAAGTGCCAACTGGCGTTCCAAAGAAATAAGTTATTTGCTCGAGCTAAGACACGACCACTCAGCCATATTTTCAAACAAGTGCACCGATATCCAGACCAATAAAAAAAAAGAGGAGCAGCATGGGAGGCAGTTCAACCTTCTAAAAAGAAGGCAGGGACATTTCTTCCCCAAACAATGGAAACCTTTGTGGATGATAAATTGCTCAATCACACAGTGAATAAATCAATTGGAATGACAGGAGCAGAAGGATGAGAAAAAGGGGCTCTTTGTCTCATTTGACATTGAGAGCTATCTGCAGGACATCCAAGAAAGTAAGAAAGGGGAATTCGGAGAGGTGCTTGGCCCTAATCTGGCAAAAGGGTCTATCTGCAAAATTTTGGATTTTTTTTTTTTCATATCTAGGGTTTATGAGGCCAAAATTTTCATCTGGCCAACTCTCAGTGGTGCTCGAGCTTTTGTTTTCGAGATACCAGAGGACACCAATATCAAATTCCATCATTTTACTGGTATCTAATCTGGCAGAAGGGTCTATCTGCACATAGACCCTATAAAAAGTGGTAGTAATCTGGCAAAGGGGTTTATCTGCACATAGACCCTTTTGCCAGATTACATGGTGGAGAAGATGTGTTCATTTAATCAGGCAAAAGGGTCTATCTGCGCATACATCCTATTGCCAGATCGAAAGGTAGAGGATCGATGTGTAATTTAATTAGGCAGAAAGGTCCATCAAAGTCCCGCGCCCAACCTAGCCTGCAGCTTGCCGGGCAGGCGCGTGGCTGGGCCTGCCGCGCGCCGGCGCGGCCCGGCAAGCATGCAGGCTAGGCCGGTCGCACGCAGGCACGCAGGTTGCATACGGTATATGTCTGTGGTATTCGGTAGCCCAAATTAGGCCTACCGGGTATATAAGTCAGTAAAGTCTAAGTCATGTGCAGAAAACGGAATTTTCCGAGCCTAATTCCAAACAGCCGGGGTTTACGGATGCTACAAATTGCTCTAAAAAGAAAGAGATGTACCGGTTAGTGACTAACTTGATTTGTTCGGCGCAGCAGCTGCAGCTAGCCTAGCGCGCGCTGTGCTGGCGGCCGGCGCTAGCGCTGCAGCATGCTAAGCCTTAATTAAGCAGCAGCTAACTTTTACGAACAGGCGAGAAACTCCTCAATTTTTTTGCGAGTTCGATTTGGGATGGTTAAGAATACCACTAAGAATGGGTAAAAAACAGCAAAAAAAAAAAAAAAAAACCATGCCACTTCCCCCAAAAGAATAGACTAGAGTCTTACAGATCTATACCGGTACGCAAATCACATCTTCCTGTAAGTGTAAGAAATTGAAGAAATCAAAGGCCTAACGTTAGGCCTACCGCCTAGCGGCCTATCTAGAGACTAACGTTAGGCCCACTCTCACGAATGCGAGGTTAGTAATGGTGGGGTGTCCAAACTTTGCGGACATTTTAAAAATATTCATCAGGCTAAAATTAATTCACACAATAGACGGTCTATTCACATTTCATACAAAACCCATTCAAATAATTAGTACCTACCAAATTAATGGCAAGATCGTAGAATTTTCTAAACTAAAAAAATTATTGACGAGAATGTGAAGTAGAATCTAGATCTAACATGTTGCTGTTTTTAATGCTTAAAATATGTAATTATTCTATTAATAATTTCTAATTCAGCTGAGACTGTTGTTTTTTATAAACCTTGAATTGAATTGAATAAGTCATGACGAAAGAGCTCCGTTTGATAACACTATACCCCTCTTCTCCAAGTACGAAAACCCTACTGCCCCAGGCATGCAATGTAAGTATCAAAACACCTGTTTCTTGACCTCGGTCCGAAGATAACACAACAGCCCGAGTGCGGTCCGGGAAAACATGTCGCCATTTTTTATTCACTTACTTTCCTTATTTCGAGGTTGATTTTCTTTGTTCGAAATTGAAAATGGGCTAGCATTGAATTTCTGAATACAATATGCCTTTGAAAACGTGATTAAATATCGAATACAATAATTTAATTCCGAAGGTCCTTCTACAGGCAGAGAAGACTTACGTAATAGCACAGCTGTTGTTATCATTTCGTCCTTGGCTCAACGCTCATAATCTGGCCTGTGGGGATTACCTGGCCAAGCGGGGTTGATCAGGCGGGTGTTTCATAAAGCTGTTCGTAAGTTAAGAGCGACTGGTGATGTCTTGCGGTAAATGGTACAATTGGCGATGATCACCAGTCGTTGTTAAAGTCGCTCTTAACTTACGAACAGCTTTATGAAACGACCCCCAGGGCTTGGAAATGATGTTTTAGATTTTCAAACGCAAAATGGGGTGAAATACCGCAGTTTGCAATCCGAACTGCGGTCCGTTCCCAAACGGGGGTAAGACGTAATGGTGACATTGTGGTTAGCTCCGTAAATTCATGTCTGTATTCATGAAAAATTTGAACTGTGAAGGAAAAATTATGAATCATTGAATGACCTAGATTTCAATTATGTATGTTTTGCTTATCTTGTTAATTGTTTTTTGTTCAACTGATTGTAATGCACAGTTGCACAACTGATGCACAACTGATTAAATTATACTGAATACATTCACTTCAATTGAAAAGGAAAAAATGTAAATTTGAATGAAATTTGAATGAATCTGTATATAGCGCTCATTAATTGAAATATGATTATGAAAACATATTATCTGCCATCATTTAATCTGGCAAAAAGGTCTATGTGCAGATAAACCCTTTTGCCAGATTACAACCAATTTTTATAGGGTCTATGTGCAGATAGACCCTTTTGCCAGATAAATATCACTGTCTTTGCTCCCGAGATTAATCTGGCAAAAGGGTCTATCTGCATTAAATTGGATCTTACAAGAAAAGTAAAGGGATTAAAATAATAAAAAGGGACTAAAAATAATTTTTCAAAGATAAACTAAGTGATAGAATAGAGTCCACAAGCTAAAATTAACTCTCAAGTATTCTACAAGTAAATTAAATGCTCAAACTTCAAAGCTGATTTTCTCAGAAAGTTTTTCGAGGGCGAATGTGCAGATAGACCCTTTTGCCAGATTACGGCCGTGCTAACAAAAGCTTTTAAATCAGCTATGGAGGCAGCTATTCCTGCTATCATTACAGCAGTGAAGGATGTGTGCCTCTCTGTTGTAAAGGAGGTGATCCACCCAGGCAGGAAAATTTCTTCCCCAAACAACAGAAACCTTTCAAGGGCAACTTTCCCCAAGACGGCCCTTTGTGGATGATCCAATGCTCGACCGCAAAGTGAATGAAACAAATGGAATGACGGAGGCAGAAGCAGAGGATGAGAAAAAGGGGCTCTTTTTCTCATTTGACATCGATAGTCATCTGCAGGACATCACAGAAAATAAGAAAGCTGTTAAATCAGCTATGGAGGCAGCTACACCTGCTATTATTACAGCAGTGAAGGATGTGTGCCTCTTTGCTGTAAAGGAGGCGGTGAACCCACACCTCCTCCGTCCAAAATACAAGGACGATGACCTAGAGCAGCAACTAAGGAGGGACAATCATTGTTTCTATGGTATTAAGTTGAATAATGTCAATTCTTTTTGGACATAGCTTTGAAAAAATGTCAGCAGGGAGGTGTCTCCAGAACCTAGAGTTACAAGTGGGAGAGAGACCAATGAAGATTTGGTTTTGGGGAAAGAGGTCTTGATCTCATGAGAGTATTGTAAACTGATAGGTATGGGGTAGGATGGGTTTTCCGAAGGCTCTCCTGACCGACCTGGGAACGGAAATTTAACCACCTGGTTAGTTCTCTATTGGTGACAACTGGTTGTACATAAAGTCTCCCTATCCCCAGACTTACGGGTTGGTCAAAGGAGGTTTAGTTAGCCCGAGCTAACATTTAAACCATGGACTAATTAGCCCGAGCTAAATTTTAGTCCATGGTTTAAACCTCGGCGGTATTCACCAACAGTGGACTAACTAAACCATAGTTTAAATTTTAGTCCATGGACTAAAATTTAATCCTGGGTCACTGAGCATGCTCAGTTTACAGGATGATTTCTGAGCATGCTCAGTGCAAACATTTGTTGCTGTTCATTAATTAATTAATAATCATGGAGGATACAGGAATTAAGAGGAACAGGAAACCAAATTGGCAGAATTGCGAGAAGAATTATTTGATTGAATTAATAGCAGACAGGATCCACATAATTAATAACAAGGTTACCAATCACACTTCAAACTCAAGGAAAATTGATGCTTGGAAAGAAATTCATCAACAATTTGTTAATAAGTATGGACAAAAGTGGACTCTAAATCAAATGAAAGAGCAATGGAAGAGGTGTAGGGTATCGTGGGTCACTGAGCATGCTCACAGAATTGGAAGAAGAATTATTTAATTGAATTAATAGCAGACAGGATCCACATAATTAATAACAAGGTTACCAATCACACTTAAAACTCAAGGAAAATCGACGCTTGGAAAGAAATTCATCAACAATTTGTTAATAAGTATGGACAAAAGTGGACTCTAAATCAAATGAAAGAGGTGTAGGGTATCGTGGGTCACTGAGCATGCTCACAGAATTGCAAGAAGAATTATTTAATTGAATTAATAGCTGACAGGATCCATATAATTAATAACAAGGTTACCAATCACACTTCAAACTCAAGGAAAATTGATGCTTGGAAAGAAATTCATCAACAATTTGTTTATAAGTATGGACAAAAGTGGACTCTAAATCAAATGAAAGAGCAATGGAAGAGGTGTAGGGTCTCGGCAAAAAAAAGAGTATGGCACATACACCAGGAGACAAGAAAAACTGGGGGTGGGCCTCCACCAAAGACCCCCTCCCAGATCACTCAGTTCATAAGGGACATTTGTCCAAATGATTTTACTCAATTGAACAATCCATTCGATGACGACGCCGATCAGGACAACGACGCAATATCGGCGTTGGAGTTTATCTATTTTCTAATTTTGTAATTCTGATGGTTTTTAATGTGGAATATGAAATGAAATAAAATGAAAGTACAATTCCTGGAATGAAGTTGGCCTAGCTCAAGTGATAAGAGCTGCAACTCAATTTGACTCGATTGAAAATAAGTAACGAGGCATATTTGCGCTTGATACAGTTCAAGGTGTTCCACACATAGTCTGTCAACACTGCATGACAAGGATCATTCTTCTACCAGAGAGAGGTGATGTAATGACCAATGTGGACACACCCATTTCTTCAGGTGGGCACAGGAATCATGTCTCGTCAAAAGCAGTGTCTCTTCTCTCTTCAATTTCTAAAAGGAAATGAGATCAGACAGAATCTGGGCCCCGTCTTACAAAGAGTAACGACTGATCCAATCAATCGTAACTCTATGGAAATCAATTAGTGTCTTAATTTTTTTTCCACAGGAAATTTGCAAAATGTCCTTTGTAAACAAAGGAGAACACACCAAATCAAGAAATCAAATAATTTATCGATATGCATTGATATCTAGAAATTTTTTGAACAAGCATGCATTTTATATGTTGACTTTGCTGGCCTTCTATAGTTACGATTGATCGGATTAATTGCAACTCTTTGTAAGACGGGCCCCAGAAGTTCCCGTTGGGGATACCAATCATCATATTTGCCAGGGATATTTCAACAGAACGGTCACATACGGCAATGCATATGATATTGGATACATGTACTCTGACACCCAGCAGTTGATACAAATAATTTGCCATTATGGTGTGTAGAACCAAACAGACAGATACCAAAAATTGCATCAATCAGGGTTGAAAATAATTTTATTTTTAGGGGCTATCTTGTTTTTCCACACTGGGGCAATTGCAGAATTGCGGGGGTTAGTTCTTTCATTTTAAGAGCTACTTGGGCAACAAGCAATTATGCAGTAAATGCAAAAAAACAATATTCTACGATGGTTAAATTTTCTAAATAATCTTTAATATTGTTTGTGACAGATCTTGGGGCGAATAGTCACCCCAAAGCATGCATTTGGGGGAATTTTACGGGCAATTTGAGCTGCCATGAGGCGAAATCTCCCGTCACCCTCATTTCCTACATTGGCATCAGGGCCATCATCAAATGGAACGTTGAGAAGTGTTCACCTCACATTTGTCACACACAATGACGACAACATATGCACAGAGTGTAGAAAAATTCCAACCATCCAAAGTCTACGAAATAGAATAACTCAACATCAAGAAGAAGAGCAACATCAGCTTTTTGCCACCCTCTAAAAAATAACACAGGTACATGGGACTGACAAAGAGCACGTTTTGCTAGACGAGGCTCTGAAACTGCTTCAAGGCCCTCGTCAGTTGGAACGTTGACAAGTGTTCACTGCACATCAAGAAGAAGAGCAACATGAGCTTACTGCCACTCTCTAAAAAAATAACACAGGTACATGGGACTGACAAAGAGCACGTTTTGCTAGACGAGGCTCTGAAACTGCTTCAAGGCCCTCGTCAGTTGGAACGTTGACAAGTGTTCACTGCACATTTGCTACCCACTATGACAACATATGTGCAGAGTAGAAAAATTAAAACCATCCAAAGTCTACGAAAAAGAATAACTCAACATCAAGAAGAATAGCAACATGAGCTTACTGCCATCCTCTAAAAAAAAACGCAGGTACATGGAACTGACGGAGAGCACTTTTTGTTAGACAAGGCTCTGAAACCGATTCATGTCCCTCGTCAGAATGTTGAGAAGCATGACCTGCACATTTGCCACCCACTATGATGTCAGGCAAGAGGTATTTACATCATTACCAAAATAGTTATTGCTAAAGCACACGGTACACTTAAAAAAAAAGGAACCACCTGTTCCATTAGAACAAGCCTAGGAGGGGATGTGCAACTTGGAAAGTGAGTGGGCTTACTCAATCATGGAGCACACTGTCAACAGCAAGAGAAAGGGATAAAGGAATTATAAGTCAACCCAATGATCTAGACGAATTGATTATTTCCATGGTATTAGACATTGACTTTGCAAGTTTGATATGAATGATGAAGTTACAATGATGAGGGACCAGATCAGATTTGATGTTGTGCCAGCAATCAACTGGAATATGAATGCATGTCGAGAGAAGCAAGTGCAAATACATAACTTTATGTAAGTTCTGATATGGAAGTAATTGTTCCCATTGCTAATATTTTGTTCAAACTGGGGTTATTTCAAGGCAGAAATAAACAACATAGTGTATATTCAGGATATATTAGATATTGATGGAACATTATCGCAAGATCAGAGAATATTATTATCAATACATACTAGTCGAGAAACGGCAGAGTTTCAGGAAGGAAAATTTGACAATAAATTTCATATTTGTCTCCCATTTCTATTTACCTTTGGATACTGTAGTTGGGATGCCATCATTAACAACATCTATAAAACATCATGTTAATATATTGAAGTCAGTGAAAGTAGATTAAAGATACATTAGACTTTGCAGAAAATTTCATTTTTGTCTTTTACTTCCTTTTATAGTTGGATGTAGCATATATAAAAATGCCCTCATTAAAGACGTCCTTTTATTATTGGATGTTGTTGAGATGTCTTCAGTAACATCACAATATGACCTTGATGTCAGTGTATGTAGACTATAAATACATTATACACTTTTTTCAGGAAATTTTAAGTTTTACCTTGCTTCCTTTTGTCATTGGATGTTGTTAAATGTTGCTGAGATGTTTCCGGTGACATCACAATATGGCCTTGATGTCAGTGTATGTAGACTAAAAATACATTTTTTCACAGGAAATATAAAATTTGTCTGTTGCTTCCTTTTGTCATTGGATGTGGTTAACATTGAAATGTCACTGTTGACAATTTGACATCATCTGTAGGCGAGACACCATGGTTTTACATTGATGTCTGAGTATGTAGATTAGAGATAAAAGTGCACCCTTTGGAAGAAATTTAAAATTTGTCCCTTGCTTCCTTTTATCTTTGAATGTAGTTAAGATTTATAAGCAAGATATCACAGAGTTACATTGATGTCAGTGTATCGATCAAAGATACATTTAACACTTTTGCAGGAAATTTAACATTTTTTACTCTTGTTTCCTTTTATCATTGGATGTAGTTTAAGTTGAAATGCTATCACTGAAAAGCATGTACAGACAGGATATTGAATTGATCTCACTGTACGGAGATTAAAGATACATTCTAAAATTTGGCAGGAATTTGACACTTTTGCTTCCTTTTATCGTTGGATGTAGTTGAGGTACCATCATTGACAGCATCTCTTATAAAAGAAAGAGGGCGCTCTAGGCTGTTAAAACACCTCTCTACACTTCCTCGGTCAAATCAGATTTAAATCTTCAGAAATCAGCAATTACAGGAAATATCTTTGTATCACGTTGAATGATTCTTTCAAAGAAATATCAGGGAACATCTTTGCAGGTGATTGTACGTTTGTCTCTCGTTCTTTTTGTTGTTGGATGTAGATAACATGGAAATTTAGATTACAGATACATTTTATCCTTTGATGTAGCTCAGATGCCGTCATTGATAGCATGGCATCACATAGCCTTTTGACAAGGTCTTGTGACTTGGATATATTCCTCGTCAAATATTTGCTGAGATGAGATCAGCAGTCGACGAAGAGAGTTAGCGAGACCCGGGTGAATGCTAAATCGAGCGACTCACTCAGGTCTGAGCGACTAGTCTTATCTTTCTAGTCGCGTTGTCTCTGATACACGAGTCACATCAGACACAAGGTCTTGTCTAAAGCCTTGATGTCAGTGTACATAAATCACAGATACATTTTACCGTTGGATGTAGTTCAGATGCCGTCAATGACAACATAGCATCACATTGATGTCAGTGTATATAGATTACAAATACATTATATCATTGGATGCCGATGAGGTACCGTCATTGAAGGAAGTCTACCACTTCATCGAGTTCTCTCTGTCTGGCTTCCTGGTGAGCCCATCTCTCCTCCGCTACCTTTGGGGTGATGTTCCATTTGTCGTGATAGATTCTTTTCCCGCAAGATGGGCACTTCTTGCCTCCTGTTCGAAACAATAAGAGATTGTCATGCATAAAATAAGAAACTATCTCATATTATAGGTAACACTACATAAGTGGAATTTATTGGAACCCAAGAAATGTGTTAGATTTCATGTGAACGTGAGGTTAATAAGGCATGTTTTGAATTATTTGGTCTGAAAATTGTTTTGAATTTTTAGATGATTCTTTGCAGACTTATGAAGACTTTTGCAGACTTATCTCTACTTTTGAGAAATTATCATCAGTAATGCATGATTATGAATCATAAAATGTGATAAAGCATATTTTCAGACTTTTCTGTGATCATTATAAGGTAACATGCAATGCTTCAAACGTCATGACATATTTCTTATTTTTGAGAGATGAGATAACATCTTTTCATTTGATATGAAATTCTTATACTTTTCACTGATTTATCAATTTTTACAGGAAATGAAATGCGAAATATGAACCCAATTGCAACCCTTGTACAAAAGTCAATGAGGAAACATCATCAGTCCAAAAATGTTTGTGAAATAAGTAATACCAATTGAAATATTTAGAATTGTAAATAAAATGACAGGATATCATTTAATTTCTCAGATTTTCTATTTCAGGCAATTGGGAGGGTAATACAACACTTGCTCCTCCGACAATTGCTCCAGGCTCTGTTCACCATTGGGTGACCCGTGCCTGGGATTTCAGCAGAAATAGCCTGATAGTATGAGAATAAATCTTTCCAGTTCTTCAGGGTTAGACTCACCCGTAAATGGAGGCGTTTTGAAGAATTCATCGAGACATCCTTTATGGAATATATGACCGCAATACACCCACACTACAAACCGCCCATGCGTCTCATCTTTGACGGCATGCTGGGAAAAGAAAGGAAAGTGTTCAAGGTCAGTGTTTGTATATGTGAACAGAGTTGCCAACTAAAATATTCCAATGCTTTGTCTCCACCGGGTCACTGCAGTCAGACCATAGGTCTGCAAATAATCATCTAAATATTCAAAACAATTGTCAGACCCGGCAGGATTAATTCCTTAATAATAATAATCCGTTTTTTTATATAGCGCTTAATACATCGGAACGACGTGACTAAGAGCTTTACAGATATATCATTACCCCGGTCATCGGATTCAATCAGTCATTCCCGCACACAATGTGTGCACATCCTCCACTCCCTGGGGAGTATTCCAGTCAGTCGCCGGTGAGGCGCACACAGTACTGGACAAGCTACAATGACTTTCACATCCTACCGGGTACCCATTTAGCACGTGGGTCGAGAGTGGCAAAGGACGCCAGACCGCGATGGGATTCGAACACACGACCCTCTGTTTACAAGGCGAGAGTCAGAACCACTACACCACGGCTCCTCCACTTCCTTGAATGCACTGAGAGCCGGTGATGTATATACAGAAACTAAAATGTTTTGAGAGAAAAGGTACATGTCTATCTACTTTGCAACATGATTATTGCAGTATAAGAAGTATTGAGTAGTATATTGGTGTGTTGTCATTCAAGTGGATCTATATAACAAGCCTATACTGGTCAGAATGTTGCATTATGGGTAACGAACCTGGCCAGATGTGAGTATCTGAGGACTTGAGATGGTGCTATATAAACATGGGTGCTGGTTCATATGCCCTTTAAAGGGGAAGTTCACCCTGATGAAAAGTTTGTTGTAAAAATAGCAGAAAAATACCAAAAATATTGGTGAAAGTTTGAGGAAAATCCATTAAAGATTAAAAAATATATTAGAATTTAAAAAATTTGGGATTTGTGACGTTATAAACGAGCAGCTGCCCCATATGTTATGTAATATAAGATGCATAAATTTCAATTTGTTTTACGGTTTGTGATGACTTGTGTTTCTTTTTAGGAAAGGGAGTGAAATGATTTGACTATTGATATACTGAAGGTAGAGTAAAAACTATTTTCAATTTTTTTAGAAAATGAAATTTCTTTTATTTTTTACCATGCAATATGTAGGAAAGCTGCTCGCATATGACGTCACAAAATTAAATAATTAAAATTTTAATAACTTTTTTATTCTTTGATGGATTTTTCTCAAACCTTTGGCAATATTTGTTATAATTTTTTTCCTCCTATTTTAACAATACACTTTTTGCCAGTGTGAACTTCCCCTTTAACTTTACTCAGAATAAATTACCTCAGGATTGGGGGTGAATGCTCTTTCTCTACATATCGGGCATATGGATCCTGGGTACGTCCGTAAACAATCAATCAGATAGACCGCTACTTTCTTCAGGGAAGGTGACGGCTCAAACGGAGGATCCCTGAAAAAAAACACACATAATACACAGCAATAAATCTATAAATGATTTCTGCAGGTTTCATATAATAATACATTTCATTTAAACATTGCCTCTTCGCAAGATACAAAGCACAATAAATAAAAGAAAATAGGGAAACACAAATAATCATAACTTGCTTATATTGCGCTTCACACTTTCTTTATCAGAAGTTTCTAAGCGCTCAAAATGGGGTCTAAAAAAAAAAAATAGAAGTCTAGTTCAAATGTACAAGTCAGAAGACAGGATTCTCTGCAATCAGCCAAAATACAAATTTTGGCTTCAAAAGTCAAGATTTATGAATTGACATGATTTATCAGAAAGAGTTCACAGTTTTAAATCCTGTCGCTAATGACTAGGGGTGGCCGGATCTACCTCACAATCGCAGCAACCGTCCTTACCCCCTCCTCCACATTGCACAATTCAGTACATCCTAAATCCAACCCTCCTACATACTCTCTGCCTCCAATTGCTTCTTCTATGTCTTCTTTGGCCATCCCCTCCTCTTCACACTATCAACATAAAAATACAAAGCCTTTCTACAGGGTTCCCAGCTTTTCAAGAAAACAAAATTCCCTGATATTTCCCTGATGAAGTTAAAAAATTCCCTGATGATTATTTAAACCCATTCCCAGTTTCGCATGTTTTCTAAGTCGTTGCAGTGAATTACATGTATTTTTAGTATAAAAAAAATAATGTAAAACTAATTAGTACCACCATAACAAGTCATTCAATGGATGTTGTTTTGATATGCAACAAAATATAACAGAGTCTGACTGACTAGGTCATGCTTTTGACTTTGGGGCTGATCGTAATTCTGATTTTTTTTTCCCCCCTCATTTTAGGCATTTTCCCCTGATTTGAGGTATTTTTAATCAAATTCCCTGATTTTTCTTTGACTGGAAAAAAGTAAAATAATTTTTCATGATTTCCCTGATGGGCTGGGAACCCTGTTCTAATTTGGCAAAATGACACCTTGTGGTATCTTTGTCCCCAAATTGACACCATGGCCTGTATTGTGAAATCTGGTTTAAGTTAAGCTTTAGTCTAACTGTGCTAAAATTATGGGAAGCCAAAATAAAACTTTTGTTTAAATTGTATGTTTTTATATTATTCACTATACTCTCTCAACATGACATAGTGGCGAAGAAAAATAGAGTTATTATTCCCAGACAGTTATGAATGATCCGAGGAACAGACGAGTTGATAAATAGAATTTATACTAATCTCTATTTGTGTCACAATTGGCTGTCCATAGTTAAACCACAACTTTAAACCAGAGTTGAGAATAGGGGCCCAAAGTCTTACTTAGTTTTCCTTTTTAGTGGAGGTTGAACGCATCGTCTTGCCATCTCCTCCGTCTGAGCTAAGAACATCTTGTGAAATAATTCAGGAAAATTGTTTTCTACATTCTCTAGCCTGAAGGGAAAAAAATCATCAAAATTGGACATAGAATTTTTAACACTTTACAGTTTAGTTTGGGTTCTCAAAACAGTAATATGCACAACACAATTAATATGCACATGGGAGCTTATATGCTGTCACACTTTTTATTTTGCATCTTAATCACACAATGTTTCATTTGATAACAATAGAAGCCATTAAAATATATGAACTATGTTCTACCATGAGACTTGCCAGATTTATCAACTTCTGTATTTAATGAAATATGTATTTAAATGCGATATTAACTGCAGTATAACATTTAGCATTGCAATATACGGTTCCACGACATTAGCTCCAGCGACAATCGCTCCACTGTAAATTCCACACACTATCAGAATGATCGACTTCAACCCTGGATATACGATACCCTCTCCTAAACCTAACCCGAAACCTAACAAAACCCTTTTGCAACCCCAACCCTAACCCTACATGTATATCTTATACGAAATAAAGCCAGGAGCAATTGTTGCTGGAACAAATATTGTGTCACCCAATATACTATAGAGTTCCCTTTAATACATGGGGCGGGAAGCAAAGTACTCTGCCACCATTACCGGTACTTTTTTTTTTTACTCACACAATCTGTTGTTCTGGATATAGATCAGGAACCTTTAATCTGAACTTCATGAAGTATTCTGCTTCTCGTATCGTGATAACGATGACTCCCGACTTCTGCTTCATCTTTATCTCGTCTTTCTCCGTGATCAGTTCTCGTTTGATAAACGACACTTCTTCGCTGCATACACTGAATGGGTTGTCAGCCAGAAACTGTTGAACAAACTTCACAACGTGAAGGATCTGAATATTTAGAGAGGGAAAGTATGAGACTTTATTTAAACAGTTACAGTTTACATAATCATGTTTTCAAGAGTGATACACACTTCAAGAAAGTCACTTAAAACCACGTTTGATATGAAGTTGCACTACAAGTGCCTGAAATCCTTATATTGATGCAGGCCTTAATATTGATATTTTTAGGGCAAGGCCACATGAATCAACAATGTTTATGAAGGGCAGAAAAAATATCCAAGACCAATGAAAAGGGCACTGAGGCCAGTCAGCAGGGCATCCAATGCCATAGCCTTAGATGCCCTTAGATAAATTTTAAAGACCTGTGATGTGTGGTGTCACTTGTGATATAAATACCGTTAAGTATAAACATTCTTTGCATTGGTATACCGGTAGCCTCTTAATTTTGCAGGAAAAAATGGTGCTGGGACAAATTTCACAAGATGTAGGTGTTGAGCTTGCAGTTATCAATAATGTGATTTGCATCATGATTATAAACATAGGCCTACAGAACAGGTTTTGGAACTGGGAGAGGCAATCTGAATTGTACTTCCGACACCAAGCACCAACTCCAAACTTTAAAACACCATATTCAACACCAACACCAGCACTAAACTTGAAATCACCCTAGATGTCTTTCAGTTCTTAACCAAGGTTTTCCAAGGAATTTCTTGGCTTGTTCATCACAGATCTTAGTCAAGCCCTCTCTCAGTTTGTCTGGGAGTGTCTTACTCTTTACCTTGGTGCTAATGAAGGCAAACTGAATTGTGCTTCAAACACCAACACTGAACTTGAAAACACCCAATGTCCTTCAGTTCTTACCTGAGGTTTTCCAAGGAGTTTCTTGGCTTGTTCATCACAGATCTTAGTCAAGCCCTCTCTCACTTTGTCTCTCACTTTGTCTGGGAGTGTCTTACTCTTTATCTTGGTGCTAACGAAGGCAAACTGAATTGTGCTTCAAACACCAACACTGAACTTGAAAACACCCAATGTCCTTCAGTTCTTACCTGAGGTTTTCCAAGGAGTTTCTTGGCTTGTTCATCACAGATCTTAGTCAAGCCCTCTCTCACTTTGTCTGGGAGTGTCTTACTCTTTATCTTGGTGCTAACAAAGGCAATTTGAATTGTGTTTCAAACACCAACACCAACACTGAACTTGAAAACACCCAATGTCATTCAGTTCTTACCTGAGGTTTTCCAAGGAGTCTTGGCTTGTTCATCACAGATCTTATTCAAGCCCTCTCTCACTTTGTCTGGGAGTGTCTTACTCTTTATCTTGGTGCTAACGAAGGCAAACTGAATTGTGCTTCAAACACCAACACTGAACTTGAAAACACCCAATGTCCTTCAGTTCTTACCTGAGGTTTTCCAAGGAGTTTCTTGGCTTGTTCATCACAGATCTTAGTCAAGCCCTCTCTCACTTTGTCTGGGAGTGTCTTACTCTTTATCTTGGTGCTAACGAAGGCAAACTGAATTGTGCTTCAAACACCAACACTGAACTTGAAAACACCCAATGTCCTTCAGTTCTTACCTGAGGTTTTCCAAGGAGTTTCTTGGCTTGTTCATCACAGATCTTAGTCAAGCCCTCTCTCACTTTGTCTGGGGGTGTCTTACTCTTTATCTTGGTGCTAACGAAGGCAATCTGAATTGTGTTTCAAACACCAACACCAACACTGAACTTGAAAACACCCAATGTCCTTCAGTTCTTACCTGAGGTTTTCCAAGGAGCGTCTTGGCTTGTTCATCACAGATCTTAGTCAAGCCTTCCCTAAGTTTGTCTGGAATTGTCTTACTCTTTATCTCAATTATTATTGGTTCATCAGGATACTTCCCTTGAAACTGCATGCAAACTTCCAACTTCTTGTATTTTGTTCTCCTATATCCAAGAAAAAAAAAATAATGGGTTACTCATATTGTTCAAGCATCTGTATAAAGTAACTGTTTTCACTTTCCTTCTTCACGTAAAAAAATACCCCCAAAAGGTGTACATTTCATATAATGACATTAACAAGATAGTGTGTGGTGGCATCATTTGCACATTACATATTCTGTGCATAAATCTGTTAAATTAGTATGTAATGTATAACATTCTTGTTTTTACATTTGATTTGATGAAATTTGAAGTGATATGCTTGTTTGATTTTTCTACTTTAATTCAATTCAATCGGAGAGTGGATTTGACATAAATCAGATTATTCATCAAGATTAATCAAGACTCACAGGATGTATAATCTTCCTTTGCTCCTAAAACGGGCAAATTCCTGAATTTTCTTTTTACAATGGAAACAATAAAAATATGAACATGTGTAGAAAACAATGATAATATGCATTTTCAAAGTGGTTAAATTGAAAGTAACAGATAATGGCTATCACTTGTGTCAAAATTAATGATAAAAGGAGACAGTGATTTTGTTGCATTGCCAATTTGAAATGTATAATGATTGGTTCAAGTTTAAAGGAGAATGAAACCCTTGAAACCAGCTGAATCCACATCAAAGAGAAAAATCAAAGAAACATATTGTTGAAAGTTTGAGGAAGATTGAATGAATAATAAGAAAGTTATGAGCATTTGAATATTGAGATCACTAATGCCATGTAGATCCTCCCATTGGCAATGCGACCAAGATCTGTGATGTCACACACGTACAACTCCCTCATTACTTTAGTACTTATTTCACTTATATTCTCACTTTTATAGAGTCTATCACAAAGGTGAGGTGTTCTCTTTATGAGAGGACAAGTACAGAGGTTTCACAACATTATATCATTGATGAATCGTTTGTCATATGATTAGAATGAGCAAAAAGAGATGTTTTGGGGTATATTTCCAGTGTCCAAAAGGGGAGAGTTGTTCATCTGTGACATCAGAGATCTTGGTCGCATTGCCAATGAGAGGATCTCCACAGCATTAGTGATCTCGACATTCAAATGCTCATAACTCTTCTATTGCTAGTCCTATTTTACTCAAACTTTTGTTGATCTTATTCTTTGATTTTTCTGCTTTCCCAAAAGCTAACTTGCTCCAAGAATTTCATTCTCATTTAACAGCTTTCATTCAGGAACGTACACAATCCTTATCCTGACGGCAGCAGGATGGCAAGCCACAATCTCGGACCCGGGAACTTCATTCACACATCGTTTTCTAACGTCCTCCAATTCCTTATTGATGAAGTCCATATTGGAAAGCATGATTGCTGCAAGATAACTGAAATGAAAGGAAAGAAAGAACAATTTCAATTTCCTGCTTATTAAGCTATTTATTAAAATAATGCATAATGGTTTACTCTTGGCGCTTGTGCACTTTCCCAATGCCCAATGAAATAGTTAAAGAAAACAACTGTTTCAGCTCAGGTCGCTGAGGGCCAATCTGCCAAGATGCTTACTGCTCAAGACCAAAGTTGTGCTTTGCCTTTATGTTATTTTGACATACGCAAAAAAACCAGTGCCAGAGGCCAGAGCAAAATCACACAAACAACTCTAGTAGATCTAACTTTATATCTACTTTTAGTGAGACAGAGTGCCCAGTTCCTGCCCATACTCAATCTCGACTTTGACTTACTTGTCTAAGTCATGTCTAACACCAGACCTGCCAACCTCTGGGAATTAAAAATTGTATTCTGTGATAAAAAATCTGTATTTTCCCCAAAAAACTGTATTTCATAATAAAATTTGTGGCGCGCGCTCATCGCAGCATCAAGCTGCATGCAAGCTTAAATGCGCACTGCTCTTGCAGATGAAAAAAAAAAACATTGACAAATGTGTATATCTCAACCAGGTTTTAACAAAACGATTGAAAAAAAAAAGTTACCAGAAATTTAACATTGATCCAATAACCATATTTGTGTAAGTTTTAAGAAATAGAGATATATAGAGATGATTTTTCTCAATAAATTACGATTTTGTTTTAAAAAATCCCCCCAAAAAATCATATTTTTTATAAGAAAAACATACTGTTTTATTTTGGTTGAAAAACGTACTGGTTGGCAGCTCTGTAACACTAGTAACACTACCAGAGACGTGTTCAAAGACTAGCTCAGGCCAGGCTCAGCGAGGCGTGAGAATTTTAATTTTGGCCTAGTGAAGCGAACAGTGGCCCGGCTTGCGATGACCAAGCATATTTTGAAGCCTATTGGTGCCCATATTTAATCAAGTAATCATAAGAATTGTGCAATCCAAGAATTAAGACACAGTTATAAAATTACCGAGGAGCTGAATCAAGGCTGTGTCTGTGAAACTTATTACAAATATTAGCGCCACCATCAGGCTTCCTTTTATTTCCGTAGAACTAGAAGAGACATGCAAAGTCACTTTCCAGGCCAGGCCGAGGTAAGCTAATTTGCTCTTTTTTGTATGATTTTGATTTATAAATTCAAAACTAAAATTACGATTGTATGTATGGCTCAGCGTTGGTATGGCTACTCACCGGAAAGAGCCCCGCCCCCTAGTAGCGAGAATGAGTTTGGCAAATATATTTTTTTTAAATTTCTCCTGCAAATGCAATGTCGAGCGATGTTTGCCGACTAGATCTACTTAGAAATCCAGGGCCAAACGCTGTTCGGTGTACAAAGTTAGTATAGCATAGTAACCTCGCAATATGCGTGAGTGGTATATTAGTTACTAACCTCGCAATACGTGTGAGTGGTCTAAATCTAACACAAGCTGGCGTCTAGCGTCTTTAGTCATGTATTAGACCAAAAGCTTCAGTCTCTGTTATGTTGGTTGTTCAGCTGAACTCCGTTGGCTTCACTCACCAAATACAGAGACCGAAGTTCTAGCGCGATCTGTACAGGGGACTCAAGATCAATGGCCATATGTTTATGTATATAAGTTCGGATAAAACAGGGAGGTGTAGTTGCGCGACAGCCGAGGTAAGTCACTGTTTTTGTTCCTTTTAACTTGATTTTTCCCCGTTTTTTGGCAATTAATGCAAAGAGGGAATATTAATTTGCATTTCGGACGCGTTAATTTTCAAAAGTTTGATTATTAAAGACAAAAATTGAAGAGCCCCGACGGGGGGATTTTGCATTGTAGTAAGTCCCCTAAAGGCCTAATGGTGGCTGCACGATAGCGAGCCGTCGGCCGTCTGTGTACGAGGAGATATTAAAAAAATAAAAAATTCAAAAAACTCCTCGAAACAGACGGCTGCCAGCTGTCTACTGTCACTCTCTTTTTTCTACATAAAATTCATGACCACCGCTCCAACCTGATGTTGAATCCCTAAATTATCGGACTGGAATTGATTCGTCTCTGAGAATCTCCAAAACAGTGGAGGGATCACCTAAGAGAGAGATTGTCAATATCTGCCAGTCTTGTCTTGTAAAAAAAAAACACAACGCAAAAAAAGGCGAGTGGGACTGAAAGAAAGATTACAATGTACCCAGTGACGTGACAAACTATAAAAAAATCACCACTTAATTAATCGATTATGATAAAAATTATTATCCTTCTGAAAAAATAGATTTCGGAGTACCTTTAGAATCCAATGTCATGAATCGATTACAAAAGAGCAATTACCTACTAATTGCTGCTGCCGGTGTGGTGCGATATCAGTTTTCTCGCCCTCTACGTTCGTGAGTGAATTAAGAGTCCCCGGCGACAAGCAGGAATCGGATCGGGAGATGGATAAAGGATGGGGGGAGGGGGGAGATGGGGGAGGGGGGATGGCCCCGTAGAGGGAGTACACGACTTGTCCAATGTGGTGGATGTAGTAGGAGAGAGTGAAGTAATGGCAGGTGATATAATAATCAGAGGACTTAAAAAGGGATGATATATATGAAGGGATCAAAGAGGGGGCGCGTGATCGAGGACACGTGCAATGGTATATAATTATGTTGATGATGTTGTTTAAGGAATGATATACGTTGATATCTATATATGGATACAGAATACTTGGATACTATTATATTAAAACATGTATGGATATGAATACATGGATACGTGGATACTTGGATACTATTGGATACTTGGATACTTGGATACTTGGATACGTGGATACGCGGATACGTGGATACTTGGATACTATTGGATACTTGGATACTTGGATACGTGGATACGTGGATACGTGGATACTTGGATACTTTTGGATACTTGGATACTTGGATACGTGGATACGTGGATACGCGGATACGTGGATACGTGGATACGCGGATACTATTGGATACGCGGATACTTGGATACGTGGATACGTGGATACGCGGATACGCGGATACGTGGATACTTGGATACTATTGGAGACTTGGATACTTGGATACTTGGATACGTGGATACGTGGATACGTGGATACGCGGATACGTGGATACGTGGATACTTGGATACTGTTGGATACGCGGATACTTGGATACGTGGATACGCGGATACGTGGATACGTGGATACTTGGATACTATTGGATACTTGGATACTTGGATACGTGGATACGTGGATACGCGGATACGTGGATACGTGGATACTTTGATACTATTGGATACTTGGATACTTGGATACGTGGATACGTGGATACGCGGATACCGTGGATACGTGGATACTTGGATACTATTGGAGACTTGGATACTTGGATACGTGGATACGTGGATACGCGGATACGTGGATACGTGGATACTTTGATACTATTGGATACTTGGATACTTGGATACGTGGATACGTGGATACGCGGATACCGTGGATACGTGGATACTTGGATACTATTGGAGACTTGGATACTTGGATACGTGGATACGCGGATACGCGGATACGTGGATACGGGGATCTTAGATACCTTTGGTTACATGGATACTTGGATACGCGGCTACGGGCACATGCCTACATGAAAACTTAGATACATAGATACTTGGATAAGAACATCAAGGAGTTTTTGATACTCTGGAACATGGAAAACACATGAAGAAGTGCATGATACTAAGTGTACTTTTAGAACGAAGCATCACAGACCCTAATTACCTTATTTTCAGATAATTGACATCGTCACTTTTAATCTGTATTTTTCTTGAGAGAAAAGATAGAAAAGGCTACTTTCATCAGTGAATCGTTAAAAATTGGCTGCTCTCTTTATAATTATAACGAGACATATATCAATTCCCTAAGCCCATATGATTACAATTTGACCAATTAATCTTAATCCTTTTTAGGATTGATTTTATTTAATTAAGTTGATTTCAGTAAACAAAATATAAATAAACTATTTGGATTATTATAGATTTTTCAGTCAACATAAAAGAAGGCTAATATAATAACATGTACGAATATGCAGCTTAAAGGTCAAGTCTACCCAAAAAGTTATTGATTTAAATCATCAGAGAAATAAGAAACAAGCCAATTTCATCAAAAAACGTATGTAAAATAAGAAAGTTATGACATTTGGAAGTTTTTCGCTTATATATCGCAAAACAATTACAATCATGTACAACTCAGTGATAAGTAATACACGAGCAACAGAGAACAACAAAATAGTTAAGTAAGGGGATAATAAGAACGATATACGTTTTGGTTATATTAAAATGACCAATCAATTTCAAAACATTGGTTACAATTCGACAATTAATTTCACTCACTCCTGTTGGTAATTGCAACGAGACACATCATAGGGCCAATATCACAATCCTTTTTTAAACAAATTAATTTCATTCCTATGTCTTGTTATGTGAATGTCTCGTTCTGATTATAAATTATCTCATATATGACTCGTTCTATTTATAATTATTGGCATATAATTTACTTCTTTTCAAAAATTATAGAAAGAGTGAACTTGATGAAGAGAAATAGAAGAGGAATTACAGAAGGGGGAAAATAGGATAAAAGGAGAAGACGGAGGAGGAGAATGAAGAAAAATAGGAATATAAAGTGAGGGAGTGCAATACAAAGTTTTGTGAATGATATATTGCATTATTGGCATATAATTTACTTCTTTTCAAAAATTATCTTCCTACTTATACATCCAGAAGACTATCAAGAGAGCATGGAGAACTGCAATTGTAACAGAACATCGGCATGCAATGACGCCTATGATATAATATCTCGTTTTAAGCATAAATTGGATTAAACTTTAATTGGTGGGTTGTAATGTGAATGTCTCGTTCTGATTATAAATACGGATAAGTATTAGTCCTATATGATTCGTTCTATATCTTAATTTTTATCAAAAATGATTTTTTTTTTAAATAAATGTTTTATGAATTTAGACCTAGTTAAAAATTGAATAAGTTGACCGGTTTATGAAAAGACATGACTTTCTTAGCGTTTTTTGAAATGGTGAACAGGAATGTTATATCTGACTAAACAATATTACTGATTCGAGTGCGAAGCGCGATTTAAAATATGTTATAGGGCCTATTGCGATCGGAAACTTCATATTTTAAGTACGTTTTGTACATAAATTTAGACCTATAAACGGACATTCCTTGCTTCTTTTTTTTTTTTGGGGGGGGGTCTTGTTGTATGCATTAAAAATTCTTTAGTAATTTACGTTAAATAATGTGTTTAATTGCCAATATTTATTATCATCTACGATTATGCTGTAACGAAAAATGCATACACGACATACCTACAGTTACAACATCACCTTATTAATAAACTGGTAATTAGATACTGTCTTGCTCGAATGCAGTATACTGAAAATTTATCAAAATCGAATATAAAATAAGAAAGTTATGACATTTAAAGATACGCTTATTTTCAACAATTGGAAATTTTGAAATATGACGTGCTTGCACAACACATGTAATTCGATTTAATTATGTTAAAAAATGTCACTTCAGAATTCCTTCAGTTCATTGATAAAGAACCACCTGTGAATGCCTTTGAGACTATAGGGATACCGTGTAAGATTAATACCCCAAATTCTTGAAAGGAGGGATTAAGATTTAATAGTGATTACGTAATCTATTGAAGTTAATGACCGGCATGAACGTGAGACCGGCATGAGACGAGGAAAGAAAGATGAAATAAAAAAAGAGAAAAAAATGTGAAAAAGGAATATAAGAAAAAACAGAAATTCAAGTTTATATTCCTAATGCATTTTAAGCACTTTGTTTGATCTTGAATGATATTTTATTAATAAGAAATAATAATAAATGATAGCATGTTTATAAATATCGCTTTTCTCAGAACGGCTCAAAACGATTTACAGCATATTATTGTCCCATGATTCATTTCAATCCCGCATGAAAAGTGCACAATTTCCACATCTTGGGAAGCATTCCTTGCATTCATCGCAGCCTCGAAATGGCGCTTGCAAATTCAAGCATACAATAACCTTCGCATCCAACCGGGTACCCATTTGGCACCTGGGTCGAGAGTGGCAAGGTGTGCCGGCAATACGTCTTACCAAAGGACGGTATATAGACCGCGGTGAGAATCGAACACACGACTCTCCGTTTACAAGGCGGGAGTCAGAACCACTATACGCCACGACTCTTAAAAAAAAGGCCTTCCTGAAAAAGTCGTGCACAGAACAGCATGTTTCTCATAAACATAAAGTATGAGCGCGAACTTCTTTCAAACATCAAGGACGAAAAGACCTAAGTATTTTTCGTAAAAATGAATAGCGTGCACAATCTTCTTAATTAAAGTATTAAAAGCATGAAGAGCGAAATGAACCAATAATTTTAACAAATTGACCTAGCTGAAACACTGATATCTTCCCGTCTGTAAATTTCTTCACTCTTTTTCTTCTTTTCCACTCTTCTTTGCATTTATTCAATTTTTCCTTTTTACGCAGCCAATAGGGCGTAGAGATCGCATTCGGCCTCCTGGAATTGCCCATTTACATTTTCTTTTTTAGTCTATATTTTAATTGGTACAAGAGGAGGCAAAGGCGATTAGACACTGGATTCACAAGTTCGTCCAAAAATTAAAACTGATATTTCTAATCTTACACATTCACAATCTTGGCCAATTATTTTCTGTTCATTATCGCGATTTTTTTTCCTACTTGATTCTATTTCACCTCATTTCATTCATCTCCTTTGTTTATCCAGGGGCCGCGGAACGGTTTTCAAAGTGGGGGGGGGGGGGGGCTGAGCCAAAAGTGGGGGGCTGAAGCCCCCCAGCCCCCCCCCCCGGTTCCGCGGCCCCTGTAATTCCTATTTCTTTTGTGCTGTTTGTATATCTCTTTAATACTGGGAGGGATAAGCCAGCAGCAGGGAGAGGAGGGCCGTATTAGCACGACATTCCCCCTTTGTTTTTCTTTTCCACCATATCATTTTTTAAGTTTCCCTTTCCATTTTACATATATTTCTTCTGTTTGTACTTTTTTTAAAGGGGTAAGCAAGACCACCTCGCTTCTTGGTCTGCATGTGCCTGTCGAATGCAATTTGCATCCTAACTTCCCGTTTTCTTCCTCTTTTGTAATATATGTATTAATTTGTGGAAAAAACTATTAGAAAGTAATGTTATAAAGGGAGCCTCGACTTTGCTATTAACATATGCAGTCTTTTTAAAGTTACCTTAGATCCGAGATAATTTATTGTCATGTATAAAATGCACAAAATCTGCTTTCAAAAAGTGAATACTATTACACCGACAAACACAATTGTTTTTAGCCTACATATTTCAACAATCAAATAATGTGTGCGCAAAGCGCGAGCTGAATATTTCTTACATTCCCAGCTATATACAGGGCATTCTAAGCACCTTTTAAAATCACGAACAGGATAGGGGTATGACTATACACTTGATGTGATCGCGAAGCGCGAGCCGAAACGAAATTCGACATCTCACGTTTTGTAAATCATGAAAAGGATGGATAAGTGGATAAATTGATAACATTCCTACATTAATAATTTGATAATCTGATCTGAAACTGGAACAAGATTCGTATCTAAATAAATATGCGTGCGTGTGTTTAGATTCAAACCTAGAATCTGGACATTCTAATTACATTCTTTATCATAATATCAATAATAAGAGCGCGATCCGCGAGCTAAAGATATTTGATTTTCCGATCCCCAAAAAAAAGTTAATTTAGGCGCAATTACGAATTGGATATGGATCCTGCTAATAATAAATGATGCGAGTCAAAGCGCAAGTTGATATTTTTATCAATACATATATTTCCAGTTGCGACCGGGAAATTTTAAGGACATTTTTGTTTTTGTCGAGAGATGAAACTTGTCGATATTCCGTTCTGAAAAAAAAACCGGACAATGATTATTAGGAAATAATGAAAATATTATTATCTTACTTATTAATCTAATAAGCCCAATGAGGTCGCGAAATTAATATCAAGGTAAAAAAACTGGATATTTTGTAATCATGAAAAGGATGCATGGGTTGATATACTTTAAAGAATACTTTAAAAATAATGCGAGCGCAAATTGCAAGCCGAAAATTTTGATAAACTGTCAAGAAAGAGGAATTTAAAATAATTTGTTACAATTGATATAGGTATACATTACTCCCCAATGAAAATGCAAGTGCGCAGCTTTAGCTGATACTATTCAGAATCATATAAGCCTAAAAAGGGATATTTTTCAAAAAAATATGGAATACACGAAGAGAATAGTTACTTGACGAATTAAATAATGCTAGTGCGCAGCGCGAGCGGAAAATGTCGATAATTAGACCAAAAAATATAGTCATTTTACAGAAAACTATAAAATATATTTGTAAATCAAACAAATTGAAAACTCAGTGTCCGAGAAATATTTCATATATTTACTTCAAAACTTGATATTTTAAGCTCAATATAAGCCTATTGAGCAAGTTATGTATATCATAGATTAGGCAATGTGAGCACAAAGCGAGCGAAAATTTAAAATAGTGACATGAAATCCCCCCCCCCCTCATCTTATTTTATTCACTCGTCTTACTCCTCTTATTTTCCCTCTTCATTTTCTATTATCTTTTCTCTTCTTTTTCCTCTCTTTCCATTTTTTCTTGTTTGCTCGTTCCAAAAAGTGGGGGGGGGGGCATTTGATATCAAATTCCAAAAAGTGAGGGGAAGCGTCTCCCTGTCCCCCAGGGATTTCCACCAATGTATGCAATTTGATTTGAAATAAAAGAAAACCCTACATCGTCTTTGTAGTCGATTTTTTTTTTTAATAGCGTACTTTCATGACGAATTACTTCATTCTCGCCTGCTCCTAAATCGGATTTAATAAGAAAATCAATGTTTCTTTAAAAAAAACCGCACCCCAAACCCCAAATAACACCCCTAAATTCATTAAAAAAAATATATGAACGATAATTTTCTTGGAGTATTCGCAATTTGTCCGAAAATTATTCTTATTGTCCTCGTCCTTAAATTTACCACTCGTGACGTTGTCCTAAATGTCTCCGGTTCTGTCCTAATACGATCTGCATGCTGTCCGCGCCGAACGCCGACAAATTGATTTAGATAATCTTGTCCCAGGACAGTTCCAGGAATGTCCTACGACAATACGCAGACAGTCCTGGTCGTGTCCTAGGACAAGATCATTTGCATAATCTTTTACGGAATTTGGTTGCGGACAGCATGCCGAAATGACAAAAGTAGCTTCCGCAACCCTTCCTGGTCTTGTCCGCGCCCTAGTGGAAAACCGCCTTAAAAAAACAAGCTGTGTGTCTCGAACAATTAAATGTGAGCGCGAAGCACGAGCTTAATTTTTTGTATATTGACATGATAAAGGAGCATTTTGACAAATTTTGGAAAGAATTTCCAAAGAGGATAGGTATCTCACAAATCAAACAATGCGAGTGCGCAGCGCGAGCTGGAAACTTTTATATAACAATTTGTGTAAATCAAACAAAATAATGAAAGCTTGAGGTGCGAGCTAAAACATTGTGTGCAAATTGATTTCAGAACTGGATATATGAAATGTCATTTAATTCTCTTGAATGGGAATCATTACAAAGGCAATGCGAGCGCGAAGCGCGAGCCACTTCCATTCACGAGTGGATACCATGCGCGACCATGGGGTCTCGAAAAGCACACCCTACCCTTAACAAGAATTGGTAACAAAACGATACTCTTGGCAAATGTTCCCTGAAATGCAGGGGCGGAAATCTCTCGCAAAGGGTAGGGGGGACACAGGGGCGGATCCAGCCTTCGCCAATAGGGGGGATGGAAATTTGTTTCAGCCATATTTTCCCGATCGGCAGCTCGAAGATGATTTTTCTTTGTTTCTTTGAAGGGGTAGTCCTCATTAGTCACTTCTGAGCTTCATTCTTATGAATTAATATACAATATCATAATCCTTATTTATATGGTGTGAGCGCGAAGCGCGAGCAAATTTTTTGGAAATTTTATGTATTTTTTCCTAAAATTTGAACTGATTCTGGGAAATGTTTTTTATCCTGAAAAAGATGTGTATCCAACTTAATATTTACCACGAACGCAAAGCGCGAGCAAAAATTTTTGATAAACTGTCATGAAAGAGGATTTTAAGTATTTTGTTGTATAATCAATATTGAAACATTCATATAACTCGCCAATCAAAATGCGGGCGTGCAGCGCGCTAGCTACGTCTTGACAATCAGACCTGAAGAAGGGATATTTCGAAAACTTTATGGAATACACGAAAATAATAGGTACCTGATAAATCAAAATTTGCGAGCGCGCAGCGCAAGCAGCAAATGTTAACATTCAGACCATAACACTGACATTTTACAGAGCACTTTTTAAAAACCAATTTGTAAATTGCACAAAATAATGAAAGTTTGATTTCCGAGGTGAAATATGTTTTGTATATTGACTTCCAAACTTGATATTCGAACTCCATATTGAACAAGATATGCAAATCACCTAACTGGCAATGCGAGCGCGAAGCGCGATCGAAAATTTTATATAGGGGCACGAAAGATTCTTTTTATTTTCCAAGTCTTCCCCTCATCTGATTTTATGCACTCGTCGTCCTTCTCTTCTTTTTCTCCTTTCCCCTCCTTTTTTCCTTCTTTCTTTCCCTTTTTTCTTTTTTTGCTCCGCCAAGAGGGGGGGGGGGGGGGGCGGGCCCCTCGGCCCCCTGGATCCGCCTATGGGGACAAGGGGCGGGAAAATTTGACAAGCAAAAAAAAGGTTATCATCGCCAAAGTAAGGTCATCTCGTCCCAAAATACATGTTTTATTTCGATTTAGAATGATGTATTTCTTACCATCATATAAAAAGACCAAAATAGTAGGGGGGACATTTGATATTGTGTCCCCCCTACTATTTTGAGTAGGGGGGACACGTCCCCCCTGTCCCCCCTGGGATTTCCGCCCATGCTGAAATGAACCCCTAAACAAGTACAGGAATGTTTTATTGTTACGGGTCCTTCGGTCGTCGGCTTTACTTTATTTGGTTTAGTACGACCCCACCTTCTACACCTCGCGCAAATCGTGACTCTAAATACGAAGTGTTGGGGCAAAAAGGACATCCTTTATAAAACATTTTAATTTTGTTTTATCATCCCCGCGAATTCGACCCTAAACACGTAATTTTCCTAGCGAAATAGATACCCTTTTTTCATTATTTTTGTGTTTTTGACACCCTTATCATGTTACGTACATAACGTGCCCTATCGTGAAAAAGACATGCTTTTTACGTGTTTTTTTTTTGGTCGCGCATGGTATCCACTCGTCAATGTTAGTGCCCCCCCCCCCCGCGGGGTTCAAACAAGGACAGAAAATGAGCTATGCCTATATTATACGAATCGCTTCATATTTATCCTCCTAAACATTCAGAATCCATGTCATATTCATCATAATCTCTAGATTTATAGAGAAAAAAAACAGCAAAAATATTGCTCTACAATTCTAAAAAGAAGGGTATATACATGTATATATTATTTTAATTATACGAACCAAAAGTCCAGTTTTCTGTCTTATAATTTACTGTGAAAATCACAAGAATTTGATTTAAAAAAAATAGGTAGGCCTGTACAATTTTATTTTTAATTAAAAAAGAAACAAAAATAGAATGGACAAGAAAGGAAGAATATAAAAGAGAAAAGAAAAATATATTTAAAAAAAAAAGAAGAAAAGAAAGGAGAAAAACAACGTAAAGGAAAACAAGTACATGAATGTTTTATTGTTACGGGTCCTTCGGTCGTCGGCTTTACCTTATTTGGTTTAGTACGACCCCACCTTCTACACCTCGCGCAAATCGTGACTCTAAATACGAAGTGTTGGGGCAAAAAGGACATCCTTTATAAAACATTTTAATTTTGTTTTATCATCCCCGCGAATTCGACCCTAAACACGTAATTTTCCTAGCGAAATAGATACCCTTTTTTCATTATTTTTGTGTTTTTGACACCCTTATCACGTTACGTACATAACGTGCCCTATCGTGAAAAAGACATCCTTTTTACGTGTTTTGTTTTGGTCGCGCATGGTATCCACTCGTCAATGTAAGTGCCCCCCCCCCCCGCGGGGTTCAAACAAGGACAGAAAATGATCTATGCCTATATTATACGAATCGCTTCATATTTATCCTCCTAAACATTCAGAATCCATGTCATATTCATCATAATCTCTAGATTTATAGAGAAAAAACAGCAAAAATATTGCTCTACAATTCTAAAAAGAAGGGTATATACATGTATATATTATTTTAATTATACGAACCAAAAGTCTAGTTTTCTGTCTTATAATTTACTGTGAAAATCACAAGAATTTGATTTAAAAAAAATAGGTAGGCCTGTACAATTTTTCTTTTAATTAAAAAAGAAACAAAAATAGAATGGACAAGAAAGGAAGAATATAAAAGAGAAAAGAAAAATATATTTAAAAAAAAAAAAGAAAAGAAAGGAGAAAAACAACGTAAAGGAAAAGGAAAAGTGTTTAAACAAGGACAAAAAAATGAGCTATATGCCTGTATTGTCTTGAAAATGATTTTTTTTTAATAAGATGACTGAGACACGTACTGCACTGGGCCATGTTAAACCAAGAAAAGAATATAAACCAACAAAATTCTACTTTTAGTTAAAGGGATTGTTTCACTTTGTGAGCAATTGAAAAAATTATCATATTGCTTTTTGAAAATGGTATGAACATTTGACTAACAGCTCAAAAATACCCATGTGAAAGTTTGGGATCATAACATGTTCGGGAAGTGTTTTAAAAAACTGAAAATCTGAGGCAATGTTTGAAGAGAAAAATGCACTTCTCGACGGTTGATTCATGATTCTGTATCCAATTTAAATCGATATTATATAGCGCCACCTTGTGATGTATGCAAGAAAGTAGGCGGAGCTTACCACGGGGAATTTCGCTTCTTGCGTGATCTGTGGGCGAAGTTAGTTTGTTTTGGGTTTTTTCTGTGTCTCCGCTCGGTGTGTGCGATAAGCGATCGATGCATGTGCGTTGCTTGTTGCCTGTGTGAAAGGGTGTAGCTGTGTGTGTGTCGCTTGTGCATAACATTGGGGGAATATCATAGGTCCATGATCATACTGTCAAACTGTGTCGAACTCGTGAATGTCCATTCCGTCTGTGGTCTGTACATTTGAATATGCTACATGTGTATGCCTCATAATGAACTTTGTAGACTTACAGACCATGGGATTTTGATGAATTTATATTTTGGCGACGTAAATTAGAAGCAAATAAAACGACAACAACAGAAAAGAACGCGACAAACCGGGGCTACAAATACAATCTCGGATCTACAGTGTAGAGTAATAGTAGTTTTTTTTGTGGATCATGGGGGCCGGGGATGGAGCGTGATTTTCCAGAAGCTATATTGTGCCCCCCCCAAAAAAAAAAAAATAAATAAATAAATTCCCTCTGTTCTTTTCTTTAGTTTACCTTTGCATGCACTACAAGATATATCCTTGTGGTTGTTGATAATTCTCTTTTACCTGGTCACGATATAGCAAACGTCCGTCGACTGATTCGAGAAGAGAATGCAATATAGCTCCATGTAATGCAATATCATGGAGCTGTAATCGAACTCCACTCTGGTCATGTTACGTCCACGTAGTCACAGGCCTTCGTGTGTCATGTGCATGTTTACATACACGGGGCATAGCTGGGTAGGAACTCGGAATAAAGGCAGTGACCTCTCCTTCTCCCCCCCCCCCCCCCTGGCATGGAAACATCCACCATCGTGGTTTTTTTTTTGTGTGTGTGTGTGTGTTTTTACGTTCTCCACGAGCTCCCCCAACAAAGATATTCCCATCCCGGATTTCCCATCCCATCAAAATCTTCGGTAGGCCTATCTTCACGTAAGATGCTTATGAGAAACTCCCGGGGAGAAACTATATGATCAACATGATCAACGTATTGCCCCCCCCCCCCCTCCGATCGATCGGGGCCTATCCGTTTTGGACTTTATTTTGGAACGTGGTAGATAGGGTAGTTGCAAACCCAAAACATCTCAACTCCTAGACCCCGGACTATAATGACTATTAGACCCACAAATTATTATCCATAAACTTTGTTGGTTTTTTATTTTTATTTTTTTGATTGGTTTTTTTGTAAGGGGTAGGAATCGTATTTAATTTTATCCATGATTGGGGTCAATAATTCTTTCAGTTTCTCCGCCATATAATCCGCTCATGACATCTTTCAAATCATATCACTTTTCTTTTACATTTTCCATTTCTTTCGGCCGCTCTTTTCTTTTCTTCTGCTTCCCCTCTCTCGATCCTCCTTCCGTAAATTCTTTACAGTAAAACAGAAGTCTGATTTTTTTTACACATCCCTGATTACTATATGAACCTTACGTGAAAATAGTGTTTTGTGTTCTTTTCTAGCTCGTTTACCTGAAAACCTGTAAATTGGTTATTGATTTTCTTCATACAATTTATATGAAACCTCAGCGTATATGAAGCATCCTTTACCTTCGATCTGGTATTGTTTATATTGGTTGGTTATATTCACGATTAAAAAAATGCATAAATATAAACAAAATAACATTACATAATCAAATAATTAAAAAAAATATATAACAAATTAACAATATAACAGTAATGAAGCTTACAATGCATGTAATACAGAATCGTAGGGATAGACCCGTTTCAGATTGGCTATTGATAGCCAACCTGTTCTTCCCCGGGGTCCCTAAAAATAAATTAATTAAATTAGCGTTACAATATGAAAATTTCTAATAAATACGAGTATAACAAATCAATATAAAACAAATGTAAAATAATATATCCTCATGATATCATTCATTTGGGGAAAATAATGAAAAATGAAATAGTGTAATTAGTCACACGTTATCAATCACGAAAGTTCCCTTTTCTGCTCGATCCAATCACTGAAACATTCAAATTCCATGGAACAAGTAGTCATACATCATCACCACAACTATCACATAACAATACACTTAAATTCGTGTATTTTAAAACAAATTCTTGTGAATGAGCATAATTGTATTTCCGTCGATATTGAAAGGCCGTCTCTAACAGGGTATGACCCCCCCCTTCCCATGTCGGGGTAAGGGGGAGAGGGGGAAAATAGAAGTGAGGATGTGGAAGAAGAGAAAGAAGAAAAGTGGAAGAAGGAAAGAAAAAAAAATGAAAAGAAAAGAGGCTGTCGGACTGACGCCTACCGGAAAAATGATATAACTGTTGGGTCACGAAGGAATGTTCCATTACTCCGTGTATATATATGCTATACCGACAGTGATTAGAATATACTGTCACACAGGGCGGTTCTAATTAATTGCTTCATGTTCCGAGAGAGATTTGAATGTATATAGGTTTTAGGTCTAAATCGCCTTACAATCAAGCCCATTCTTTTTTACGTACAGTGATTAAAATTGCCCGGCCATATGTCCCAGTCGCCAAAGTTGTTAGCTCGCGCTTCGCGCTCGCATCATTCAGACTGTTCCATTATCATCTTCACAAGTTTCTTACGTGTTGGGCAGCGCTTTTAAGATATTCACTTTTATGTCAGTAAATTTAGTTCGCGCTACAAACAGCTTGTCCTTTATTGTTTTACAACGTCCAGTCATGATCAATTATATATTAAAAAAAAATATATTGTTGAGCATGATATACCCTTCGTATTCATTATTACAAGAAGTGCAAAAGGAATGTCTAGTTTTTATGTCTACATGTAAAAAATAGCTTATTGTGCTTCGCGCTTGCAATTATTGTTTACTGAGGTACATATAATTTGATATTTAAATTAAAAAAACCTGCTTAGAATGTCCAGTTGTCGGGCCATAATAATATTCAGCTCGCGCTATTCGCTCGCATTGTTTAATTTAATGTCCACCATGTCCACAGTGGCGTATCTAGAACAAACGAGGCCCGGGCAAGTGCTAAAATCGCACCCCTTTCAAAATATAGGTCTATTGTGCACTGGCGTAAATCCGTGTTGAGGGGTGGGGGGATGACTGAAATATTTTGGCTTTTTTTTTTGTTATCATGTTTTTAGATATGCAAGGAATTGTAATTGATATGTCCACAGTGGCATACCGTGGGTCACGGCATTGTGGGGGCACCAGCAAAATTTTCGAATCACTGAGCGCTCGGTTGCTAGTTATTCTGACCTAATAGAGACAAGACATTTTAAGGACAATGTCATTTAACGGATATGTATCTCACTGATCAAATAATGCGAGCGCGAAGCGCGAGCTGAATTTTTTATATTCACACCTAAGAAGGGACATTATAATCAAATTTGTGTAATCATGATAGGTACCTGTCTCGCTAAACAATGCGAGCGCGAAGCGCGAGCTGAAATTTTCGTATATTTTTACCCCAAACAGCGAGATTTTAAGGAATATATTTTAGGAATCCATTAAGAGTATGCATATCTCACCATAGTCATCTAATGCAAGTGCCAAGCGCTTGCTGATTTTATTAGAATTACATCTGAACACATGAAACACTTTTTGTACTCATTGCAATCATGATTATCATACGCATCTCACTAATCAAATATTGCGAGCGTGAAGCGCGAGCTGAAAATTTAGATAATTTAGATAATTAAGACCTGAAGTGGGGCATTCTAAGGTTTCTTTGTAGGAATTAACTAGGACCATACGTATTTCATTAACCAAATGATGCGAGCGCGAAGCGCGAGCTGAAATTTTTTGATATTCAGATCAGAAGAAGGGACATTTCAAGGACTGATTTTAGGAATTCATGAAGAGCAGACATATCTCACCAATCCACTAATGCGAACGTAATCACGGAAGGAAATGTTTTTATATATACGAAGACCTTAACATTGGGCAATCACCTTTTTAATCATGTAAAAGAAGCTCATGTCACTACATAAAACAATGATAACTCAAGTGCTAGGAAATATATTTAGTTTATATTGACTTGAAAACGGGATGTTTTAGTACAACAGGATTATATATCTCGTTGAACAGACAATGCGAGCACCAGGAACTATGAAGACGTAGGCCCTGGGCAAATTATGTTTCATGAAGTTATGATAAAAATATTTCTTATGTAATGTAACATAACATAATTATAATACAACATTATAATGAATAATATTTTCTTCTTTCCCACTACGTTTCTCTTCCTTTCTCCCTCTTTTCTATTTTTCCCCATTTCCCCGTTTTTGTTTTGGTCAGCCGATGGGGGGGGGGGGGGGGAGCATGTGCCCCCCATGCCCCCCCCCCCCCGTAGTTACGCCACTGTATGTCCATATGGCAAATACCCCTCCAATATTATTATCTTTTTACCCCATGATGGTTTAATTGTTTTATTAGAGATTACACTGAAAAAAAATTGACATTCCATCTTAATCCCTTCCCAAAGACCCCAACATTGATGAATTGGAAGAAACGGGGATTTCTCTTCAATGTTATAATAAGGACATAAGTATTTCGTTTGGAAATGGTGAACTGGCTCTTTATTTGCATTTTATGATTCAATAATATTGTTTTATTTGTTAAGCGGTATTTTAGGAAGAATTTTCACCAATAAAACAATTATCTCTTGTGATTTTTTTATATATTTCTTTCGTAAAAAGTGGGGGGGATGTTTGTACAGGCCATCCCCCCTCCTCGAAAAGTGGGGGGGATATATCCCCCCCATCCCCCCGGGATTTACGCCAGTGCTATTGTGTATATACTCTGCACTCGACCAGTCAAAATAAAACATAATATTCTAGTCCGGGGTTTTTTATCATGAAAATGATGCGTATCTAACGAAAACAACGTATGCGAGCGCTAAGCACGTGCCTACTATTTTCAGTATTAAGATCTTAAAAAGGAATATTCTAAGCACTTTTTGTAATAATTAACATGATGCATATCCAGACAATGAACGCATTCGCGAAGCGCGAGCCGAAAATTATTGATATTGAGACCTCCAATCGGGACATATCGATGCTTGTCTAATTAAGCATTTCATGCAAGCACGAGGGGCGAGCTGAAAAATTAATATTGAGGGGAAATCTTAATAATAATGATGATAATGATAATAATTATAATAATAATAATGACAATAATAATAATAATATTGGTGGCTTCTTATATAGCGCACGCGTCCACCTTTCGGTGCTCATGGCGCTTGTAGAAAAATAAACACAACACCCAACAACAATAGAAAACGAAAAAGAATAGAATTTGAATTCTCCTGAATGTTAATGGGAGATCAAAATTTAGTTTTCACTGGGACTTGAATGTTTCTGTTGATGAAAATTTGGCGTAATTGGATAGCCAATCGATTCCATAGCTTTGGTCCTATAACAGAGAATGCACCCCCCCCCCCCCATTTGTGTTTGGTTCTGGGTGTCTGGAGCAATAGAGCATCAGAATGATGAGCGGAGACTGCGTGAAGGCTGATATTTTGAGATAGAGCTGCGGAAATATGTGGGGGAAGAGATAATAAATTGAATAATAGTAAAATAATTTTGAAGGAGATTCTTTTATCAACAGGCAGCCAATGTAAGGACTGGAGGATTGGCGAGATGGAGTCATACTTTTTAGTGTATGTTAGGAGACGGGCAGCAGAGTTTTGTAGACGTTGAAGTTTTGTCCAATCTTTTTGTGGGAGGTTAAAGAACAATGAGTTTGAAAAATCTAAACGGGAGGTAATCAAAGCATGGATAATTTTAGGGGCTTTTTGTAGGAATTCATGAAAAGGATACGTATCTCATCGGGGTAGGCCCTAATGTGAGCGCGAAGCGCGAGATGATATTTTGTATATCCTCACCTAAAAATGTATAATGGAGAGTTTTTATCTCCCTCATCAAAATCAGAGCGTGGTGAGAAGCTTTGACAAACCAGAAAATTATATTTCTGAACTGTTTGCAAGAATTAATGAAAAGAAAGGTATAAAAATAATGCAAACTCGTAGCTATAGATGAAAAGTTATGACATTTGAGTTTGAAAAACTATTTTTTTTTATAAGGAGTGTTTGTTGGAATTCATGGAGAGAATATAAGTATATCACTAATTAAAAGTTGCACGAATATTCATCCCTGGTTAAAGACATGCAAGATTATTTTTTTACGTTGAAAAGTGCATTAATGGTACAGAGAACGGGGGTATTACCGTCAGCGGTATTCCTTTTTCAGCGTCTTAATTCCTTTGCTTTTTCTATTCATTTTTTCCCTTTCTTTCTTTGCATCTATCTCCCGTTTTTGCACCACTGAAAGTAGCACCCGGGGCACGTGCCTCCATTGCCGCCCCGGCTAGACACGCCATGTAATAAAGTCCACTTTTCATGTCGGAAGAAATATCAGCTTGCGCTCAGCGCTCTAATCGATTGTTGAGTTATATATATATATATATATATATATATATGTATAACATGTACATGTATAACTTCACACATTTATATATAATTATATAGCCATTCTGTTCATGGTTCCATTGCTTTTTATGTCTTGTTTTAGGTCTAAATCTAGGGGGAAAATCACCTCGCGTCTAATTCTCTAATATGACGTTTCTTCTTTAAATAAAAAACGGACTTGAACTTTCCAGTTTTTAGATCTGAATTAAAAAAAATAATAATCAGCTCGCGCTTCGCGCTCGCATTAATTGTTTGATTACATACTCATCCTGGTTATGATTTCAAAACGTGGTTAACATGTTCAGTTCTCAATAATACTCATATTGTACATGACAGAAAAAGTGCTTAGATTGTCCGAGTTTCGGGCGGAAAATTAGAATTTCTGTTCGCGCTTCATGCACGCTCCCATCATAAAGTTATGCTTATATATCCATCCAATTTATGGTTGAAAATGTGATTCGAATATACATTTCTTAGTCCCAGATATTGAAAATGTACAACTCGCTCTCGCATTTTATTGATTGGTGAGATTTGTATTACATGTACATTCATGAGTCACTGCAAAACGAATACTTTTGTCGGTGAGTATATTAAAAATTACTTCTGTGTTTCGCGCTCGCACGAATCTTTTCGTTAGATACGCATCTTCTTCATGATTACAATAACTGCCCAGAATATTCAATTCTCAGTTCTAAATAAAAATATACAATAAATTTAGCTTGCATGTGATATATTTAGACCTCATGAGATAAGGTAAGATAAGACTATATTAGAACTTCGATCTTTAGTTAGGTCAAGCCCTCTAATATATAAATGAATAAATAAATAAATAACGTGAATAATGCCCCCCCCCCCCCAAAAAAAAAAAAAAAATGATTTTGGCGGCCTATCGGAAAAGTGTGAATGATAATTCCCACCCCTACCTTTAACTGATGAAAGTCTGTACTGCCCTGGGTATGGTGGAAGAAAATGTGACTGAGGAGAGTGTTGAACACTTCCAAGACTCATGGTCGTATAGCTGACGTCGGTACACGTTACCGATATACATTTGTAGAATCAAGGGCTATACCGACAAACATTTTGAACATTTACGATGGAGTGTAGCTCGTGAGCAAAAAATAAAATAATGTAATCACTTTTGAAAATGAACACCACTTCTCCCCCCCCCCCTCTCCCTTGCATGGTTGTGGAAGTTCGTTGTGTTTTTCGTTTGCGCGGGGGAGGGGCTCAAATAAAGGATTATAGGTATGTTCGTTTTGATCACACGAATCAAGCAGTGATAATAATACATGGGCACCTTGAGCACCTAACAAGATGGACACGTGTGCTATATAAATATTATATTATTTTATTACTATTATTATCATTACTTAGAACTTATACGCTACTCGCCCCTTCCACTTCCCTCGTCTCCATTTTTTTTTTTAGGGGGCCGCAGGTATAGGCATAATCTATAGCGTTCCCGCTCCCCCTTTCAATAATTTTAATTTTTTTTTCATCGTCCATTCTGGAGATATATGATTTCATCTCTCCGATCCGCCTCGTCAGTGTGTAAATGCGCTAGCGTGAAGGGAGGGGGTCGCTAGCAACCAACCTCCAACCTTGGACAACACAAGAAATAGGAAAAAAAATAAAGGACATTTTAATATTAGAAACGAAAATGTCTGCTATGTTCTTGTTTGTCTTTTCCCCTGTTTATATTCCATAATGATGTAATGATTTTCATTTCAAGATTTCAAAAATCACATGTTCAGACCCCCCATTCCTCCATGTCCAGGGTTGCACTTTGTGAATAAGAGAATTCAACCTGGTCACACGTCGTTTTCAGATCCTTTCATTTTACTTCTCTCTCCCAATTTTCTTTCTTTAGTCATGTTCGTTGTGTTGTAGAACAATAGAGTGGACACTTTGACGTCGAAATAAGGTTACCAGACTAATGAAGGGAATGGGAAAGGTAGCGATAAATGGAAGCGAGGGGAAGGGGCACGCCCTCCTAAATTTTAGATAAGTGGGGTAGTTACCCCCTTAAAAGGAAGAGGGAAAGAAAGAAAGAAAGAAAAAAGAAAAGAAAGGAAAAATGTGAAAATAAAAATAAGAAAAAGATGAATATCACATGTTTACTAAAACCAATAATACCAAAATAGCAGTTTTGACAAAGGAAAATACTTAAAATTTAAAGCAAAATAATCATACAATCAAAAATAAAAAGTTTGTTTTCCGCACCAAAATGAAGGTGTTTGGATCAAACCTGTACATCACCCCCATATAAATCTTGGAGGTGATTTAGCACCCCCGCTTACAAAGGCCATGTGCATCGGTGTTTCCACAGATCCAAAACAAACTTCTCGAATTTATAGACATTTCCTAGAATTTTTAGTTTGATTTTAACAAAAATTGTACAAAAATGTAGCCAGTCGAAACTTTCAGCAAACAATTTTAAAAATATAACATGAATGTTGACAGTTGCTATGTTTAATTATTGTTTACTTGTAATAAGGCTTTGGATTTCCCGAAATTTCCTGCATGGATTTGTTTCATTCGGAACCTTTCCTGGAAAAGGTAAAATTTCCCGAAATTTCGGGAAGAGTGGAAACACTGATGTGCATCACGGGAATATCTATATATAACCCTTCATAATGCAATGTTATAAGGGGTTATAAGTAATATCACGAACATGCTATTGAAATAAAAATGTAGGATTTTAATATAAAATCGAAAAACTTTTCAAATTCAACTCTTTGCGTTTACTCGCATTTCTCTATTTTATTACTAAACTTTATATGCCCTGTCGCCGAACCCTGCATGTGTCTTTCCACATTTTTTAAAATCGGATTAAAGTGACATTTTTAGATTGGTGACTTCATTTTTTTGTACAAAATACCATCTGGACGTCTCAGGATTCTGGAGTTTCTTGGGGCTTTGCTATCTATGCCTAGAGAAAGCGGAAATAGAGAGGAACGATAAGAAGAAGAAAAGTGAATGAAATAAGAAAAGAGGAACGATTTGAAAACAGAAAAAGTAGAAATCATTATACAAAAAAATCAATCGCGAATATACTTTTTTAAAAATCAGCTTGCGTTTTACATGCGCTCTTATCATTATTCAGGAAAATATGCAGCAATATTCCAAAACAGTTTATACAATGTTTCGTATTAAGATCTTAATTTCAACAAATATCAGCTCGCTTGGCGTATAAACTTTATACTTACCATAAGACCGTATTTGATTAGAATGACCCGATTCAGCTCTTCATGTCAAAATATTAATAATTTTCAACTTGTTCTTCGTGCTCCGCGCTCGCACCATTCTGTTGTATAATCAATGCAATTTAATAAGTTTGAATCTCGGGTTTTCAGTTATTTTTTTCCAAGCAATGTGCTTATAATGACAATCCTCGATCCTGCTAATTGTTAATATCATAATATGTTGGGTGTGGATCATTTGGTGTGTGTGGGTTGAATCATATTTTTAATAAGTACACTCTATTATTCATGCCAAAATTTAAAACGATATTATGTTTCTTTTGTTATGAAAATGCTAATACGCATTTACGAGAACAATAAATCAAATCGAATTGTTTAAGATGAACATACCCTGCGTGATTACCAAAAGTGAGTAGAATGACCCGTTTAAGATGTTCATGTTCATAAAAAAGTTCGCGCTCCTATATTTATTTTCAAGGCGAAATATAAAAATAAACATTACCTTGCGCGCTTCGCGCTCGCATCATTAATTTAGGCCATAGGTCCATGATTGTAAGAATAAAGCTACGATGTACTTAAAAATTCAGACTTTAGTTGCATGGGACACCCCCCCTAAATGATAATAATTAAGCATTTATCAGCCGATGTGGAAGAAATGTGGATGGAAATATTTCTTACCCCCCCCCCCCGAAGTACGTAAAAATATACATTCTGGCACTGGCGGCGGAAGATCATGCTTCAACACCGCCGGAACACCGCCAATCCAGAATCTAATATGTTTATGCTTTCGCCGCCGGCCACAGAATAATGCAATTAATTTTATGTCCTTTTTATCCCCAGCATATACCTTTATATTTTATATATTTTATGCTGCACCAAATCTTTTTATATAATTATTATAAAGATGTTCGTTATACATTGGTTGTTGGGCTGTGCAGTTATGTGTTGGAGGGGGCCGGGGGGCAGCTTTACGTTAATTGTGCAGGGGTGGATCCAGGTTTTTCTAAAGGGAGGAGGCACAATTCATGAGAAAATTTTGAAAAGAAAAAAAAAAGAAAAAAAAAGGTTTTCATCTAAAAATTTACAATCTAAAGGTATTTCGCCAAAAAATTGTCAAGCAAAAGAAGAAGAAGAAAGGACCTCGCGTTCAAAGGAAGGGAGTGCATACGTGAGTAAAATATGGCAGATTTACTACACAAGTTTTGATTACTGCTCTCAAAAAGGTGCTCGGCCCATTAGAGAAACAGTCTTGAATAAATGAAATGTTATAATCATGTGACTGCACAATTAAAAATGAATGTCCTGTATTATGTTCATTTTTCGAGCGATATGGGAAGAGTCTTACGTAATACCAAGTAATTTGCATACCCACATAAACAACGACACGTTCACGCATGGGATAAAGCCATCCTTCCCTCAGCTAGCCATGGCCATGGTCCATGCCTCAGCTCACGACACACGCAGAGCTCGAGAGACCACATGTTCTTATTCTATTCTCAAGTACATGTATGATGTTCTGGATCGCACATATTTTATTCTGGTGCTACACTTTCGCTTTATCTTCATGTAATATTAAAGTACATCGCCCAAAATTTGCCACGTTACTACCATCCCGGCGAGGAGTCAGTAAGTCTGCATTTTTCTTATCTTAGATGGTCTGTACATATCTTTCGTTGCGCTATCAGAATCTGTTTTTCTTCTTTCATACTACTTTCTCTGCTTCGACTAGAACCGTCAAGGCACTATAGAAAAGAGCCAGCAGAGAACATGCGCTGCATGTAATGTTTACAATTCTCAGTGCATGCCGGCCGGAGCGGCCTTGCCCCCATTCACTGTTGGTTGATTGACAGTTCTCGCTTGCGTGTCCGTTACGATCTCAACGCGGAGGGAGGCATACAATTTTATTTTCAAATCGGGATGTCACAGTAATTTGGGAAATCGTCTAGTAGACGAGTTCTAATATAATCACATTTTCCTACCTACTAACAACTTTTCATTCAAAATAAAGATGATTTCTAGGGTTTCTTAGAACAAGTACATAAACTCATAAACATAATTCATCTTAATTTGAGAATTTTTTAAATCAGCTTCTCACAATGTTAAACGATCCCTTTAACGACAGATCGACCGACTGAAATGTGGATGAAAATATTTTCTGATTCTCCCTTCTTTTCCCCCTTTTCGCGAAAGGTGCATGGATCCTCCCCTGTATAACATACCCCCACGACTCTCCCTCCTTCCACCCCCCCCCCTTTGGCGAAAGCTGGATACTCCCCTGTACCCCCTCCCCCGTATCCACAAACATTATCCCAGCTGCCCGTATCCTCGTATCCACGTATCCGCGTATCTTCGTATCCATGTATCCAGTTATCAGTACGGGAGTAGTATCCACGTATCCGCGTATCCACGTATCCTCGTATCCATGTATCCAGTTATCAGTACGGTAGTAGTATCCACGTATCCGCGTATCCACGTATCTTCGTATCCATGTATCCATTTATCAGTACGGTAGTAGTATCCACGTATCCCAGTATCCACGTATCCTCGTATCCATGTGTATCCACGTATCTTAGTATCCATGTATCCGCTTTTATCTCAAAAACGTAATTTCTAAAAAAGTTAACAAGTACCGGTACGTCGTATCCGTTGTTTTCTCGTTTTAAAATCTAGAGATTTTTGTAATCGATTCATGACATTGGATTCTAAAGGTATTTCGATGTCACTAACTGAAATATCAAAAGAAGTAAATTTCACAGAATTCCTCCGAAAATGTGATTAATAATCAGAAAATAAGAAGCTACCTTTTCTGTTCTGTGTGAGACTGTACTACGATTTTAATAATAATATACGGTAGTAGTGCACTGAGCTGGTTCAGGGTTGATCAGTGTATGTGCAATATGCACATACATTATGAAGTCGATCGAAGAAATGACAACAATCTTTACCACTGCACTGCGCACACATTACACGCACGTAATTTAGCTCTTCCGATCGTCGTGATCGTGCGAATCTCTGTCGTGTGATTTCATCTCCAAAAGTCGAACAAATAGCCTTTAAAATGGGAAGAAAGGTGGTTTTAGCTACCTGTACACTCAACCAGTGGGCTATGGACTTTGAAAGCAACTATGAGCGAATTTTAAAAAGTAAGCCTATTTGATTTTTGTCTCGTTTCACTTTTTAAATTGCCCCAGCTCTGCATGCTCTGTTTATCTCGTCTTCTCGTTCCCCACCCCCTGGGGCCGATTGCACGAAAGGGTCTTTCCAAGGACCGTCTTTCGTGTCGCCCATCTTTTATGATACGCCATGTGAAACGCATTTCAAATAAATTATCTGCAAATATATTTTATTTGTCCGTTAAAAATAAACAAAATATTTGTTTATAAAATGATGTGATATCTCATGAAATTGTATAAAATTTGATTTAAAAGCAAGCTTACGAATTTTATTTGTTTATCATAAATTTCAGAAACACCCCGCTTATAGCGCATCATAAAAGATGGGCGACACGAAAGACGGTCCTTGGAAAGACCCTTTCGTGCAATCGGCCCCTGGCCTCCCGCGGCCGAGCTCGGTGTCGTGATAGCGCTTCAAAGTTTTAGCCGGTGTCAGTTCGGCGCCGATGCAGTTTCACATCCTGTCGCAAACATCCACAATTTTTTCTATATATATTGTCACTATCAGCTCAAAAGGAAGAAGATAGTTTTTATTTTAATATGATGGTGATAGATGAGCATGATGAGAATTGAGATTAGACCTAATAACGATTAACAACATGATCATGAACAATGTCAATGACAATGATGAAGAAATTGGATTTGAATTGGCTGCCTTAGCCGTACGGCGTAGGATCGGAATATTTGGATAGGGGCAGGTCTTTATAAAGTATTGTTACTATTTTTTTTACCATGTGTCGTGCTCGTTCATGTTGACCATTATAATATAAGACATGTAAGATGATGAAAATGGTGAAGTAGGTGATGCTATGTAAAGGAGGAAGAAGAAGTCGATGGTGGTGATGATGAAGATTATATTGATAATAATTAATACAGGTGATTTATGACCAATGATGACGGTGGTGATGATGATGATGAGGATGATGATGATGCATGTATCTCGGTGATATCTGCTTAATAATGATGAGTGAATTATTGTGAAATAATGATGGATCAATGATGATGATTGTGTTGATAATGATGAAAATGTGGATGTTAAGGATCATAGACATAGGATATGAAGGATTTTTCCCAAGAAAATGTTTATTGCTTATGTTTACTTTAAACTAAAGGCATTATTTGTTCGCCAGTTAATAAACTGCAGTTAAAAATAAGATCTAAGAGTAATGTTTGATCAGTGCAAGTGTTAGAAATTGGACAAAGCTGATGATGATGATTTAATACATGGGTCAATCCATGTCAAATCAACCAATGCTTGTCACCCGACCCCCTTCGATTTTCTTTAAACTCGCACCGGTATTTTATAGATGGCAAATATAGCGATCTTCAACGCTTATATATAAGCGTCGAAATTCGTAGCCATCTCCTTGTATTAGTCTATATTATACGACGTGTCAAACTGTAGCGAACTAGTTCGCAATTTTTCAGATCTCCTCTATATATATACACGAGGGGGAATTGTAGCGAACTAGTTCGCTATTTTTCGGATCTCCTCTCTATATATATATATATACGACGGGAAATTGTAGCGAACTAGTTCGCTATTTTCCAGATCTCCTCTATATATAAAATTATATACACGAGGGGGAATTGTAGCGAACTAGTTCGCTATTTTTCGGATCTCTTCTATATATATATATACGACGGGAAATTGTAGCGAACTAGTTCGCTATTTTTCGGATCTCCTCTATATGTACACGAGGGGGAATTGTAGCGAACTAGTTCGCTATTTTTTGGATCTCCTCTATATATATATATATATATACGACGGGAAATTGTAGCGAACTAGTTCGCTATTTTCCAGATCTCCTCTATATATAAAATTATATACACGAGGGGGAATTGTAGCGAACTAGTTCGCTATTTTTCGGATCTCCTCTATATATATATATACGACGGAAAATTGTAGCGAACTAGTTCGCTATTTTCCAGATCTCCTCTATATGTACACGAGGGGGAATTGTAGCGAACTAGTTCGCTATTTTTCGGATCTCCTCTCTCTATATATATATACGACGGGAAATTGTAGCGAACTAGTTCGCTATTTTCCAGATCTCCTCTATATATAAACTTATATACACGAGAGGGAATTGTAGCGAACTAGTTCGCTATTTTTTCGGATATCTTCTATATATATATGGATCCGAAAAATAGCGAACTAGTTTGCTACTATTCCCCCTGGCCTGGTGTATGATCATGAGATCCAAAAAATAGCGAACTAGTTCGCTACAATTCCCCCTCGTGTATATAATTTTATATATAGAGGAGATCTGGAAAATAGCGAACTAGCTCCGCTACAATTTGACAATATGGCACCAATATATACAGCCAAAACCTGCAGATTTGCACTTTGAAGCCTTCACAATCAACCGCGTAGCCAGGATTTCATTTTTGAGGGGGCGGTAATCGCACGCGAAGCGTGCCAACACTTACAGAGCGCGCGAAGCGCGCTCCCTAGGGGTTGGGTCCAGGGAGGGGGAGTTTTGGTGTTTCATAAATTAAAATGAAAAGGAGCCGTCTCTCTCGTCTCTAGTATCTATATCAGCTCCAATTCAGTTGTCAATATTGTGATTTTTAACCTTTTTTTCATGAACCTTGTTCAGTTCAACAGTGATTGTGAGCGAACGCATAAAAAAGGAATACAATGGAGGAAATTAAAATAATAATAACCCCGCGCAAAGCGCGGAGGCTAAAGCGTTTTTTTTTTTTTTTTTTTTTTTGCCATGAAAAGGGTCCCGATAAAAGGGTATTCTCAAAGATAGATTGAATACTTCCCTTGGAAAGATCAGATTTGATTACAAACAATTTAGCGACAGTGCATAACTCGCAAAACAGAGGAGAAGAAGTGTATATGCCGGGAGGAAGATATTCCTCCCCGCGCAGAGCAATTTTATGATCCTCTGAAGTTTCAAAGGGCGGACGTTTCATCAAATGCAGATATCTCTATACCCCATCGGGTCTAATTCAATTGATTTTCTAAGATTATTGAACTTCATTACAAGGAAAATAGTGCGCAAAAATTTGAAACTTCTGTGATTCATTGAAATTATATAAAAAAGGATGCCTAATTTCTTTGACTTATCCTGAAGCGCTTCATTTTGAATTATAAAGAACCCTAAGTGTCATTCAAAATTTCAAACTGAGTGCGCAAAACAGGACAGGAGATGAATATGCAGGGAAATGACATGAGGTTTAATAGAATTTGATAATAAATATTGTACTTTTCTATCTAATACGACACAAATTTTATACCTTCCTCTTTTTAAATTAGGAACCTGTTTGCCCCAAAATTATGGTTGTTTAGTGATGAGCTGAAAAGCAGGAGAAGTTGACTTTATGGAGGTGACGGCAGAAATTGATATAAAGATTTTACCCGCCCAGGGCCGACCCGTCCAGAAGTTCCGCAATCAATAAAAAAAGAGATAACTTCATATACTTCGGCCTAACCTTACTCTAATTCCATGCCCTAATGTATACATTCGAACTTTAACTGGCAAGAAACACATATAGCTGAGGTGGAGAAACAGGGTTAGAGAAAGGGTGGGGGAAACAATGGAGAACTTCAATATTATCATTTAACCGCGCACAGCGCGGAAGCAAAATTCATATATAAATTTAGAGCAAGAGTGAAGGAGTTTCTCTTTTGAGAAAAAAAATAAAATAAAAAGAAAAAAAACCCACAAAGCTACCTTTCTTCCCTTTCCTCCCTTCCCTATTCCTTTTCTCCTCTCTTTTTTCCCTTCTCTTTTTTTTTTTGGGGACGTTTTCGGGGGGGGCCACCGCCCCCCCCCCCCCCTGGCTACGCGCCTGTTCACAATAATGTAAGCTTTGGAAAAAATGCTAACTAGTTTGCTACAGTTTGCCACATTGCATAGTATGAGATAAAAAAAATAGCGAACTAGTTTGCAACAATTTCCGGTCGTGTATATGTAGAGGAGATCAAAAAAATAGCGAACTAGTTCGCTACAATGCCCCTTCGTATATATATAGAGGAGATCCGAAAATTAGCGAACTAGTTTGCAACAATTTCCGGTCGTGTATATGTAGAGGAGATCCGAAAAATAGCGAACTAGTTTGCTACGATTCCCCCTGGTGTATATATCGAGGAGATCTGAAAAATAGCGAACTAGTTCGCTACAATTCCCCCTCGTGTATATATCGAGGAGATCCGAAAAATAGCGAAGTAGTTCGCTATTTTCCCCCCTCGTGTATATATCGAGGAGATCCGAAAAATAGCGAACTACAATTTCCCGTATGTATATAGAGGAGCTAGATCTCGAAAATAGCGAACTAGTTCGCTAAAATTCCCCCTCGTGTACATATCGAGGAGATCCGAAAAATAGCGAACGAGTTCGCTACAATTTCCAGTCGTTTGTATATAGAGGAGATCTGGAAAATAGCGAACTAGTTCGCTACAATTCCCCCTCGTATATATTATATATATAGAGGAGATCTGGAAATAGCGAACTAGTTCGCTACAATTTGACACGTCGTATATTATAGACTAATACAAGGAGATGGCTACAAATTTCAACGCTTATATATAAGCGTTGAAGATCGCTATATTTGCCATCTTATTATATCCCAACTCGCACCAAATGTTCCCCCAAGTGTCTGACGGAAAAATCTGAAATATTTTGCCCCAAGGTCAAACGGTTGCTAAGATATGGCCTCCCTTAGCAACCAATGCGTGGCCAAACAATCAAATTTTTAAAAAATTTACTATTTTTGATTGACTGCTGCAACCAAGTTTAATGAGGTAGAGTGCTTATTTTCTGTAAATTGGAAGAACTTTTTAGTCTTAACATGCACAGTATATTACGGCACAGATCTGACCAGCCGTTATTGCGCACGAGGTCGCCGAAAATGGTGTTAAGCGTCCAAGTCAGTGATTTTGGGTGCATGTTTGGAAGCTCATAACTTCCAAATTCAATTAGCTTAGAGCCCAATATTATGCATATTTGAAGACTACCACTTGCTCAACAGACCTGCAAAAAATTGGCCCAAACTTGCTCGTCAATTTCTTGTAGGGCGCCCTCAAAGTTTGATTTTTTCTAAAAGTTGCCAAGTTCAAGGTCATGGATCACCCCTCGTCCCATCGAGGAGCAACACCAATTTCTGTATACTGAGAGACAATTACCTATATTTTCATGGGATACTTAAAATTTTTTGTGACCGAAATGTTTAATAGCTGGTTTACGCATTCGAAAATGGTCGTAAACACCCCAAACCAATGTAAAACGATACATACAGGTTTATCAGCACATTTCAAATTGCAATAAATCAGAAATGAAAAGTCAACAAATACTGGTTTTGTCTGTAATGGTAGTCTGTAATTAGTACTAAAAGGATATGCATCACAAATAATTTGACTAATTGGCAATGACCTTGAAATATACAGCTGAAAATCATCAAAAACAATAAATCAGGTCGATTTTCTGTGATTATAGGGCGCTAAATTGTATTTACAGGTACTTTCACTTGTGTGTCATTTCAACACAAATGATGATTTTAAGCTGATAATTGCAAATCTTGTTCCTGTCAGGTTCTTCTTTAATAACCAAATAATACATAAAGCAATATCTTTACCTTTTGACCTTGACATTGATCTAAAAATAGCTGTAAATGCCTTAAAATGAGCATATTCACAACACCCGTGAGCTTTACAACACATTTCAGAATTGATTTTCTCATAGACTAAAAGCCTGATCATGTTGATATTTGCAGTATTGGTAGTCCATAATGAGTACTTGGATGATCTAGTTTTAATTCATTTGTTTTACAAGACAATGACCTTGAAAAGATGGCTGAAATTCACCCAAAATTGTTAATACGCCAATATCATATCGTTAGAGGTTGTTTACACCGACTTTCACGTATGTGTCATTTTAACACAAATAATGATTTTAAGCTGATAATTGCAAATCATGTTCCTTTCAGGTTGTATTTTAATATCCAAATAATACATAAAGTCACATTTTTATCTTTTGACCTTGACATTGATCTAAAAATAGCTGAAAATGCTTAAAATGAGCATATTCACAACACCCATGAGTTTTACAACACATTTCAGAATTGATTTTCTCACAGACTAAATGCCTGATCATGTTGATATTTGCAGTATTGGTAGTCCATAATGAGTACTTGGATGATCTATTATTAATTCATTTTTGTACAACACAATGACCTTGAAAAGATGGCTGAAATTCACCCAAAATCTTTAATTCGCCAATATTCCATCGTTAAAGGTTGTTTACACCGACTTTCACATACAGTATGTGTCATTTTAACACAAATGATGATTTTAAGCTGTAAATTTAAAATCATGTTCCTTTCAGGTTGTATTTTAATATCCAAATAATACATAAAGTGGAGCGTGGAGCGTTGTGGCCCAGTGGATTAGTCTTCGGACTTTGAAACAGAGGGTCGTGTGTTCGAATCCCAGCCATGGCGTAATTTCCTTCAGCAAGAAACTGATCCACAGTGTGCTGCACTCAACCCAGGTGAGGTAAATGGGTACCGGTAGGAAGTAATTCCTTAAAAAGCTGTGTGCGCTATGAACGCCTAGCTTAGCCGGGTAATATAGGAGCGCCTTGAGCACCTAACAAGGTGGATATGTGCGCAATATAAATACCCTATATTATTAAAGTCACATCTTTATCTTTTGACCTTGAAATTGATCTAAAAATAGCTGAAATTCGTTAATTTTAAGGCATTTTCAGCTGTTTTTAGATCAATGTCAAGTTCAAAAGATAAAGATGTGACTTTATGTATTATTTGGATATTAAAATACAACCTGAAAGGAACATGATTTGCAATTATCAGCTTAAAATCATCATTTGTGTTAAAATGACACATAAGTGAAAGTCGGTATAAACAACCTCTAATGATGAGATATCGGCATATTAACAATTTTTTGTGAATTTCAGCCATATTTTCAAGATCATTGTCTTGTAAAACAAATGAATTAATAATAGATCATCCAAGTACTCATTATGGACTACCAATACTGCAAATATCAACATGATCAGGCATTTAGTCTATGAGAAAATCAATTCTGAAATGTGTTGTAAAGCTCACGGGTGTTGTGAATATGCTCATTTTAAGGCATTTACAGCTATTTTTAGATCAATGTCAAGGTCAAAAGGTAAAGATATTGCTTTATGTATTATTTGGATATTAAAGAAGAACCTGACAGGAACAAGATTTGCAATTATCAGCTTAAAATCATCATTTGTGTTGAAATGACACACAAGTGAAAGTACCTGTAAATACAGTTTAGCGCCCTATAATCACAGAAAATCGACCTGATTTATTGTTTTTGATGATATTCAGCTGTATATTTCAAGGTCATTGCCAATTAGTCAAATTATTTGTGATGCATATCCTTTTAGTACTAATTACAGACTACCATTACAGACAATACCAGTATTTGTTGGCTTTTCATTTTTGATTTATTGCAATTTGAAATGTGCTGATAAACCTTTATGTATCGTTTTACATTGGTTTGGGGGTGTTTACGACCATTTTCGAATGCGTAAACCAGCTATTAAACATTTCGGTCACAAAAATTTTTAAGTATCCCATGAAAATATAGGTAATTGTCTATCAGTATACAGAAATTGGTGTTGCTCCTCGATGGGACGAGGGATGATCCGTGACCTTGAACTTGGCAACTTTTAGAAAAAATCCAAATTTGAGGGCGCCCTACAAGAAATTGACGAACACGTTTGGGCCAATTTTTTGTAGGTCTGTTGAGCAAGTGGTAGTCTTCAAATATGCATAATATTGGGCTCTAAGCTAATTGAATTTGGAAGTTATGAGCTTCCAAACATGCACCCAAAATCACTGACTTGGATGCTTAACACCATTTTCGGCCACCTCGTGCGCAATAACGGCTGGTTAGATCTGTGCCGTAATATACTGTGCATGTTAAGACTAAAAAGTTCTTCCAATTTACAGAAAATAAGCACTCTACCTCATTAAACTTGGTTGCAGCAGTCAATCAAAAATAGTAAATTTTTTTAAAATTTGGTTGTTTGGTCACGCATTGGTTGCTAAGGGGGGCCGTATCTTAGCAACCGTTTGACCTTGGGGCAAAATATTTCAGATTTTTCCGTCAGACACTTGGGGGAACATTTGGTGCGAGTTTAAAGAAAATCGAAGGGGGTCGGGTGACAAATTGTCTGAAAATTGGTTGATTTGACGTGGATTGACCCACATTATCTTGGTGATATCTGCTTAATGAGTGAATGATTGTGAAATTGATGAATTAATGATGATGATTGTGTTGATTGATGATGATAGTGTTGATGTTAATGATGCATGGACACTGCAAGATATGTAGGATGTTTCCTAAGAAAATGTTCAGTGCTTTATGTTTCTTTAAGGCATTATTTTTAAGCCAGGTAAAATGCAGTTCAAAATAAGACTCTAGAATGATGTTTGACCAGTGCAAGTGTTAGAAATCGGACAAAGCTCGGAATTAAAAAGAAATTTATACGGTATAATTAAATCTGAACATAAGTCCCAAATAAATTGGCAAAAAGCTAGGTCTGGGGAGTGTTTCATCAACATTTTCATCCGACAAGTTGTCAGATCTGACATCTTTCTCTGATGTTGATTGGCTGAGAGGTACTGTTACTATGGTAACTGTCGGATAAAATGGGACTTGTCGGATAAAACGTCCGACAAGTCCTTTCATGAAACGCTCCCCAGATGTGAGCATGTGCAAATAAAGGTTATTTTACCAAAATCCAAACCCCACATGGTATTTTTTAGAGGATTGCCTAATATAGCAACATTTCAGTTATGCTGACTGGATTTCAAACACTGAGCCTCATTGATCATAATTTGGTGAATAGATTGTGCTTGTTGCTGAACTGTTCATGTGTTGGAATTCCCTATATGGGAAGGCTATTTTTCACTCATGGTGTATTTCAGGATGTATCATAAAGTATTAACTTTTTTAAAAGGGGATAAAAAACCCAGCCATCTCGGCACCTCTGTAACTTTGTGAGTGTGTAATGTATGTAAGTGCACAAAACACTTCTCTGGGCTTGTTTTTAACTGTATGTCTAGGGCATTCTGGACAGCGTCTAACTTCAATCCGGTGCCAGTTTCATAAAAAAACTAAATTTAATAACAACTTTGCAATATACAGTTAAAAGCTACTGAAAGCTTTCAATCTGATTGGCTGGGAGAACATTTGTTATATAGAAATTGTGCATTAGTTATTATAACAAATGAGTAATTGTCACAAAACAATGCATAATTGTTAATATGAATTCATAGTAACAAAATATGTAACATTTAGCTTCTTCTTCTGGGGCATAATATTCCATTAAAGGTCAAGTCCACCCCAGGAAAATTATGACTCGAATATATAGAGAAAAATCAAACTAGTATAGTGCTGAAAATTTCATCAAAATCGGATGTAAAATAAGAAAGTTATGACATTTTAAAGTTTCAATTATTTTTCACAAAACAGTTATGCACAACTCAGTGACATGCGAATGAGAGAGTCGATGATGTCCATCACTCACTATTTCTTTTGTTTTTTATTGTTTGAATTATACAATATTTCAATTTTCACCAATTTGACATTAAGGACCAACTTAACTGAGCCGTATGATGTTATAACAACGGTAATACCACATGTTCAGGGAGGAATAAAACTTTGTCTCACCGGACAATGTGGAGAAAATTAGAATAATTCTTATTTCATATAATAAAATACAAAAGAAATAGTGAGTGAGTGATGTCATCAGTTCCCTCATCTGCATACCAAACAGGATGTGCATATAACTGTTTTGTGAAATTAAGCGAAACTTTAAAATATCATACTTTCTTATTTTACATCCGATTTTGATGAAATTTTCGGTGTTATGCTTGTTGGATTTTTCTCTTATTATTCAAATCAACTTTTTGCTTGGGTGGACTTGTCCTTTAATGCCTCAAAGTCTTTATTGAAAATACTAAATCACTTTATCATTCTTAATTCAAAGTTGAGAAAGACAATGTCTGTTTTACATTTCAATGAGACTATAGGGCAAATGCTTTTGATATACATGTACAGCTAAGAATGTAAGATCCTTAATTTTGTACATACATGTAGCTGACATTCGAGCAAAATTTTGTCATAAATGGCTGAAACATGTAAACTACAAACATTGGATGGGTATCATATAAAGCGAGACATGCAGCTTTTGGGGTGATTTGTAAAAAAGTTGTAAAACACTGCTGATCAAACACGTACTTTGGATATCTTCTTGACAGTGTTGTTGAAAGAGAGCTTGAAAATTTTGAAAGTCTGGCTTTCTATTCCTTCTTATTTTATTCAGTTTTCTTTTAAAAGAGGGAAGAGAAGGTGATTATCATTGTAATGGACTATTTCCTTGTAAACTTAGAATGACTCATCTCTTTGAAAAAGAGAAAAATTTCCATTATTTTTCTTTTGTTCCTGCACACTGTATATATTACATCATTGCTAACTCTAAAGCTGTTGGCTTACAGCTAAGAACCCAACTGAGAAATTGGCTGCCTTACTTTTGCACCTTTTTCATAATTGAATTAGAAGAGGATGCAAATTAAGTGTGGTGCATCAAGCGGGCGATAAAGTAACGTTGCCTGCCAGTGGTGCACAAGATATTCAGTGAACCCTAAATTAGTACTTCCAGGTTAAAGGTGAACTCAAGTAGTCACATCAAACAATCAGAAAATATTTTTTCAGTTGTCACCATAACATCATCTTTGATGCAGATCACATGCCAAGAATACATGTACCATACTTCTTTTGCTATTTTCTCAGCAATTATTTATTTTCTACAATCATTTGGCACATACATTTGGATAAATTTTATTGGCTACTCATACCGTTTAAAGACCTACATGTATCTATATTCATATCGACCAACACAATCTACATGTATGCTTGGTCATGCAACTTTTCCTGTCCTAGACTAGTCTGCTGTGCAAACCTCTCACTGAGGTTAAAGGGTCTGAATGTGCAGCCTACAATAACTTGCATTCTAAAGACCCTTTGGTTTTATATGTCCTAGTCTTGCATGAAGACCCACTTGTTGATCAAAGTTTCAAACAGGGTCTGTGCCTGCAGACTAGTCCTAGGCCCTGTCTTACAAAGAGTTGCGAGATCCAAATAAACTGTTTGTGATTGATCTAGATTTGTATGGTTAAGAGACTTCTCTAGATTAATCACAGTTCGAACCTGATTTGAATTTATCAACTCTTTGTAATCTCCTGAAAAACATGCCAAACACACCTAGGACATTTCCATTCTAATGTGCAGGGCTGAAATTAATCCAAGACCATGATTGTGGATACCCTATTGACACGCCCACTCATTGGATTTTTGGTGCCGTTTTCTGTTTTCCCATTTTTGCTGCAATAATGTTACAAATGTGCCCTACAATGTAGCCCCCCCTGGAAGTATCAAAACTAAGGCCTGGCGTTAGATATTAAAGGACAACTCCACTGCAACAAGAGTTAATTGGAATAAAAGGAGAAAAATCCAACAAGCATACATTTGTAACACTGAAAATGTCATCAAAATCGGATGTAAAATAAGAAAGTCATGACATTTTAAATTTTCGCTTAATTTCACAAAACAGTATGCACATCCTGGTTGGTATGCAAATGAGCGGACTGATGTCATCACCCACTCACTATTTATTTGTATTTTATTATATGAAGTATTAAAAATTCTAATTTTCTCCTCATTGTCATGTGAAACAAAATGTTATTCCCCCTGAACATGTGGAATTATCATTATTTCAAGTTTATTGTTAAGTCAAGTTGGTCCTTATTTTCAAATCTGTAAAAATTGAAATAATGTATAATTCAAACAATAAAAAACAAAAGAAATAGTGAGTGAAGGACATCATCAACTCTCTCATTTGCATATCACTGAGTTGTGCATATAACTGTTTTGTGAAAAATAAGCGAAACTTTAAAATGTCATAACTTATTTTACATCTGATTTTTACACAATTTTCAGCGTAATGCTTGTTTGATTTTTTCCCTATCGATTCAAATCAATTTCCTGGGATGGACTTGACCTTTAAGTTTGAGGTCTTTGTTTTGAATTCTGCATTTGTTGTTTATTTTGTTGTAGGTATAGCCATAGCCAAGGAAAAGGGAGCCAGATACAGATTAGGACCCGAGCTTGAAATCACGTAAGTTTCATTTACTAAAATATGTAATGTTACAAATTTGTAACGTGCAAACACAGGTCTGTGCAATGTCATGGGCGGAAATCCCAGGGGGGACGCATCCCCCCTACCCAAAAAAGTAGGGGACACAATATCAAATGTCCCCCCTACTATCTTAGGTCTATTATGATGGAAAGAAATACATCATTCAAAATTGAAATAAAACATGTATTTAGGTCGAAATGACCTGACATTTGGGGTGATAACTTTTTTTTTTTTTGGCTTGTCAAATTTTCCAGCCCCTGGTGTCCCCCTACCTTTGGGGAGAGATTTCTACCCTTGTGCAGTGTACATGTACATGCACAATCATCAAAATGAGGAACTGAAATATTATCAGTGCCTGAGTGAGTTATGCCAATTATTTTGTAAACCAAGCTGAACAATCTTGCTCTGCTCGATTTCCAGTGCCGTGTTTGAGGGAAAATATCTGACAACTTTTTGAAAATGCTTAAGCAGCATTCCTGTGGGGCTTTCGCAGCATCTCGTGATAGATACATGTTGGAATTATTCATCATAAACTTGATTATATAGTCAGCTGATAAAGCAAAGATCGCTATCTCTTCTCAAGGCTAAAAACAACATATAGCAACCAAATATTTGAGGACTGCACTCACTAGGCTTACTTTCCTCCAAAATATATCCTATCAATAATATTGGCATATATAAAGCCCATGTTTTCAGGTAAAGTTTGCCAGGCAGGATATCCTGCAAAGCCGGTAGTAAATTTCAATTTACTACCAGATTATAGTGATGGTAGTTTGTACAAATGTCAGTACAAGTATCTGTAATCTTTGACATGATCTTATCTGACATGAGAAGCACAATTTGCATTATATTTTTATGGTCTTAGGAGCCTATATTTTTAAGATTCAGTACTGTAATCTCTAATTGCTCCATTTTCTTAAATTTTCTGTAATTTTTTATTGTATTATTCAATGTTTTGGGGTAGTAATTGTTTGATATTATCTTTTATGGTCACCTAATAATTTAAGTCAAGATCATTTTCATCACCATCACAGCCATCATTATCACCATCATAATTTTCCATCATCATCATCCTCATCATCACCATATTCATCATCACCATCATCATCATTATCATCATTATCATAATCATCATTATCATCATCATCATCCTCATCATCACCAAATTCATCATCCCCATCATCATCATTATCATCATCATCTTCATCACCATCATCATCATCATTCATAACCATAATCACCACCACCACCACTACGACCAGATTAAAGTGAATATTAAGTTACTTGCTTGTATTCTGATTATTTAAACAGAGGTTATGGGTGCAACGATCATTTCTATGAATCTGACACCAACCTGCACTCATGGCAGATCTTGGCCAAGCTTCTTGAAGCACCAGAGACTCAGGATATCATATGTGATGTAGGCATGTAAGTTCAGTCTAATTTTCTTAAACAACCACCTGCATACATGTAGACGAACCACCTGTCTACAACAGAATCATTTTCCTTGAATTGTTTTCCTATTGAAACCTGAACATGTTACTATAAAATCCACCTGCTAATAAAGACCATTTTGTCCCTCTGGGGTGGTCTTTATATATACAGGTTTCACTTTACCGTACAGGTACATGCAGTAGAAGTATATGAGGTGTTTTTGGCCAGTGAGCAAGTCACTTGACTGTAAAAGCATATATGTCTAGAGTTCAAATACAGCTGCAGTACTGGTGAAAATCTGCACATATTGCAATAAGTAATGTAGCCTAAATCCCTAGTCCTAATCCTCTTGTTTTTCTGTGCTAATCCTTGATCTAAAGAGCAACTAAACCCTGAGCAATTTTCCAAGAAGCAAAAGTTTATTCAATACAATTTTTATGTATTTTATCTTTGAATATATTTTCTTTTACATCTTATGATTAATGAAGTTATAGAAACCTAATTGTTTATTTTTTTCTTCGTTCATTCCAGGCCAGTAATGCACAAGAATGTCCGCTACAACTGCCGAGTTATTTTCCTCAACAAGTAAGACATCACTTCAATCATGCATCCTTTCGTCATTATACCCTTTTTCTTGCAAATTCCTACATATACAAATCTCACTACCAGGCCCTGATAAAATATTTTCAGGCCATATGCCCATATGTTGGGGTTTTTTTGTAGGGGGATACAAATTTAATAATTATAAATAGTTTTTAAGGCTCTCTCATGTTTCTTTTCTGGTGAACCTGATTGTTTCATTTGGGTTGGTGGGGAAGATAGCCGTGAAGTCAAGTTGATGTTATGGGAGAAATAACAGAGAAATGTTCTGATGAAGGCGTCTTAAGAATCCATACAAAAGTAAAGGAGATATGAATGTTATCATTTTGCAATGTAACATGCCAGCAGCTACCAGGTTTAATCAGAAAATTGAAATGGGATTTCACTGTACATTCAGACAAATATTTCTTACATGCTGCTATGAATTTAGTAAAATTGAACAATCATTTCAAACTATAAGTTTGCTATAAAATCATTTTCACCTAAGAAAAATATGAAAAAATCAATTATAAAGCAAAATATGGACATACTCCTGGAATGATAATTATAGTTTATTATTTATTTCCTAATCAAGAGCTTCTTTACACTTGTATTGTTCCTAGGAAAATAATCTTGATCAAGCCTAAGACTGACATGGCTAACAATGGCAACTACAGAGAGCTTAGATGGTTTACTGGATGGGCTAAACTCAGGACCGTTGAACAGCATTTCCTTCCACGTATGATCTCAGATATCACAGATCAGGTATTATTTAATGGAAGTTATTTTGTATTATAGAATGGGTATTGAAATCCCTGCAATCTGATTGGTCAATGGCTGCGTATATAATCTTTATCATGTCTAAGACTGAGATAGTTATCAACGATAGCTATAGAGACTAGAGATAGTTTACAGGATGGGCTTAACTCCAAAACAACGCTTCCTCCCATGCATGATCTCAGATATCACAAATCAGGTATTATTTTATGGAAGTTCGGGGCCCGTATTGTGAAGTCTGGTTTAACTTAAACTCAGGTTTAAAGTTGTGGTTTAAGTATGGATAGCCAATTGTTACATAAATCACTAACTATAGAGATATCATATTTCAGCTCATTTGGCTCTCAAATCATTCATAATTGTGTAGGAAGTATAAATAGATGATTGTCTTCACCATCGATGAATCAGGAAAGAGCACAGTAAATATAAAAAACATACAACTTAATAAAAATTTTGACATTTTTGGCTTCCCATAATTTTAGCACCGGGTTAGACCATGGTCTAAGTTAAACCCGACTTCAGAATACGGGCCATAGAGTGGATGCCAAAACCTATGTAATCTTACTGGCCATTTGATGTGTATAAGTTTACTAAGTAGAGGATAATAACTGATGACTGATGAACCGTATTTCTTCCCACTAATGATCTCAAACATCACTAATCAGGTATTGTTTAACGGGAGTTATTTGTATTATAGAATGGGTATTGAACAGGGGCCGCGGAACGGTTTTCAAAAATTCACAATCCTATGGACATTCCCGCACACAATGTCTGCACATCCTCCACTCCCTGGGGAGTATTACAGTCAGTCGCCGGTGAGGCGCACACAGTACTGGACAAGCTACAGTGACTTTCACATATCCATTTAGCATCTGGGTCGAGAGTGGCAAAGTGTGGATTAGCGCCTTGCCAAAGGACGCCAGACTGCGGTGGGATTTGAACACACGACCCTCTGTTTACAAGGCGAGAGTCAGAACCACTGCACCACGGCTCCTCCACACAGGGATTATAGGATAACTAGAATAGAACTTCAGTCTAATCTCTCATGTTCTTCTCTTTTCTTATTTATGTATGCATTACAGACAACAGTCCCAATAGGAGATGCAGTGATAGCCACAAGAGATACATGTATCGGGACTGAAGTTTGCGAAGGACTCTGGACTGCAAACAGGTAAATGAAAAAATTACAAATTATCTACTTTCAGTGAGATTAAATGATATAATGATGGTTTGAATTCAGGTGGGTGTCAACTTTCATGTGGAGTGGATTATTGTACAACGCCCACTTGGCTTGTTGCAGGAGAGCAAATGAGAGGATGCAATTGGGAAACATTTCGCATTCGATGAAAGAAATGTTTTCCATTTCGCACAGTTTTTGTTCACTGTCTATTCCATGATATTCTTCCTAATTATCATTAAAGGTCAAGTCCACCCCAGGAAAATGTTTATTTGAATAAACAGAGAAAAATCAAACTAGAAAAATGCTGAAAATTTCATCAATATGGGATGTAAAATAAGAAAGTTATGACATTTTAAAGTTTCGCTTATTTTTCACAAAACAGTTATATGCCCAACTCAGTGACATGCAAATGAGAGAGTCGATGATGTCCCTCACCCACTATTTCTTTTGTTTTTTATTGTTTGAATTATACAATATTACATTCTTTACAAATTTGACAATAAGGACCAACTTGACTGAACCATAGAGTATTAGAACAATGCTAATTACGCATGTTCAGGTAGGAATCAATCGTTGTTTCACCTGACAATGAAGAGAAAATTAAAATATTTCATCTAATAAAATGCAAAAGAAATAGTGAGTGGATGACATCATCAGTCTCCTCATTTGCATACTGACCAAGATGTGCATATAACTGTTTAGTAAAATTAAGCAAAACTTTAAAATGTGATAACTTTCTTATTTTACATCCGATTTTGATGAAATTTTCAGTGTTATGCTTATTGGATTTTTCTTCTTTTTATTCAAATCAAATTTTTGTTGAGGTTGACTTGTCCTTTAAGGCTCAAAATGATTGTTTCCTTCGTGGAAGCGTCGTGGTGTAGCAGTTCTGACTCTCGCCTTGTAATCAGAGGGTTGTGTGTTCGAATCCCACCATGGCCTAGCGTCCTTTGGCAAGGCGTTAATCCACACTTTGCCACTCTCCACCAAGGTGTTAAATGGGTACCCGGTAGGATGTAAAAGCCTATATGTAGTATGCCTAGCAATTGAGTCTTGGAACTCTTGTTGGAATGCTCCCCAGGGAGTGGAGAAGGTGCATACATTGTATGCGGGCATGCAAGGATCCGATGACCGGGGTAATAATATGTCTGTAAAGCGCTTAGAGACGCCGTTCCGATGTATTAAGCGCTATATAAATGCGGAATATTATTATTATTATTATTTCTTTGCCATTACTTTTGTTTATCCTTAAGCACTATTTTTTCCTTGAATCTTACCTAGCCCCCATATAGCGATGAGTCTAGATGGTGTAGAGATAGTCACTAACGGCAGTGGAAGTCTTCATCACCTTAGGAAAGGCCACCGTCTTGTGGATCTTATAAAAAATGCTACTCTCAAGGTTAGATGAACATTGAACCCTCGGGAAATGCTATATTTTGCTTGTGAAGAAGAACTTCTTCATTCATAATTATCGCCAGACTCGTACATTGGAAAATGCAGTGAAAATATAAAATTGATTTTTCCATGCGCAAATTATTTCAATAAATTTATGTTTTCATTAATTTTGTTCAGGTTATATTGATATTATTCTCTTAAAACCCAAAACATTGGAACCGTAGTGTTTAAATAAGGTTTCTAATCACTTTGAAAGAGATTCACTGTGCCTAATGCAAGGTGATCAGTTCATTGTTTTCAACAAATCTCTCAGGATTAATGTGAAGAAGTGACCTCACTATAAGTGGAAGCTGATTAATCTAAAGGGCTGAATAATGAGCTGACATGAATCAAAAGTTTAAAATTGAAAATCAAAATGGTTATCCGTGAAAAGTGGTGACGAAATTTAATTCTCGTACAGTTTTGCTTTATTTTATGAAGTATTGATTGGGAATACATGTCCTGTATGCAAATGAGTATCATGATAACTAAAATCATCATCGTCATCAGTCATCATCATCATCAATCATCATCACCCTCATCATCATCACCATACTATAGTCCTTGACTCCTTGCTGTCATCATCATCATCACCACCACCATCGCCACTATCATCATCACCATCATCTTCATCATCACCATCATCATCACCACCACCACCAATAATAATCATCATTATTATTATCACAAACAAATTTTATATTTCCTTCTTGATTCATGATAGTGTGGAGGGATCTACATGTATTCCAACCTACGAGGCTGTGATGGAGAGAGGGTTTACTACTACGGCGGCTCTATGATCGCTGTGAACGGTGATGTCGTTGTCAGAGGAGAGGAGTTCGCACTTACTGAAGTTGTACGTTGACCATATCTTATGAATTTGCCTGAAACTTGTTTAATGTTGAGTATGAACACTTTTAAATGAATAAAAATGAAGCCCTTTGAATGAATATGCATGAACTTTTTTTCAGTGACTGTCCATATATCCTTGTCCAATGAAAAATGGTTGATTATCATTAATATCCAAAATATATTTTATATACAACACTGATATTTCTTATTTTTTTACTGAATTTATGAACTATTCAAGCCATTATGATTTATCAATATGAAGATTTATCATATGACCTGAAAAGAAACAGATTATTTGGAAAAAAAAAACAATGACTTCATTTACTGGTAGATAAGTAGTTTGAAAAAGCTATTTCAAACAATATTTATCAAGTGTTATATTAACATATTTTTGACATACAGGAAGTAACAACAGCGACCCTTGACCTCGAGGATGTGAGGTCATACAGGGCCCAGGCATCCAGCTCATCCATGGCTGTGAGTTTCTTTTATTTTTTTTTACATAATTGTGTGTACTTCAGTTAAAGATAAATTAAAGTAGTTGCAGTAAACACTGATTTCACAAGAAAGTCTGTAAAACCAGGCTTAATTATCACTATATCATCGAGGATCTAGATCTGGTACAGTTACATAAACTGAACTTTGTGAAATCTTGAAATCTACACTGAAAAATGTTCACACTGAAGATTACCAACACAGATAAGTGCATGTGGGACAGTGTATTATTATTGCTTTGAATGTCGGCCTGACGCTTGACCCGAATCCTGTGCTTATTTGCTAATTTCTCAGCATTTACACAATTTCTTCCAGAATCCTTTGGCACATATTTTTTATTTATACAAACAGCCACTTTGGTGGTCATTTCATTGGATTCTGTTCGAACTTATTTTAAAATGGTTACCACAACTGGCATTTATCTTTAAGTTCCAGTAATGATCTTGTCGGTATCCAGTAAGTGTTGAGATGTTCAAATAAAAATTATGTGTCATGATTTTGTTAGTAATTTGTAATTGCTGAGATATTGTTTTGAGACACCATCCCATTTATCAATCTCTATATGAAAGCAGAGTAGTATTTCTATAGTGGAATTATTTGTCACTAAATTGACCTCTCTCGTAGAGAGAAACTTAATTAAAACTATTACTATCAGTAAGTTCTGTTGTACGATTACAGGCTACACGATCAGAGGCTTTCCCTCGCATTCAAGTGGACTTTTCACTTTCCAACGACCGAGACGCCGAAGCGACACCACCGGTTCGCGACCAATTAAAGATGTATACGCCTGAAGAGGAAATAGCCTTGTCTCCAGCCTGTTGGTTGTGGGATTATCTTCGGAGAAGTAAACAAGTGAGTTTTATTAGGAGGATGAAAACCTAACAGCTGATGATTTGAAGAGATTTATAAAACACACACATCATGGGTCTTATAACACAAACATTAGTGATTGATTGCACGCTTGATTTTCACGATTAATTGTACATTTTGGTCAATGCAATCAATCGTAAGGAAATTGCTGTACGATCCTCGCCAAGCTTTGTGTTATCGGGCCAAAGATGGATGGCTAAGAGTATGAAAATGATATGACAAACATGCCTTCAAATGCTAAAAATTTTTAGAGTCTGCACCTTTGAAGAGATTATGACCTCGCTGTGAGTTAGTGTTGTGCTCCTCGTGGTCAGCCTTTATAACAGTTATGTGGCCTTGGCCTTGTCCGGGGCCTTGCTTTGGTCTTGGAAGTCGGAATTCCTTGGCCTTAGGCACTTAACCTTGTGCCCTTGTCCTTGACCTTGGACAGCCTGGACTCTGCCTTGGCCTTTGATTCCTGGCCTTGCCCACATTACTTTAAATCATTGTTAACATGCTAAATTTAGATGGATGTTGAATTAAGTGTAACTGGATAGTTTTTTAAATATTTTCTTTTTTATGAAAACAAAAGTAAACTTCTATATTGTATGTTGTTTTCCTTTATCTTGACAGGGTGGTTTTTTCATTCCATTGAGTGGCGGTATTGATAGCTCATCAGTTGCTTGCATTGTTTACTCCATGTGTAGACTCGTTTGCCAAACTGTTTCTGATGGAGGTAAGGAAGAGGAGGATGATGGTGATGGTGATGATGGTGATGATGATGATGATGATGATGATGATGATGATGATGATGATGATAATGGTAGTTTTGGTGGGAACTAATAAAAAGCTTATCTTTTTTACATGCCTACAAAAAAATTCAAGAGAGGACTGTATTATTCATTAAACAGATGAGAAGGTGCTGGCGGATGTGAGGTCGTTGACCCATGACCCCGAGTACACGCCCACTGACCCCAGGGAACTTTGCAGTCGTCTCCTGGTGACCTGTTACATGGGGACGGTCAATTCTTCGAAGGAAACAAGGGAGAGGGCTGAGGACTTGGCACACCAGATTGGAAGGTGAGTATTTTTCAAAATGCATATGAAGTCATAATGTCATGACGAAAATCTCCATTTGAGAACACTATACCCCTGTTTCCCTCTTCATCAATTCTCTTCTCCAAGTACGACAAACCCTAACTGCCCCCAAGCAAGCAATTTAAGTATCAAAACACCTGTTTCTTGACCTCGGTCCGAAGATAACACAACAGCCCGGCATATACAGTCACAGTAGGGGGCCACACACGATGGGATGCATGCGCAGCGCTGAGCACGGTCCCTGCAAAGCATGCCGTCTTTTTATTCGCTTACTTTCCTTATTTCGAGGTTGATTTTCTTCGTTCGAAATTTAAAATGGACTAACATTGGATTTCTAAATAAAATATGCCTTTGAAAACGTGATTGAATATCGAATACAATAATTTCATTCCGAAGGTCCTACTACAGGCAGAGAAGTCTTACGTAATAGCACAGCTGTTGTTTATCATTTCGTCCTTGGCTCAACGCTCATATACTGGCCTGTGGAGGTGAAATTGAGACAGCGGGGATTACCTGGCCAAGCAGGGTTGATCAGGGCTTAGAAATGATTTTTGGGATTTCCAAACGTAAAATGGGGTATAAAACCGCAGTTTGTAATCTGAACTGCGGTCTTTCTCCAAACGGGGGTTTGACGTAATGATAGCGCCCTCCCTCAGAGGATATAGGAATACATGTAAACTGAGTTTCAGATTTGCGCCAGCTGCAGATCACCAACGCATTCTAGCAAAATGACCAATCTTTGACCATGATATATACATGCATTATGAGATATTTTGTTTTTGTATTTCATCTTTGCAGCCATCATAAGTCCATCACCATAGACGATGCAGTGAAGGCATCGGTTGGAATCTTTGAGAATGCGACAGGTACCCAACCTAAATTCAAAGCACTTGGTGGATCCCAGAGAGAAAACCTTGCTCTGCAAAATATTCAGGTATTCATCACATGTCATCATCAACCTCATAATCATTATCATTAACATCATCATCATCATCAACATCATCATCATTGACAACATCATCTTCGTCATCATCATCATTATTATCATCATTGTCATTATCCTAATTGTCACCATTATCAAAAGAAGAATCATTGTCATATTCAACATCACAATCATCCCCATCATCATCATCACCATTGTCCTCATCATCATCATCATCCCCATCATCATCATCATTGACAACATCATCTTTATCACCAACCTCATCATCATCATTGTCATCACTATCCTAATTGCCACCATTATCATTAGAATCATCATTGTCATATTCAACATCAGTATCATCATAATCAACATCACCATCATCATCAACAAATTAAGCATTGACAGAAGGCCGAGAAGCAGTAACCCTCTCCATCTAATCAGTGAATATAATTTTTTTCACCTAATGCATGTCCCTTTCCTCCATCAATATTTTAACCATTCTTGTATATCTCTCGAAAGTCCATTTGCTGTTTATCCTATTGCCATTTATTTAATTTTATTTCAGTGACCACCTTTGTCGAAGGCTATAAATATGAAGGGCACAAGTTTCCCTTTGATAATATTCCTCATTAAAACTGCATCAAAGGCACCTGTTCTTTCACCCTAAATAAACTGGGCTATTTTGACACCTAAGAAGACTGAGGAGGGGCTGATTCAGCCCCCCTTATGATCTCGGCAGTCGATCGCGTGATCTCGACGAAAATTGGCATGCACGTTACCCATGGCATAATCTACAAAACTATAAGGTCAAATTCTGTGTGAAATCTCATTGCTAATTAAGCTAATTTATGCATAAAATCAAAAGTTTTCTCTAATTAACTAAATAATGCCCCTAAAATGCGAATTTTTGGTACAGACTCTTTACAAGAGTCTGATCGAATGTACTTTTAAAAAATTACATCGCATTTATTTTCTTATGTATTTTCTTGTTTTCTAAATTTCCTATGTATTTCTTTGTTTGTTTACTTTTTTGTTTTTTATTATTTTTTCAATGGAAATTGTCACGGACTTTATTTTGACCATAAACAAGATGGAGCTCATTGATTTTAATCAGTAAAAGGAAAAATAGTGATACATAAATGAATTTTGGCTAAAAATTTGCATTGGATTTGTACACAAATTCACGTTTTTGAGCAACTTTTGGCCTGCATGCACTTACAAAATGTTCCGTGTTATCAGAACCGCGTACCCAGGGGTCGCAATTTTGGTCTCAAAAGTTGCACGAGACTTGAAAGTAAAAAGTCAGTGAGCGAGGCGGTCAAAAGAATTTGCGCAGCGGATTTATCGCGAAAATTGCCGAGGGGGGGCTGAATCACCCCCCCCCCTCCAGTCTTCTTAGGGTTAAGACCACACACTTATGAAGGCCATATTTCTAGGTTGTTTTTATATATAGGTTTGAGTGTATTATTATACTTCTCAGTTACATCTACCTCATTATATTTATTTTCTCCAATATCAGGCAAGAACCCGGATGGTCCTTTCGTACCTCTTTGCTCAGCTCTCTGTGTGGAGTTTAGATAGACCAGGTGGTTTGCTGGTTCTGGGAACAGCTAATGTTGATGAGAGGTGAGAACCAATTTCACTTTACAAGTTCAAATGGTAGGACTAAGAACTAGATGCTAAGCAGGTCCTATTCTATTCACTTTGAAGATCTCATCATCGATCTTGGTTAGACCAGTTGGCTTACTGGTCCTGGGAACAGCTTGGGGTATGGACATATCACTTTAGAAGTTCTAATGAAAAGAACTAAATGCTAAGTAGGTCCTATTTCATTTAAGATCTAATTGTGGACCTGTAAATGAATACCAGATTTTTTTGTTTCCCCTTTTGGTGGTCATTGTATGTGAATTTGACTGTCTTTTCTTTCTATTTCTTTAGTTTGAGAGGATACTATACCAAGTATGACTGTTCCAGTGCTGATCTCAACCCAATAGGAGGTATTAGCAAGACTGATCTCAGAAGCTTTATCATCTATGCAATGAAGACATTCAAACTGCCTGCTTTACAAGGGTAAGCAAGGGTAATAATTGTAATATGATAAACACTATTTGAATTTTTATTCATATATTATTGATCTAAACTTATTTTAAAATTTCATTGCTGCAAATACTAGAAAATTAGAGAGTAGAAAATCTGTATTTTTTTTCTTCTCAAATTTGAGAACTGTAGGGTGTTCAGTTTACATTTTTACTTAAGGACCTGTTGCTGGTGCCTTGCATGGTTCATTAATTATCGTCTTTGAAGAAACGACATTGCGAATTTTAATTCTGATATTACAGCTATTAGTAATACTAATATTGAAATTAAAAAACCAATACCGAAAAAGATTAGATGGTGTCGTAGATGGAAACATTCAAATTCATATCATGATAATGTGGAGAAAAAGGATTTTATATTAAAATCAATCAAATTGATAGTCCTGATAACCATTTTACAGCTCATACAGACAGGAATTGCACTATAATGGTTGGTATTTGTATAGTGCATGGTCAATTTCAAAAGACATAACTTTCCCTCAATGAGACACTTTATTACACAAACAAAAGTCATGACTAGAATAACACTGCATGTTTTTTTTATCTGTAGGATAATGGATGCCCCGCCTACAGCTGAATTAGAACCCTTAGAGGCAGGCAAGGTTTCACAAACAGATGAGGTAAGATGTCACTAAGTTCACTCGTGTTTTGGATGTTTAATTCAATTCTATTCAGTTTTATTCCATTCCATATAGAAATAATAACATGCATACATATAGTATAATACTCAAAAAGCTAGGGATTTGATTTTGATTTATTGTTTCACATTCCACAATAATATACATCTTGAACATAATTATGAGAAGGTGACAAAAAATACATAGTTGTACAGTGTTTTACAAAGAAATACAAAATCGTGCAATATGAGGAAATATGAGGAACCTATTAAAAACCAAAGCTTGTAGACATATAGGTTCCTAGAAGAAATTAATCAAGGATTAAAAACTCCTAATGCAATGGAGCGAGATAAATCAAATGTAGAAAAATAATACATTATAAAGAGTTCTACATGATAGTAACTCGAGCAAGGCGCTTACCCACTAGCGTACGATTGTAAAAGAAATATTTTCAGCCTACATTTAAAAGAATATAAAGAGGGCGCCTCAATTATAAGGGTGTCTAAATTATTCCAAAAGGAAGGCCCTGTAAAAGTAAATGATTTAAGGGCAAGAACAGTGCGCACTGGGGAAATGTGGAAATTGTGTACTTGTCGAGTTGGGTAGGAATGGATTTCTTGATTTTGAACAAGCAAATCAGAGAATACACTCGGTAATTCCTGTCTATTTAGTTGATACATAAATATACCAACAAAATAATAATATAAATCTGTTACTTTCAATAACTTGTTTGAATAAAATAGCGGATTAGTATGAGCCAGAAAGTCAGAAGAAGAAATTATCCTCACGGCTCTTTTTTTAATTTTAAGTATGGATTCAAGTTTCCCCAGGCTAAAATTCCATTATTCAGATATGGTAGCAATAGAGTAGAATACAATAATTTCAAAATGTGATGAGGAAAATGAGGTATAAGTTTATTAATTACTCCAAGATTTCTTGAGAGCAATTTACAAAGGTGATCAATGTGAACTTTCCATGATAATTTACAATCAATAAAGATACCAAGAAATTTTGTTGATTCAATTTGTTCTAAAACATTACCAGTCGAGTTGGGTACTTCTGAGCCAAGAGGCCGCTATAGAAAAACCTTCTGCCATAGACTTTGTACACTTGGCTCGGCCCGAGGCCGGCAAAATGCAGCCTTGATGCCGGTTTCAACTACATCCCTGCAAAATACAAAAATAAAGATAAAATGACTTCAGCAAACTTGGATGCGTATCTGGACCCCGTTGCATAAAAGTTACTATCATGGTAACTACCATGGTAACACTGATCAACAGCCAATCACAATCAAGGATTTCATGTAAGTTACCATTGCATGGCAAAGCTACCATAAACTTGTCTTTTATGCAACAGGGCACATGTCTCCTAAGGACTTGACAGGAATAAAAGTCAATCAAAATCCTGAGGATAGCTTCTCACATTTTAATTAGCATAAGATTGCCAAAGAATGGGGGAAGGGGTAAGTTTATACCCCCTCCCACCCACCCATACATACACCAGGCAACCTATGGCAAAACCCACACTATTTCCAAGTAAGTTTCCAGTATCCTTATCAAAGATTTGACTTTATGTTTAATATTTCTTTCATACTTTCAGGTTGATATGGGTATGTCATACAATGAGCTGTCAATATTTGGACGTCTTAGGAAGGTTAGCCTCTGTGGACCATACAGTATGTTTATGAAGCTTGTTAATGAATGGAAGGAGTCTTGCTCACCAACACAAGTAAGTTGAAACATATTTTTCATATTGCTGTAATTATTATTACTGTGGTTATTGTTGTTGTTACTATTAATTGTTATTATTTCTTTTATCATTATCCTTATCATGATTATTTGCTTTTTGATAGGACATTCACCTTGGAAATAATTATACAATTTTTGAACACCATACTTCAGATAATGCCATTATACTATGAGAAAGATATATATATTTTTTTTTTTGTGAATTTTTTAAACAATTCTACACAAAGTTATCAAGAATTTGTATATCATTTTCATTTATTTGAATGCAAGATAAAAGAGCACTGTCGATTAAATGCCTTGCTCATTGGCATAAGTGCCGTGGCCTGGGGGTCGATCTTGGTCTTTCATATTGTCGGCGGTCATCCAAACCGTCGTATACAAACCCATTTCAGAGAAAATCGACTTCAAATTTTACTATAATTTTCACACTTGGTTCTCCAGCCTTACAACATATTAATTGCTAGAAAAATACATGGTTGAAAAGACCAAGACAATCACTTGACATTGGTATCCTTGTTTTTACACAAAACTAAGGATCGGAGAAAAATCGCAAAAGAGCTACATGCTTGTAATTTCGGTTTGAGCGGCTTAGATTTTCCCTGTACAAAAACACCATAGGGAAAAGAGATATGACGTTTTGACTGACTGCGATTTCAATGTGCGCAATTGCTTTTCACGTGCAAAGTCAATGCAGTGCCCAGTGCCGATGCGACGGTTTGGCTGATGGCACGCATTGAAATCGCGGTCAGTCAAAACGTCATATTGCTCTGTTACAGTACACATTTCCAATGGGATTTGCACATTTTATTAAAAATTTGTAATTCATCGCCGTGAAAATCCTGTCATATCTCAGAAAATAGAATAAAATGCTGCCTAGAAATTTATTTATGAATAGAGTAGGACTTGCACTTTCATTTTATGCAAAAATCTCAAAATCAATTTTTTTTTTGGACCAAAATTGACTGATACGACGGTTCGGATGACCGCCGATGATATGTCTATTCAGACGCCTTAGACCACTTGGCTACGATACCTGTATAGTAACAAAGGTATTTGTTGGTTTTCATAGGTTGCTGATAAGGTGAAGCACTTCTTCCGCTCCTACTCAATCAACCGTCACAAGATGACCACCTTGACACCGTCTTGCCATGCCGAGTCCTACAGCCCGGATGACAATCGATTTGATCTTAGACAATTCCTTTACAACGCAAGATGGCCATGGCAGTTCAAGTGCATTGATCAGGAGGTATGTTCTTGAAGATGATGATGATGGTGATGATGATGATGATGGTGATGATGATGGTGATGATGATGGTGATGATGATGGTGACGGTGATGATGATGATGATGATGAGGATGATAATGATGATGATGATGATGATGATGGTGATGATGATGGTAATGATGATGATGGTGATGATGAGGGTGATGATGATGATGATGATGATGATGGTGATGATGATGATGGTGATGATGATGATGATGATAATGGAGATTATGATGATGATGATTATGGAGATGATGTTGATAGAAATGACGATGGTGATGATGATGATGATGGTGGTGGTGGTGGTGGTGGTAGTGATGATGATGATGATGATGATGGTGATGGTGATGGTGAGGATGGTGAGGATGATGATGAAGATGTTGATACTGATGGTGGTGATGATGTTATTGGAGATTATGATGATGATAATGGCTCTGAAGATAATGATTTTGACAATGATGAGGATGACAAATTAGAAAAAGGAGATAATCACAAAGACACATGAGCAGCAGAGGGAGAAAACTAAGATGATATCATTTTACACCAATTTTTTTTTAAATTTCATATCAATAGGCAGCTCGTCTTCAAGAAAAAGTAGATGCCAAGGTCTCCTCCAGTGATGTCACAGCACCATTCACCAATCAGAGCAAGCGTAATGCCAATCATGTGACCACCATCACCAGCGTAGCCACCAGACGACGCTCCAGTGACGACGCAGAGAAGCCCATGGATTGCGAAGCCCTGGAGAAGCAGACAGATGTCAGCCCCCCACAGAGAATGACCCGAAAGAGGTCAAGTGAGGTCACAGAAGGTGTCAGCCAATCGAAGAGGGCCAGGTCACCAAACTCCAATTCAAATAACTCAAATGAGGATCAGTCATCACCGTTGAAACGCATGGGAAATTGGATAAGAGAGAGTATTGGAACTGTGTGAATCTGATTGAGTATTGAATTCTTTTAGGCCCAAATCCAAAAAGAATTTTCAAACCTAATGGCTTGGGACTGTACGATCAGCATTTTACGCAATTTATATTCCGCATCCTTCCCTGTTTATGACAGTCATGGATTGGTAATTTTTGCACATATCAGTTTCTCTATGCACATTTTACTAAATCCACTCAAATCATGCTCACAGGGACCGTTTCATGAAGGTTGTCAACACTGACAAGCTGTCGTGCAATAATTTCCATAGCAACAGTCAGACTCCTGTGTTTCTCATCCAATCAGAAACGAGGAAAGCTGTCAGATCTGATAACTTTTCAAAGGGTAACCATTTTGATCCTTCCGTGTAAGCAAAAAAAGTCAAGAAGCAACCCAGTGATCAGTGTGGCTACTTCAATCCCTCTTCTTCTTATGTTTTTAAATAATTTAATACCCTTTTTTCTCTTTGCAAAAATAAATCCTGCATGTGGCCTCTAAATTACGCAAGAAAACATGGAGGATGACTTTGTGGATATTTTTTTTTTACAATAATACAAAATGATATATAAATATATTGTTTGAATAAAAATACTTCAAATGTATAACTTCCTTTTTTTTTCAAAAACGTCCTGTGTTATTGGATGGAGGTGCCACATTTAGGTGAAAGTTGTATTTTAATTTTGTTTTCTTGATACCTGTTAGTTTATATGTTCATTGCCAGAGAAAAGTTATATGAGATATTGATACAAATCTTTCGAAAGGTGCAATATTTGTGTTATGCTCTTCATTGTACAAAAGAGATGAATTATAGAATTGGACAATGTTTGTTTTCATTCTGAGTGATATTTGAGTGTTTGTATACAAGTGAGGAGCAGCATGACTTCTTATTTTTGTGATATGTTGCATGAAAGTTACGGCATTTGTAAGGTTTTGTTATTTATGTTTTTATCATGTCTATGGGGTGTTTCATGTGCAACAAGATTGCCTGACATTGCAACCATCTATGGCAAGCCGTTCATGAAAGAGTTTTAAAATTATTTTGTCGCAAATCTGCAGTATTTGCAAATTTTGCATGGTGGTAGATGAAAATGAGGAATTGATAAGAAAATGAAACCAAATTTTGAAACGTAAGAAAGGGAGATATATAGCAACATTTATGAATCTAATAATATTACTAACATTGGTAACATAATAGTAGTATGATGGTGGTGATAACAGTAATAATGATGATGATGGTCATGATAATAATGGTCATGATGATGATGATGATGATGATAATGATAATAACAAGTGTGTTAGATTTGCACAATACATTTTATGAATTTGTATCCATGTGTTTAGATGAGCATATGCAATGTTTACATGTGTATTTTTATCAAATTTATCATATCGATGAATAGTGTAAAATGCAAATTATATAATTCAATGCTTTGGAGTCACAACACAAAAATCCCACCACAGCATCAGTGCAGCAATGCATTTTAGAAAAACAGATTACTGCATTATTTTGTTGTAAAATCACTCAGTATATCCAGTTGCATTGCTGTATTCATTGATAACATGAATCACGATGCAAAAATCATTTATATTGTGAAATGTATTCAAAATGAGATAAGTGTGTGGAAACAAGTATTCAGGTGATCTGGTTTCCTGTATATATTTTGCTGACATTCATTTAATGATTAATCATTTGCTTCACTGAGGTGAAGTTCTTGCATGTATGATTTTTTTTAATGAGATATCTTCACAATATATTTCAAATGATACAATTTCAATAGTATTTTTTTTTTCACAAATTATTTCTATTTTCTTTTCTTGAAACTGTAATGTGTGTGATATGAAATGATTCACAGATTTTTTGTCACATATCCCTGATTTTTTAAATTTTTTACTGAGTTATATCTTCAAGGATGGAAAAGGGCATCTATATTTAATGTATTACTTTAAATTTGCACTGTAGTTTAATATTCTAGTTTAATAATTTTGATGTTCTTGATATCTAACTCCTAACAGTTTCCACTTCTGTGTATTTCATTGAAATCAAAACCCAGGATCATTACAGTTGATTACAACTTGTGAATGTGAAAGTAAGTTACAAATCTTGAAAACGAATTAATTTGCTCAAATATTGATTTCTTCAGAATAATGATGGTGGATGATAAAGTCAAGGCAATCTACCACACTACAGCAATAGCTCATTCAATAGGACTAGGGCATCTCATCGCGTGGTGTATGAAGTGTATCTGATATATGAAGTATATCCCTAAAGTAACTTGTGTGTGTTTAACATGCCAAAAATCAGATGAAATATATTAGTCACTTGTGCCTTTAATCAGCTTTTGAAGATCTTAGTGTATATTTTGCATTGTTTGGACAGATTTTGTTTCTTTTATTTTCCTGTTGCATGTAAATATTCTTTTTTTAAATAGCAGTAAACTTAAGATATGTATTATTGTAAAGCCATTTGTTTATTATGAATATTCATATAATTGATATATGATTTACATGTACATAGGCATATATTAGAAGAGTATTACACTACTTTGTAAATTTCATGATGAAACTAATTTTTTTTTTATGCAACCCTCTAATTATGGTCACAGATAATAAAGATTTGTGAAGGTGATCTGCCACAAATATTAATCATATTTCATGTGTTTTCCTCTTTCTGTTTTCTTTCTTGAGTAAGTGAGCGGGTAGAGTGACTGTTTAATTGCGGGGGAGTAGATTTTGCTGAAAAGACATGTCTTCATTGTTGCAAAATAATTGACAAGAAAAAAAAAACTGGAAAAAAGTGATCAATTAAAAAAAAAGTGGTAAAAAAAAAAAATCTGACTGGCCAAATAAAAATGAGTTAATTTAAATAAGTGTGGTAAAGGGAAAAAGAAGAGGTGAATAATGATCGAGGCAAAGGCTGCAGTTATATGTTTGCTGTTACAATAAACGTAAGTGATATACATCTGGGGCCCATTTTACAAGACATGCGATTGATCCAATCAATTGCAACTATGGAAAGCCAGCAATGTCACCATCTAAAACACAAGTTTGTTTAAAATATTTTCTAGAAATGACATAAATTCATACGTCCACTGTTTTTCTTGACAATTCGGTATGCTTCTCTAGCTTTGTTTTCAAAAGACATTGAGCAAAATTCCTGAAGAAAAAATTATGACAGTGGATTTCCATATAGTTGAGATTGATTCGATCAATCGTAACTCTTTGTAAGACGGGGCCCTGATGTGGAAAACTATGCACAGTGCTTCGCAGCAATTGTTCGCAGTCTTCTGAATCAGACATATATTGTTACATTTCAGACTCATTAAAGCAAAGGGGAAGTTCACCCTGACGAAAAGTTTGTTGTAAAAATAGAAGGAAAAATAATAAAAAGATATTGGTGAAGAAGTTATTAGAATTTCAAGTTTTTGATTTTTGACGTCATAAACGAGCAGCAGCCCATATGTTATGTAATATAAATGCTTAAAGGAGAATGAAACCCTTGAAACCAGCTGAATCCATATCAAAGAGAAAAATCAAAGAAACATATTGTTGAAAGTTTGAGGAAGATTGAATGAATAATAAGAAAGTTATGAGCATTTGAAAATTGAGATCACTAATGTCATGTAGATCCTCCCATTGGCAATGCAACCAAGATCTGTGATGTCACACACGTACAACTCCCTCATTACTTTAGTACTTATTTCACTTATATTCTCACTTTTATAGAGTCTATCACAAGGTGAGGTGTTCTCTTTATGAGAGGACAAGTACAGAGGTTTCACAACATTATATCATTGATGAATCGTTTGTCATATGATTAGAATGAGCAAAAAGAGATGTTTTGGGGTACATTTTCAGTGTCCAAAAGGGGAGAGTTGTCCAGTTTTGGACACTGAAAATATACCCCAAAACATCTCTTTTTGCTCATTCTAATCATATGACAAACGATTCATCAATGATATAATGTTGTGAAACCTCTGTACTTGTCCTCTCATAAAGAGAACACCTCACCTTGTGATAGACTCTATAAAAGTGAGAATATAAGTAAGTACTAAAGTAATGAGGGAGTTGTACGTGTGTGACATCACAGATCTTGGTCGCATTGCCAATGGGAGGATCTACATGGCATTAATGATCTCAATATTCAAATGCTCATAACTTTCTTATTATTCATTCAATCTTCCTCAAACTTTCAACAATATGTTTCTTTGATTTTTCTCTTTTATATGGATTCAGCTGGTTTCAAGGGTTTCATTCTCCTTTAAATTTCACATTTTAATGGTTCGTAATGACTTTTTCTTTTCTTTTTTAGGAGTGGGTGGGAAATCATGTGTTTATTAAATACATACTGAAGATATATAATTTGTCATAAAAACCATTTTCAATTTTCAGAGAAAATGAAATTTCATTGATTTTTTACCATACAATATGTAGGAAAGCTGCTCGCATATGATGTCACAAATCAAATAATTTGAATTCTAATGACTTATTTATTCTTTGATGGATTTTCCTAAAACTTTTGCCAATATAAGAAGAAGAAGGAGGAGCAAAATTGGATTAAGAAGAAGATGGAGGAGAAGGATATGGGGTAGAGAAGGAAAGGATGAGGGATATAAGAAAATCTCAGTTGAACTCATTTTATCTTTTTCAGTCAGGACTGAAAAACATATATGTCGCCCTCTAGCGCTCTAGCGAGGGACAGTTTAGTAATAGCTTTTGACAAAACACATGTGAACGCGATCTCCACGAAGCGGGAACGATTCTGCATTGTTTGTTCTTATTTCATCGATCAGATCTAAGCTGTGAAAATGGCGTATAAAGGGCAGAAGGTCCAGAAAGTGATGGTCCAACCGATTGTATCCTTTTAAAGAACTAATACATGCTCCTTTTCTCGTTATAATGTATCTTAATGTGTGTTTGTTTTCTGTTGAATATGAAACTGCTCACACTTACACTAACGTGTGGGACTGAAGTTAAATTGTGGTTGCATCTGCTGTGCGCTGTGTAGCGGAAAACAAAAGTCGGACTCAGTCTCAGAGTCAGAGGTCGGACTAACTTGATAATAAGACTAAAATATACAAAACAGATTTTCCTTTCCTTTTTACACAGCCCCCCAACATTGATCAGTATTTTAGTAACTTGGCCTGGCCAACAAATTTATTAATGGGGGTTGAGATTAAAAATGGGGAAAGGACATTTTGGTGAGTGACGTGACTGGTTTGCTTCGACTTTGTAAGTTCCACTAAGTTACATTGTTAAAAAAATTTGTTTCTGTCGACATGATCGATGTCTGATAATTCCTCATTAAATTCCCTTTCTCTTTCTTTGTGTCGGCCTTCCATCCTTGTGCTTGTCAAGAGACGTTGATAAGTCAATTCATTCAATTATTTATGGAATACATTTATTTAATTTTACAATTCATTTTTTTGTTACAAAAAATGTAGCATGTAACTGTGAGTCCACAGTGGTAAATCGTCCATAGACTTTACAACGGATAGACCGTCTCGGCTCAGCGAATCGGAGACCGCTGATTGGTCAATCGCGCAGATCACGTCATGACTACGTGGTCGCCAAAATAATTCCCTCGGACTGCGTGCGAAAGTATCGATAGCGATAACGATATCCGGTCACATTGTTTACGCGGGAATTGGTCTTGGTTTGCGATCGGATCGCTCCAGTATCGATTGAAAATTATCGAGACACGGCAATTTCATGCAAATTCACGCGACGCTCCGAAACCCGGAAATCAATTGACTTTGTGCACGTTGCGATAGACTCTACAAACTCCAACGAACACAATGCCATATCGACGCCAGGGGTGTGAGAGTTCAGATTTTAATCTGATTTCAGATATTTTTGTTTTGATTTCCAGCTTAATTTCAGCTTATTTTTGGCCTTCCTCTGTACAAAAAGTATGGGAGCTCTTTCTATTTCAGACTTTTTCAACACTTCAGCTTTTTTCAGATCTTTTTATTTGTGACCACTCACACCCCTGCGACGCTAATTCGTAAGATTTTGACGGAAAAGCAAGAAGTAATCGAAATTCGCTTACCTGTGCGGTATCGGTGAGAAAAATAGATCCTCCGAGAATACCTTTCATAATTCATATAAAATATAGGAAAGGGAAATTCTAGGTCGATTTTTGTACGAGGTGATAGAGAATTGCACACTTGTTTTGGTGGAATACTGTGTGGGGCAATGGAAGGCTTGCACTGCGCATGCTTACTATATTTTCATTCATAAATTGGCTATCGGCAGTGGCTAGATGACGTCATGTAATAAGCAAAATGTACACGCCCGCTAGCGTTGAACGCATCGCTATCCGTTCTACACAATTTGCCACTGTGGAGTCTCAAAATTGGAAAAATATGGAGGGAGGCATATGTTTGGAGTTGGGAGAGCGAAAATAAAATGTTAAACTAGTCTGGAGACTGATGCCAATGTACATGTCCCAATCTCATATCTCTCCGGTGAGCAACAAAATTTCAAATGAATGGTCCTGGGGCCGATTGCACGAAAGGGTCTTTCCAAGGACCGTCTTTCGTGTCGCCCATCTTTTATGATGCGCTATAAGCGGAGTGTTTCTGAAATTTATGATAAACAATACAATTCGTAAGCTTGCTTTTAAATAAAATTTTATACAATTTCATGAGATATCACATCATTTCATAAACTAACATTTTGTTTATTTTAACGGATGAGTAAAATATGTTTGCAGATAATTTATTTGAAATGCGTTTCACATGGCGCATCATAAAAATTGGGCGACAGGAAAGACGGTCCTTGGAAAGACCCTTTCGTGCAATCGGCCCCTGAACTCCTGATAGCTTCAGTCTCTGTTTGGTGATTGGTCAGTTCTGCTGGACTATGTGATGTCGTTTAGGGGGGAAAGAGAAGGAGAGAGAGGAGAAACCAAAGAAGTAAAGTAAGAGGAGAAACAAAAAAGTGAGAAAAAAAATACAGATATCAGATGTCTGTATCGTGGCCTACACTAAATGGGATGTTAGATATTGATAAATTCAAGCAAATAATGTAAGGAATCATGTCATATATCCATAGTTTGATTTTTCTTATTTAATAAGGTTCAAAACTTAGTGCAATTTTATATGAATAGTGAAATTGATTGGATCTAAATCTTCCATTTAATTTTCATTGATTGGCACAACACTGCTGGGATCTGGTTTTCATGAATTACAATGACCCACTGCTAATTGAAAAATTGTTTGTATTTCAATTTGTAAATTTTTATATGCAGATAGCAGATCAATATTGTGGGATGTAAAACAATTGTATTGAATGGATTTCACTTCTTGTTACTTGCGCCCCTAGCCTAAGGGTTGAAACATCTAGACTCGCTATAGATGTAGCAAAAAATATATTGTTTTCAGTGTTCAGATCTTGAATCGTTTCATCTTGCTTGCCATTGAAATTAATTTGTCAAATAATTTTCCTTGACAGACTATTTTCTAACTTTTGCATTCCCACAGAATTTGATTTTCAGATATCTTCAGAATGTAAGTACAGTCCAGTTTCTTTTTTTTATCCCAGATATTATAGAAATATTGAATTCACAACGGTGGCAAAACCGGACACTACCATTTCCTGGAGCACTTTTACATCCCCCTCTTTGATTTTTTTCTCAAGTGGTTGAAATTAGGGATAAACAAGAATAATAGAGGGAGGAAGGGGAGAGAAAGAAGGTTTTATAAACTGGGCCGTGCAACTACATGTAGGCCAATATAATACCTGCATTTGGCCACCTTGACCTAGCCCTTGAAGCCTCATAAAGGCAAGCACTTCATGAAATTGAAAGCAAATTAACCACATTCATATGAAATTGATTTTTCACTTATTACACTGTAATTTAGCAGGGAAAAATTATATGGGGCTAGGATCGTTTTCGCCCCCAAATGATCAAAAGAGCCCAAGTGGAAATGAAAAAAAAGAGCCATGGAAAATCAGACTTCACTGCGATGTTAAACTTACATGTTGCAGATTCATGCAGTAAGTTTTGAAAAGTAGCCCCTGATTTTTTTTTTCACCTGGTATTTAGCACAAATTTACATCTCCAAAATATCTTAAAGTCATGATGAATCTAAATAAAGAAGGCCTAAAATTGCTGACATCTGACACCCTAAATTGGGTACCTTCCACAAAAGATTTCTCTTTGTTTTCTAGTTCATTTGAAAGGTTGCGATGCTCTGAAATATATCATGGCTTGACAAGTTCATGAATAGAATTGAGAATGGGGTAATTCCATTATGTGAATGATCATGTTAACATTCCCCCTATTATTTTTATTTGTATTTTGTGTCTCCAGAGGTCAAGAGTTCAGATCTGGCTGTACGACCAATCAAATCTCAGGATCGAAGGGCATATCATTGTAAGTATTGTCACTCTTACTTGGCACATACCACTTTTTAGAAGTCATAGACTAGCTATTTCATGAATCCACACAAATTGTATAAGATTAGAAATACATGGTAATGGTATAACTATAGTGGTGAGGGAGAGAGAAAGAACTAGAATTAAATCATAATTTTGTGGCTTTATCTTTCTAGGGGAATTCCGACCTTGGTTGTGTGAAAATAGAATACTATCCAGAGTAGCTTGTTGAAAATTTGAAAGAAATCAGACAAGAAAGATAAACCTATTTTGGAAACTGATCGGTAAGATTATGTAAATGTTAAATTGGCAGAGTGAATTGTGGTAAGGGGTAGAGACTCCCATTACATGCGCACGTAATTATCATGAATGTGTATTTTCTCTCCATCATACTATTTTCATAGCGAATGCAACATAGCTAGTGTATTGATGTGTATGTCCTAATAGAAAAGAAAAACATGTAACTTCTGAAGGTTTCCCATGGCGAAGAAGAATAGTGTAGAGGTTTCATGGTACACCATGTATCTTTCTTGGGCAAGTGTTGGTCCTGAAAAGGACCACCATATGAAAAACATCATTGATGGGGAAAAAAGTTGAAGGATAAGATGACATACTGTGTATCATTGAATATCCCTGTCGGGTCCCCATTCCCCTCAATTGGGTTGAGTGCATCATAAAACAGAGGAACTTCTTGAAGGAAATTAACACCTTTGAGAAGGCTATGTAGTTTTTCATGTCGGTTCTATTTTCTTTTTCCTCAGGGTTTTGATGAATACATGAATGTAGTACTAGACGATGCTGAGGAGTACCACAAGAAGAACAAGACAAGAAAACCACTCGGTAAGTCACAGACTTTTCAGCTATTTCTGAAATTGGAGGAAAGAATATTTTTAGCATTCTGAGCTCAAGTAAGAGCTAAATTCAAGTAATGGAATTTGGCAAAGTGCAATCATTGGGATAAATGGGGGCTAATTCTATTGTTATGAAGTAAACAGAAGTCTCGTAAATTTTCAGACAGTTTACATTAAACAAATATTGCAAAATGATAGATTCAAGAGTGAAACAAGAGTATATTGAAATTTGCAAAAGTAAACATAGGCACATGATGTATTCATGGCTTGTCAGAATGCCAGTTTCTTCCTGAAATTGCCATGGCCAAGCAGTCTAAGGAGCCTGACTTGACATGAAAGTGGGGTTCATTCCCCGGCCACGGCACCTCTGCTCTTGCATGTTATCAACAGGGCTTTTTGTCCGTCATTACAATAAATGGAAATGCAATGGCATACATGTAAGTGTCCCATTTAATAAATAATTCTATCATTGTGGGTGCGTCGTGGTCTAGTGGTTCTGACTCTCGCCTTTGAAACAGAGGGTCGTGGGTTCGAATCCTAGCCATGGAGTGTTTTCCTTCAGCAAGAAATTTATCCACACTGTGCTGCATTCGACCCAGATGAGGTGAATGGGTACCGGGCAGGAGTAATTCCATGCATGCACTGAGCGCCGGTGATGGTAGCTTAACCCTAAATAGACTGGGCTATTTTGATGCCTATGAAGACTGGGGGGGCTGATTCAGCCCCCCCCCTATGATCCCGGCCATCGACCGCGCGATCGCAACGAAAATTGGCACGTGTGTTACCCATGGCATAATCTCCAAGACTGTAAGATCAAATTTTCCGAAAAATCTCATAATTCATTAATTATGCTAATTTATGCGTAAAATCAAAGATTTGCTCTAATTAACTAAATAAGGTCTCTAAACTGCTAATTTTTTATTCAGAGACTCTTTGTAGGATTCTGATCAAATGTATATTAAAAAAAATTCTATATCACAATTCTTTTCTTATGTATTTTATTGTTTTTAAAATTTCTTATGTATTTCTTTGTTTTTCGACTTTTTTCAATGGAAATTGTCCGGGACTTTTTTCTGACCATAAACAAGATGAAATTAATTGAGTCTGATTAGTAAAATTGAAAATAATGATACATTTATGAATTTTGGCTAAAAACACAATTTGCATTGGATTTGTACACAAATTCGCATTTTTGAGTAATTTTGGGTCGACATGCACTTACGAAATGTTACGTAATTTTGGAACCACGTACCCGGGCGTCGCAAATTTGGTCTCAAAAGTTGCGCAAGATTTGAAAGGAAAAAGGCATGGAACAGCGCGGCGCCAGCTTTTCACGTTACAGATTTATCGCGAAAAATGTTGAGGGGGGGGGCTGAATCAGCCCCCCCCCCCCCAGTCTTTTTAGGGTTAAGCTAAAGCCGGGGTAATAATAGCAGCGCTTTTTATCCTCAGGCAAAAAGCGCTTTATAAATCCAGCTATTATTAATAGCATTGTGACATTATGTATCACTTGTCACTTGTGAACATTGCACTTTAATACGGTGTCTAGACACCATTATATGCCAGTAAATTTGTGTTTTAAAGTTGATGGTGTAACAATCAGTTTGTTCCTGTCCCTTCTTTTGCCCCGCAGGACGGATATTACTGAAGGGGGACAACATCACATTGATTCAGAACGTCCAGCAGGCTGCATAGAAGTACCTCAACAGTGTCACCTTGTATATTATACCAGTATGGAACGGATCATTCCAGTCCAGTCTTGTAACTTCAACATTTATTGATGAACCAGGGCCCCGCCTTACAAGGAGTTTTCATTGATCCAATCAACCAAAACTATGGAAAGCCAGCGATGCCAAAATCTCACAAGCATGTTTGTTTAAAGTGTTTTTTTTTAGATATGATGTATACTCATACATTCATTGTTCAGATGATTCAGTGTGCTTCTCTTCGTTTGCAAATGACAGTCTTCAAATTTCCTGTAGGTAAAAAAATTATGACAATGATGGATTTCCATATAGTTGAGGTTGATTTGATCAATCATGACTCTTTGTAAGACGGGACCCAGAAGTTAGCAGTCCACTTCTTATTGCTGCCTCCAGGAAAGGGCCATGTGAGACCGCATCTAGGCCATTGTTCCCGCGCCGCTTCTTGCAGCTAATCGCTCCCCGAGTGTTGATTGTATGTAACGGTTTAACTGGAATAGACTGCTTGATTCAAACTCTCTTTATACCAACACCATAACATGCTTGAAATCACCACCCATCATATTTGGCAAATTCTCATCCCTTTTTGTCCCATTTAACAGCAGACACTCTCTGCTTTACCTATTTAGTATCCCAAGTCCTTTGGAAGCACATAGGGACGAGGAGCGTGATATCATAATGTGATGTGCGCTATATGAGAACTAAGTTCTTATCATTATTTCATCAAAATGATACCTCGGTCACATTTAATCTACGGCAGCTGTACAGCGAGACGAAAACAGCTGTTTTAACATTTTTTGTACCAGCTATACATAGGTGGTTTGAATAAAAATGAACAAAACTGCTGTTTTTTACTCGCCGTACGGCCGCCGTAGAGCAAATGTGACCGAGGTATTAGGGAGTGTTTTTTTGTAGTTTGAAAATTTCTGGGGCCTGTAGCACCAAGTGTAGCGATTGATCGCAGGGTTGATTTTAAAATTGATTGCATTGGTTATTATGTACAATCAATCATACAAATTAACTCTACAATCAATCACTAAGTGTTGTGTTACAGTCCCCCTATGTGTATTTCAATTGGGAGATGATATTAAACTGTTAATTATCTTTTCAATGGGTTTCCAACAAGACAATGTAGATATATCACTCATGGTGTTAATTATTCAAGGATCATGTTGATATTGTGTAAATGTCAGTAGAGTTTTAACCTCATCTTTTCAATTTGTATGTTTTTTTTTCGGAGGGGGGGGGGCTTCCTGATATGCGCTCGTTGATATGAAATGCACAAGAACCATCAATGTTTCTTAGGTTTAGCTTCTTTTAATATTTTGTATGTTTTTCTATTTGTATGGTTCAACAAATAAACATGGAGAATGTTGAAGTAATGTACAATCAATGACGACTTAATTTACCAGAAAAAAGGGAAAGTAAACATTCTATCCTCAGTTTCATTGTACATATACGTTTGGTTTTCTCATGCTAAGGCAAGAAAAGTTGTACTAAGTGTCAATGCACTTGCTCCAATAATATAGAAATAATATCTTTTCACTAAAAAATTATGACATCAAGACATATTTTTAGCATGGAAACTTGTAAAAACATGGTTTGAATTTAATAAAACAGTTTAAGTTTGTAAACAAAGAAAATGTGTTGATCTTGTCTGTAGTTTGTTTGAAATAGATTTATTATGTAATTCTTGAAAGGTAAGTTCACCTTGACAAAAGATAAGTTTTGATAACAGAAAAATGATAGATTATTTGGCAGAAATCCTTGAAAGAATAACAGATTGATAAATTGTCAATTTCCTGGAAAAATTTGTGGTCATGGAAAGTCATGGAATTGCATTTACCTCTTGGCTACGGCAGCTTTCCAGTTTGTAGTGTCTCGCAATTCTCATACTCTGCGATCATACTCTGCTATTATAATTGGTGTTCATGATTTCCATTTTCCCCAGTTTTGTGACATCCCAAATTCTACCCAACTCCCGAGATGCCACGGGAAGTCATGGAAAGCAGCAATTTAGTCATGAAATTCTGTGGAAACCCTGCCAATCGAATTTTTGGTCATCTTTCCCTGTGGGCTTGTCGTGGTCTACTCTTGCCTTTCAAACAGAGGGTCGTTGGTTCGAATCCTAGCCATGGCGTGTTTCCCTTCAGCAAGAAATTTATCCACATTGTGCTGCACTCGACCCAGGTTAGGTGAAAAGGATGGGTACCCGGCAGGATTAATTCCTTGTGTGCACTGAGCGCGGGTGATGGTAGCTCGAGCTAAAGGCGGGGTAATAGCAGCACTTTGTATCATCAGGCAAAAAGCACTTTATCAATCCAGCTATTATTATTATATCAGTTGGAAGGCAATTTTGTTACACCTCAATATGTGACAAAATTTGAGGCAAAATTTTCGTTCACAAAGCATTCAAATGATATTGATCTTTCTCTTACTCGTCAACCTCCTATTCAACTTTTTCTCCTCTCACATGCTTTTTTTTCTTCTCCAGTTTCCTTCACACATCTATTCTCCTTTTCTCTTTTTTTTCAATTTGCTCACTTCTTATTCTACTCCTTGTCTATAGAAATTCTTATATTTAATTCTTTTTCTTCTCTTCTGTTTTCTTTATTCATTTTTGTTGTTCTTGAAATTGACCTATCATTCATGAATGCATAATAAAAAGGATGAAGAGAAATAAGGGAAAACTTCATTAGGATTATATCCATATGAAAAGATAAGTTTTAACAAAAGTAGTCATGATTGATTTGACAGTTATTTTAATATTTGCTCACCATATGAAATATTTACAAATGAGATGATAAGTATTAACTCTCTGAGACAAAAATAAATTCATCTCTAAGACCTCATCACAGAACAGCAACAAATACAATATATTTACCTATATATACAAATTATCTGTTTACATACACTAAAATATCATATAAAGACATAGGTACAATATCTTATGAAAATTCCACTATTTCACCATTCGACGAAAATATACCTTAGAATATATTACCTCAGAATGTTACTTAAATTATAGTATTTCCCTACAAATTCTCAAAATGGTGAAGATCAGCTGATATGATGAATTTGAATAGAGGGATATGACCCAAAAAAAAAATAGACTCATGGAGTAAAATATACAGTAGCCAACGAAAAGGTATGTTTTTTGTAGTTCCTATTTTCTCTTACAATAACATGTATGTTATTTCAGAAATGTTTATCAATAAGTAACATGTTACACTGCACTTCTCATAAAAGTCTGTTAAGAGTTTTTCTACAAATTTTGGCCAAACATTTATTACCCTAAGATTACAGGGAAATATTTTTTCTTTAAATGTTCTAGACGTACACTAGATAAAGTACTGCCCAGCCAAAACTGGTCTTTCGTTGTCGAGCATGTATTGGTTTTTAATGTTCAGCTATGTCCTTGTTTATAAAAAAAGCAAAATCTATCAATATTGGACTCCCCAAAAATTAAGGTGCAGAAAAAAAATTGCAATAGTTTCAAATTTAACGGTATATAGATATTGATTGGACACTAAAATGTCAATATCCTATTAGGAATCTTTACTGATATCAACATTGATAAGCTGCTTAATGAAAATAATTTACTATCAATCCAGGATTTTCAAATAAAAAAGTATTACAAATGTAAGCTGCTTTTTGATTGACATAAACTAGATTTTACATAACATGCATTACAAAAATATAACAAAAAATCTTTTGTTCGATGTTAAAAAACACAGGAAAGTAGGTCACTGGAATTCTTAATTTGGCAAAAATATTGGACGGAAATATCAAAGTCATCATTTCACTATGTAAATTTATAACTTTGAAACATATTCTCTATATGCTTCTATTGATTTCAGGAATATTAACTTATAAAAGAAAGTGCAGTTGTGAACAAAAAATTGCTGTTGCCAAATTTAAAAAAAATAAAGGCCTATCTGATGAGACTTGATAATATATATCACTCTCCTGGCTTGAAAATTACAAGTACTGTAACTATATATATATATATATATATTTCTTATGCGACCTTATTCCACAAGCTATTTACTCCAATCATGTATTCTCCTCTAAACGATAAAAGCACCTTTGAGTCAATTTTCACTTGCTTTGCAAAAACGTTATGATGCAAATATGAAACTTGATCACAAAGTCCAAGTCCAACACACTTCTTTTTAGTCTTTGAGATAAATGCCAAGTCCAGAAGACATCAAAAACATTCCTAAAAATAAAATTCCAATCAATCTAAACATACTGCCAATACAATGATACGCCAGTGGTGGACTGAACCAGACTGGAAGAAGAAGATACTGCCAATTAACTGAATTAAGTTTAATTCCACAGGATTTTCCATAAAATGATGCAGCATAGAAAGAATTTTGAGCTTGAAAGAACAGTCTCAATCTTTGATGATTTTTTTTTTACATTTGCAAATCATTTTGTACCACTGAAAACTCCTAATCCTGCATTTAGAATTCCTGATTGAATCAAGCCTTGATCTTATTCTTTGTTTTAACCATTTTGTAGACAACTATCAAAATTTGTTCTTTGTGTTTGATCTTTCATTTTGATAATTGGATTTTGGTCAAAAGTCGATTTTTTTTCATTCACAGAGAAGTTCTGGGCTCACTGACAAATTAGCTCTCGGCCTATCAGATGCAAGGAATTCAGTGGCTTATATAACAATAACAATTTGCCCATAATGATCAGATGCAATGATTCTAGTAGCTTATAAACAGTTGTCAATGAAAATCACTTGACAAAACATTTTGTGCAATCAATGTGCGATTAATTACAGGGAAGCTTTGCATGAAAAATTTTATCAGTGATTTTCGCTGAATAATTTGCTCTAAGCCAATCAGATGCAAGGATTTCAGTAGCTTATAACAATAGCAAGTGAAAAACACTGACTTTCTGGTTCATGCAAAGACGCCAAGTTTAAAGATCCAGCTATGTTTGAGATTTTTCTGTGACTCGGCATGAAATCACAGGCATTGTGATGGGGATAGGCTGTGATACATGCATGAGAAAAGATGAGGGGATGAGCAAGAATCGCCAATGCCGGACTCTAACACAATGCCTGAGACTTGGCATGTCTGCATGAAATTCTCCATGAGGATATTCATTTTGATCATGAAAATATCAGCTTCATGAGGGTATTAGCTGTGCTAGGAACTCATCATACGATATACTGCCATCCATGTTTTCATCGACCTCGCTGACGATGTGGTAGAAATCCTCGTCTGCGATGCGGACCTTCATGTTGGCTAGGATGCGACGGAATTCGGGTATGCTGAGGTGGCCGTCACCGTTGATGTCGGCTTTCTTGAAGGCACGTCGTATGCTACGCCAATCACCGAGGATCTAGGGACATTAAAGAGATCATATATAAAGATGATCAAAGAGTATATCACGGTTGTACGCAGCTTAGGGGGCAGTTGCCCACCCCACCCCCAAAATCTTTAAAACTTTTTTCAGAAAACCCATAAGTCTGCACAAAATCCTTTAATTTCACTTTAAATAATGCAAAAGTACTCCCAAGACAAGCTCAGACACTTTGCTCCCTCGCTTTCGAGGTGTTTTTCATAATTTTTTATACACCTTGTCTCCCCCCCCCCATAAAAAAAAATCTGCATATGGCAAATGAAGATATATAGTGATTTGCCTAATAAACTTTCTTTTTAATAGGCTTTCTTGATGTTTGCTTTGAAGTAGGGCTTATACCATACATTATAATTCTACGATATCAAAGGTATTTGTATGTTTGTAGTCTGATTACTGAATATATTGTATCAAAAAAAGAGAACAATTAGGCACAAATTAATACAAGAATTAAAAAATTGATATTTCTCACTTTATGGGTTTTAGTCAGGCAGCATATGTCTTGATTTACCGGCTACTTCGACAAATTGGCTAAGTCTGATTTTTCACTTTTATGTGATTGGTGACATCACAAGGAACAACTTTCAACTTGGTGACAAATTTCTAATGGTCATCTTGACCATGTTAGGGGTCAAAATAAGGTCAATAGGGGTCAATTTTTTAAATTGCCCCAATTCTGTCGAGTGACACATCAAATTGTTTGTCTTGTTATACTGAACAAAAGAGTGTACACAACCATATACTCTTGACCTCCCGTTAAAAAGTTATGACCGGAAATGTCAAAGGTCAACAAACTTTCGTTAAATGGCAAAGGTGTTAAGGAAGCTCATTTTTTCCTTGTTTTTATGCATGTATGTACTTCTTTATTTTCGATTTTGATAAGTCCATCGTCAAAAGTTCTTATCCAGAAGATATAAAGGGTCAAGACAAGGTCAGGGAAAGGTAAAAGGTCAACAAACTTTCATTGGAAGCCAAAATACACGTCTAAAAGCGGTTAGAAGTTTAGAAGTCTTATTTTTCGTGGGTTCTTTATTTTGAAAAGTCTATATCTAAGAAGACATTATATATAAAGGGGTCAAATGTGCTTATTTAGGAACAAAATAGATAAACAGAGATAGACGTTGAATACATTCAGTGTGGTATCATGGCAGGAATACCTTGACACGACTTGACAAACCATTATGCCCTTAAAATCTTATCATCTTCATGGTGTGATAATTAAGTGCAACCAGGGAGTTTTTTCCATTTAGGAATTCAATTCAAGTTCAATTCTTTTTCAATTTACTAGTCTTTGATATGTAAGGAAGTATTTCCTTCATTTGCTTTGTACAGAATATTCTAATTAGCAGAAATTATTGTAATGTATTGGGGGTATAAGTATAATACTATGTTAACAGAATAAACACATCGATTGATCAGTGCTCCCAGCTCCTAAGAAAGTTGCCTAACATTTTATTTCATCTTGCGAATAAGATGCTCGATCTCTGGAGCCAAGAAGGACTACACATTTCTGGTGCATGTGCTGTTCTGAGCTTACCATTGGGGCCCTTTTGCATTTTGTAAAGTGAAATCTAAGGATTTCGTGCATACTTTTGGTCAATTTTATTTATTTTTCAGTAAAAATGCAAGTCTTCACAATTTCTGGGGGCAGCTACCCCCCCCCCCTTCCCACTGCGGTATGGCCGTGGTTTACTTCAATGACATGTCTGATTATTCTTTCTAGTAACATCCAGGTAGTTCAGCAAGTAGGAAAAAACAAGAACGGCAAAAGAACAAAATCTGCATCTAGCATCTATGCACATCACTATCGTGAGAACTGGTATTAAGTTTAGTTTCACGTTGTATGCTCTGGAAAAAACACACTTGATAAAATAGTACAAGCCGTGTTAATGTCAGCACATAATCAGGAATGTGTAGTCCTTCTTGGCTCCAGAGATCGAGTAATGGTCAGAATATATCACATCAGCATGATAGACACATATGACTGACTACAAACAGCATGCTTACACGATTTTGCCTCTTTGTCATAAAAAATAGAAATAATATAACCGTCACACATTAGAATTAATTGAGGGGCAATTGGAGTCCAACTTATCATATCATCCTCAATCCTAACCTCATTATCTTATCCGTAAGTTAATCCAAATAAGATGTTGGGCATCTTTCTTAGGAGCTGGGAGCACTGATCAATCGATGTGTCTGTTAACATAGTGCACATATATACCCCAATACATTACAATATTTTCTGTTTATTTAAAATATGTACAAAGCAAATGGATGAATGTATCTTTACAAATCAAAGACTAGTAAATTGAAAATGAATTGAACTTGAATTGAATTTCTAAATCAAGAAAATCGGAAAGAGCTGGTTGCACTTATAACATCATGAAGATGATACGACTTTTAAGGGCATTAGGGTTTGTCAAGTCGTTTCAAGGCATTCCTGCAATGATACCATACTGAATGTGTTCGACGTCTATCTCTGTTTATCTATATTGTTCCTAAATAAGCACATTCGACCCTTTTATATATAATGTCTTATTAGATATAGGCTTTTCAAAATAAAGAACCCACGAAAAATAAGACTTCTAAATTTCTAACCGCTTTTAGACGTGTATGAAAGTTTGTTGACCTTTCCCTGACCTTGTCTTGACCCTTTATATCTTCAGGATAAGGACTTCTGACGATGGACTTATCAAAATCGAAAATAAAGAAGTACACACATGCATTAAAACACGGAAAAATGAGCTTTCTTCACACCTTCAGTGTAATTTGCCATTTAACGAAAGTTCGTTGACCTTTGACATTTCCGGTCATAACTTTTTAACGGGAGGTCAAGAGTATATGGTTGTGTACACTCTTTTGTTCAGTAGAACAAGACAAACAATTTGATGTGTCACTCGACAGAATCGGGGCAATTTAAAAAATTGACCCCTATTGACCCCATTTTGACCACTTACATGGTCAAGATGACCATTAGAATTTTGTCACCAAGTTGAAAGTTGTTCCTTGTGATGTCACCAATCACATAAAAGTAAAAATCAGACTTAGCCAATTTGTCGAAGTAAATTACATATGCTGCCTGGCTATTTATGGTATTATACTTACATGAGATGAAAACTGTTAAAATTGATTTTTTTTCTTTTTCGAACAATTTCTCTAACTGACTGCGACATCAAGCTAAAATAATTGATTATTTTTCTTTTACCCTTTTGCCAATCCGGTCAAATGTTTCTGTGACAGTTACTTCTTCAGGTCCCTTGGCTGTTTGGTGCTATAAGGAGATAAGGAAGGCATAGGAGATTAAATGGATGATGTTACTGATATGTTTAGATGACAAGGCATGAATGACAAAACTCTTGAAGAAGTTATACAGTTTAAATCATGAAGTACTTATTCATGGATGATAGCTACAATTATCATACCAACACAGTTCCAAAATTTAGTTGAATTAGATATCAAATTAAGGAGGTAGTGAATATAATAATTCTGGATAATAAGTATTTGGATTCTATTTCTGAAGTGGTTAAATAATATAAAATGGACATCGACGTAAAGTCTTGAAATCAATAAGTCTATGTGTATCTATATATTCTCTAGTCTCATTTATATCAAGGAAGTGGGAGTTAATCCCCTGTTTATATCATAAGTTTTGGGGGTGTAACAATTTGGGCTTTACTGATTTAAACATGCTCTGATTGGTCTGTCTATCAAACACTCTGGTATAAGGGGTGTGGTGATGCCCAGTGCAAGTGACTAGGGATGGTAGCATGAGTCATAATTCTTAGAACTCTTGTTCCTTGTAGTTATACAACGTTTCCACTGCCATCGTGCGATCCTTTACGAAAGCCACAATCAGTCTTTCATTAAACCATTCAAAATTTTTCTAAGATCAATATCATTGCCACGACTGATCTGATACGATCTGATTAGATCATTACAGTACGTCATTCTACGATTAAGACCGATGTTTGAATTGTGGCGAAAACCGTGGAAGTAGGAACTAGGTATTACCCAACTCATTGAGGGATTGGTTTCTCATGGTAAGTGATTAATAGCCAATGGTAATGGGGATTTGGGATTCTTAGATGTCATTGGGGAGTTGGTAAGGTGAATGACTGAAAGGATAACACAAAGGAAGAGGAGGAAATAGAGGCAGAAGATAGTGGATGGGGAGTAGAAAGAGCGATGAAGAGAAGAGAAAAGAGGAGGGAGGTGGTATAGGAATCGAGGATGGAGAGCAAATGAGGCAGAAAAGATGGAGGAATAGGGTTACATAACAGTGGGGGAAAGAGGCAGAGGACGACATGAAAGGGGGAAGGAAAATGGGAGATAAGCTGAAAGAAGAGAAGAATGGAGTGAAGGAGGAAGGATGAGGAAGAAGAAGATAACAAGTGGAATGCCTCTGGCCGTCTCACCTGCATCACGCGATTCAATATAGCAGCAGTGCTGATTTTGAAAACTACGATAACTCGCACAAGATGTTCAGTGATACTTGGTTACTCTTATTTCCACGTTTTATGAACTAGACCAATACACTTATAGAGATATGATGGCAATTCAACAAATACCCCCAACGTGGCCAAAGTTCTTTGACCTTACATGACCTTTGACCTTGATCATGTGACCTGAAACTCGCACAGGATGTTCAGTGATACTTGATTACTATTATGTCCAAGTTTTATGAACTAGACCAACAACTAGACCAACACACTTTCAAATTTATGGCTGTAATTCAACAAATACCCCAATTTGGCCAAAGTTCATTGACCCTAAATGACCTTTGACCTTGATCATGTGACCTGAAACTTGCACAGGATGTTCAGTAATACTTGATTACTATTATGTCCAAGTTTCATGAATCAGATCCATAAACTTTCAAAGTTATGATGGTAATTCAACAGATACCCCCAGTTCGGCCAAAGTTCATTGACCCTAAATGACCTTTGACCTTGGTCATGTGACGTGAAACTCATGCAGGATGTTCAGTGATACTTGATTAACCTTATGTATAAGTTTCATGAACTAGGTCCATATATTTTCTAAGTTATGATGACATTTCAAAAACTTAACCTTAGGTTAAGATTTTGATGTTGATTCCCCCAACATGGACTAAGTTCATTGACCCTAAATGACCTTTGACCTTGGTCATGTGACATGAAACTCAGGCAGGATGTTCAGTAATACTTGATTAACCTTATGGCCAAGTTTCATGAACTAGGTCCATATACTTTCTAAGTTATGCTGTCATTTCAAAAACTTAACCTCAGGTTAAGATTTGGTGTTGACGCCGCCGCCGCCGTCGCCGCCGCCGCCGCCGTCGCCGCCGCCGCCGCCGTCGGAAAAGCGGCGCCTATAGTCTCACTCTGCTATGCAGGTGAGACAAAAATGAGGAAGAATTGGGGAGGAGAAGAATAACTTACAGTTATCTTGTGGAAGTTCCTATGATATGCATTCCCTCCCTGCTTCGGTTTCTTATTATCAGTAAAAAGACGTAGGAAATCTATGTAATGGAAACTGAAAACAGAAAAGAGAAAATTAACATTTCAGAGTTATGGATGCTGGAAACTGAAATAAACAAATAAAATGAATACTGATGAATTGTTATAAATAAATAATATAGGATTTGTATAGCGCACGTATCCACCTTGCTAGGTGCTCAAGGTGCTCCTATATTACCCCGGCTAAGCTAGTCTACCGATTTTGGTACGCACAGCTTTTTGAGGAATTACTTCCTGCCTGTACCCATTTACCTCACCTGGTTCGAGTGCAGCACAGTGTGGATAAATTTCTTGCTGAAGGAAAATACGCCATGGCTAGGATTCGAACCCACGACCCTCTGTTTGAAAGGCGAGAGTCAGAACCACTAGACCATGACGCACCCACATAGGGTTATCAATAATTCATGTGACATCTCCTTCAGAAATTGTGTCCCATATGATAAATTCACATGATTTCAGAAGCTTTTATTATAAGCCTGTCATTGTTAGCATCTACTACATTGTACATTTGTGACGGCCCACTCGGATTAATTGATCACTTTCTAGTTTGGCAAATAACTTTTCTTCATGAAGAGCCCTCATATCATTTTAAAAAATACATCAGAAGAAAAAGATATATTATACATATATTGTGCCATTTTATAATGAATCAATAACTTTCATCAAATGGTTAAAAAATTGAAGGAAATAATCACTAAGTTACATCCTCAAATTGGCCTCCATGTTTTACATGCACATTGGGGCATTTCTTCTGAAGACAAGCTTCAATCTATTTTTCTTCGTGATAAATAAGCTTCTAATAACAAAAAGAAAATAATTAAGTTGCCAATTTGAGGAATAAAACCTAGTGATCAAAGTATACTTTAACTTGTCCTGTTTTAATGGATTAAACTGTTAATACTCTAGGGGAAATGTGATTAAATACTAAATAAAATTAAAAAAAAAAAGTGTTCAATACTCACTTGCCCGTCTGATGATGGTCAAAGCTCATTGCTAGCCTTTCAAGCTCCTTGGATGATAACCGGAACTGAAACCTTTGTGCCAATCTCTGCAAGAGACATATTTGCAATGATAACATCAACCCATTGGAAACTGAATGATTTTGCTATTATGACTCCAGCCCACATATATTAAACACACAGAGAATTTATTACAAGCATCTTATTTGCAATCAAGTTTACAATCGACAGTAAAATTGCAAAATTTTAGGACCTCAATTTAATTGCAATTGATCAGTATGCAATGGCTTATAAGAGTGCACACATCCTTGATACCTTCAGTATTTTTTTTTCTCAAAGTTTTTAAAGGAGAATGAAACCCTTGAAACCAGCTGAATCCATATCAAAGAGAAAAATCTAAGAAACATATTGTTGAAAGTTTGAGGAAGATTGAATGAATAATAAGAAAGTTATGAGCATTTGAATATTGAGATCACGAATGCCATGTAGATCTTCCCGTTGGCAATGCGACCAAGATCTGTGATGTCACACACGTACAACTCCCTCATTACTTTAGTATTTATTTTACTTATATTCTCACTTTTATAGAGTCTATCACAAGGTGAGGTGTTCTCTTTATATGAGAGGACAAGTGCAGAGGTTTCACAACATTATATCATTGATGAATCGTTTGTCATATGATTAGAATGAGCAAAAGAGATGTTTTGGGGTATATTTTCAGTGTCCAAAAGGGGAGAGTTGTTCATCTGTGACATCATAGATCTTGGTCGCATTGCCAATGGGAGAATCTCCATAGCATTAGTGATCTCGACATTCAAATGCTCATAACTCTTCTATTGCTAGTCCTATTTTACTCAAACTTTTGTTGATCTTATTCTATGATTTTTCTGCTTTCACAAAAGCTAACTTGCTCCAAGAGTTTCATTCTCCTTTAAATACAATGATACTCAAATAACATTTTCTTACTATTAATAATCACTTCAAAGAATTTCATCTGTCAAAACAACTTTCTATTTAGCTGTTTAATGAATGATCTTATTTCCTTTCTTTCTTTAATCAAGTCTTTGATATGTGCATATCTCTTATTTTATGCTTGTTTATGTAATTTGTTTATTTAGAACAGATAACCTGGGCATATTGTTATAACCGTTTCAATTTTTTTATCATTGAAAGGCTTTAAAAAAATCCCATATTTTTACACATAATTGAGTAAGAATATCTTTTATACCTGAAAGTCAGGAGTGGATATGGTTGCATAGCCATTGGGATCAAGAGCTTGTAGTCTTTCCTTCAGACCATTCCAGTTACTCACAACCTATTTGCGGAAAAAAAAGAAAGTACATCATAATACACCCTGAAAATAAACGTAAAGTGAAACAAAACAAAGGCCCTATCTCCTTCTTCCAATGCTGGCATATGACAAAGTACGTGTATTTATCCGTTTTACTCCTAACATCTTACTTTGTAAGAATTGCTAGACTGAATATCAGTAGAACAGAAAGGGGAAATGAAGGGGGATGTTGGAAAATTTTGATTTCTTGACTACCTTTCCTCTGCAATGAATGATGATTATCCCACCGCTGCCACCACAAAAAATAATTAAGACTCAGATGCAACTTTGTAGTAAAGATCAACACTTTTATTACCGTAACCGAGTCAAGTATCGGACAACCGTATTATCACATAACTAGCACAGATGGCGCTATAACACCAGATACAATTCAACTGGCGCTGACATCTGATTTTTACATACACTTGGTACAGAGAATGTCTGCAAAATTCTTCCCATTAATGGTAACCAAGATAGTCTTTGTTTATTTTAACACTTGGCGTGTACAACATTTATCTGAAGAACAATTTATCAATTCTTTTCACTTACATCAGGTCTGACTTTCTCTACCACCGTAGATACAGGGATTTGATAGAGTTCCATCATCTCTTTCATCTCACTGCTATTCCTTACAGGTGGGGGTTGGTTGGCAGCCTTAGCTCGTCTTAGAGATGCTTCTTTATCTAAGGAAAATAATACAAATATACCAGGCTTTAAGTATAGCGGGAATTATTTGTCCGAGGCTGGACTGGCAATACTATTTTTCCCTGAGCGAATCTGAACCAAAACATAGATAACGCACTGCCCTGACTGACCTATTATTCCTGAAGCCACAAGCTCAGCGGAATGGGGATTTGTGCTTGCGCCGTCCCTTCACGGAACTTGCCCGGTAGAGTCACCTTGCTGACCGGTGCGCCCGAGAGATTGTGTGATCTGTGTCAATGATCTGTGCACTATTCATCATTGACGTCACGGAGTGGAAAATTTTCTTCAGTGGGCGTTTCATTTTCAACATCATCGCAAAATAGTGGGAATATATTTGGTCACATGGTGCTATTTAAACCAATCAGCATACAGGATTTAATTTATGTAGGATATAATAAAAAATATAAAAATGGATTCAAAACTAGGACTACTAATTACTGACATGGTTAAGGGAGTGGTTAAGTCCATGCAGGGCATGTCAAGCATTGGAATTTACTTCATATCACTGTTATTTCTTATTGGAGGATGGTTGGTTGGCAGCCTGGGCTATTCTAAGAGATGCATTTTCTTATATGAGGGATATAGTAAAAAATATCACAATGTTGAGGTAAGTAGTGGAAATCTCACACAACTAAGTCCACATCACCTGACAATACTTGATTTCATCAAATCACATTGGTAAAGTAGGACACACGAGACATGAAACTGATCCAACAAATGGTTTTGAAATAATGTTGGGAGCAAAAATAACATGAATTAAATGAATAAACATGCACACTGATGGAAAAGGTGATATCAATTCTATTTCTACCTTGGGTGGTTTGGTAGATGAATATTTACCTGCTATTGGTTTCCTTTTCGATCTATGGAGAAAGAAATCAAACAGCTCGGCGTAATGAACTAGACCGTCCCGAGCGATATCCATTGCTTTCCATAAATCCTGAAGTTCGGTCGGGTGAAGAACAATACCCATACTGAAAGGAAAAGAAGAACAAAAAGTAATAATTCATCCAAAAAAAAAAAAAAAATCAACATTATTTCACAAGTCAAATACACCAATAAAAATAATGTAGATTCAAAAAACAAATTTTAATGTTATACAGCAGCAAAAAAAGAAGGTCATTACTGATGCATGAATTAATATTAATGAAAATAAAATAGTCTTTTCATAATATATTGGAACTTAAATGAACACAGGAACCAATTTTCATATAAATTGAAACATAAATTCTGACTACTGATGACGGAACATCAAAATTCAAGAAACATGACTCATAAATTATTTATTTATTGTAACTTAATTGTAAATTTTCTTGCAGGCAATACTTACTCTGAAAGCCACCTATGTAGCTGTGTCTTTGATAATCTACTGGTATACTTAGGATCAAGTTTGTTGTAGGAGTCTTGAACCGTGTATCCTTTCTTCTTCAACTGTATCTCAACCTCAGCAGCAATCTATTTTAAGACATAGGTGGAAGGTGGAAAGGACATTTTATAAGGATTCATGTTTGCATGGGCTTAAACTAGTTGGTCTAATTTCTAGATAGATATCTTCATCGGCGAAACCCTTTTAGTCAATGTTTTGGGGTTTTTTAGATGGTACTTGGCCAAATTGGTAGAAGGTCAAGTGACCACTTTGGCTTATTTTTACTTGGCCCGATTAAGAGCCCAATTTAGGATTATTCCCATTCTGTTTTGGCTGAAATGAAAATTAAAAGAAATGGGGATAGACAAACTAGATATTAAATGATACAAATAAAGTAAAATTTGAATTAAAGTTTAAGCTAATTGAGGTTATATATGGTGGCATAAATATACTTTGCCAATAACTGGTTCTTATTGCAAGATTGCACAAAGTTATCACTGGCCTGCATTAACAGTCAAGTCCCAATTCACACAAGTTCCTTTTGTTTAATATTCCAAAACTCTGCTTCAACAATTTTCCTGCATTTTCCAGAATTTTCCAAGGTTCTATAATTTAATTTAATTCAAATGTATGATTTAAAATTCTCTTTACTTCTGAGACAGGCCTATATCTTCCTTCCATTTTCTTTGTGTTCCCTCGTTCAATCACTGGCTTCGATGTCTCCATGGCTTCTTCCTCATTGGCTGCTGACTGAGCAAGCCACGCCCCCATCTCGTCTCCCTGCTCTTCTTCATCCGGTGATTCAGGAACACGAAAGATGTCAGGTGGACTGGACTCCTGTTGATGGCTCTGAACTTTATTGTGATTTTGATATGGTATAAACCTGTAAATAAGAATGGGAAAAAATTATGCAAAACATTATTTATTTGGCTAGTCCGTATATCCCACTCCTGCCACAAGAAAGTGTAACACTACAGAACTGTACAGGTAAAAAAAAGAATGTAAAGTGGACAAGACTCCTGTTGATTCTAAATTTTAGACTGGATTTGATATGGTATAAACCCAAAGCGGCATGGGAAAGATATTGAAAACATATTGGCCATCTTGAATTGTCTATATGTCCCACAGCTGCTGCCACAAGAAAATGTTCAAATCAAAATTGTACAGTGACCACAATATATATGATTGGTCAACAAGACTCCTGATGATGATTCTGAACTTTAGACTGGATTTGATATTTTTAAACCTGAAAATATAATGGGAAAGATTTTCCAAAGCACATTAGCAATGTTTGAATAGTCCTTATCCCACTGCTGCCACAAGAAAGTGTAAAATTTTGCATTGTAAAGTGACCACAATATATGATAGGTCAACAATACTCCTAATGATGATTCTGAACTTTATACTAGATTTGATCTGGTATAAACCCCCGCAAAAAGGGATGGGAAAGATATTCAAAACACATTAGCAATTTTGACTAGCCTTCATCCCACCGCTGCCACAAGAAAATATAACAGTCAGGATTTTTCAATATCACAATATATGTCAGGTCAACAAGACTCTTTATGGTACTGAACTCCTTAGACTGGATTTCATGTGGTATAAACCTACGAAAAGGAATGGGAAAATATATTCAATAACTAATTAGTCAGGTGGATATATCCCATTGCTTTCAGAATCAGACAGTTGAAAAGAAAAAAGTTTAGGTTTGCTAGACTCCTGTTGGTAATTCTGAGCCTTAGATGATATTGTTATTATTATCATTATCATTATCAAGTCTTGTTTATACAGGGTAGCCCCATCATTGTAATAAATGTGAAGAATTAATTGGTTAAGATATTCAATAACACATTAACCACTGTGACAGGTCAAAATCCCACAGCTGTCACAAGATAATCTCACAAAACTCATAAAGGAATCAGACTTCCGTCAAGTACACAAGATGCGGAATATGATAAAAAGACATACCTCTTCCTGTTAAAAACAGCAAGGAATTGTGGGTACATAACAAGTCCATCCTCCTGCCCATACTCGTACAGGATCTCATTAAACTGGTCTTTGGTCATGCGAATGTTGAATACTTTCTCTAAGGTGTCTTTGAAATCTCGCTGGGTGAGTAGTCCGAGATTGTAGACATCAAGGGACCTAGAAAAAAAACATAAAATACAAATTATATTATCTCAAAAAGTGAAAGAGAATGATAAAGCATAGTTTCCATAACACAATATCCAATACAATAGTCATTCACGGTGTTGTAGCTTCATTCTTCGAGATTGACATTTGGGAGGGCCAGGAATCCATTTTGAATTCAGGCTGCAAATCTTGGAATTGTATTTTTTTTTTAGTCTTGTCTCAATTTAAATCAAGAAAACAAGAAATTCTGCATATCAAATTTATGACAATAGCTATTTTCAAAAACACTCATGGACTTGTCAATAGAAGTACATGGACTAATTAATTGTGCCATACTGACAGGTTATTCAAAAGATCAAACATTAGTCTATATTCTTATGTTTCATGTGTATTAATTTCATGACGTTTTGAAGGAATACACCCTATTTTAACATTCAATGTAACGTTTATTCTCATAGTAAACACAGTTAAGAGCTACTTACTTGAAAGTGCCAAGAAGACTGAGGAAGTCTTTGTGGATGAGTTCAACGAGCTTAGACTCCGCTTCATCCACACTTATATATCCCTGAGGGGTATTTAGTCTAGTATTAAACCTGAAGGTATAGAAAGATAGTAAATTATAAGCATTTTTAGCATTGAGCAATAAGATAAAGTATGCAAAATTAAACACTTGCTGTATTAAATGATTTATCTCAGTTTTTTAGTTCTTTCTAGATGATATGAGAAGGTGTAATACTCTCAAATTATCATGGTTTGAGTAGTTCATTAAGTGAAGAATAATGGCAGGACGAGGGAGGAAATATTTATATTGCCTTATTGATAATTATAGGGTTGTGTATGCAAGTATAATTTTACAACCATCTACATTTTCATTGTGTTGAATAGACATATACACACCATTCAACCAAAAACGATCATGAAGAGCAGTTCCACTACATTGAGGTTGAGAGAATTCAACATGTGAGAATGACAAAGTCCACATTGACCTAATAAGGTCAATCCCCAATGACAAAATAAATATATTTCTTTTAATTCACTGTACTCACTTGTGTTTTGAATCCATAATAATCCTATGTGCAATACCGTTAGCCGACCTCATCATATACTTGAGAAGAAAATCTCTGTACATCACTCGGCCATCTTTTCTCCTCAGTCCGCACCTAAAGAAAGAGAGAAAGAGGTAATTAAGTCTGCTTGATGACAACATACTGTAAGTTTCAGGTGAATGGATCCATCGTGTGGAGGTGTCATGGTGTAGGAGTTCAGTCACTTGACTCTTAAACCACGGGTCGAGGGTTCGAATCCCACCCGGCGCTTATGTCCTTTGACAAGGCACATATCAATGTTTGTCACTCTCCACCCAGGTGTTAAATGGGTACCCGGTAGGATGTGAATGTCAATGTGATTAGATTGGAATGCGTGGACCGATAAACAATTGCCTGGCCAGGATACTCCCCAGGGAGTAGAGATGGCGCACTTTATGTGTGGAACAGTGATGGATCGTATGACCGGGGTAATAATAATTATAATGTAAAGCACTTAGAAACCAACGTATGAAGCACTATATAAATGTAACTATTATTATTATCATATTATATATTTTCAGTGAAATAAATGGGTCCTCTGTCTAGGTGATGAACACCTAGATGTGTCATACTTATTTCCTCCACATAATCTATCTGCTTCTTTCTCTTCTCCTCTTCCTCATTTAAATTCTCTCTTCCTCTTCCCCTTGTCCCCTTCCTCTTTCCCTGTTTCATTTTCCCAGTTCCTCCTCCTTGTTTCTCTTCTTTATCTTCCTCTTTCTCTCCTCTTCCATCTCTCTTTCTTCCTCCTCTTCCTCTTCCTCCTCCTCCCCTCCTCCACCTTTTTGTTCTCCCAAATTCTTATTCTATTCATATTCTTCAGCACCTTCTGGAATTATAAAATGGCATTGGAGCTTCACAAGTATCATTTTCATCATTACAAGTAATGTACGCCTCATCCTCCTTACATCAAAGTCTTGAGGATGCTTACCCCCGTATCCCCCTGCCCCCAAACACACACACACTCACCAAAAATATAAAGTAATTAATTCATCTGCTTTTAGTTCAACTGGATATATACCCCCCCCCTCTAACAAACCAACTGGATATTCCCCTGAAACTTTTTGTTACCTTTCCATCATCATCTCAGCATCCACATATTGCATCTTGATACCGTAGTCACACAGAACCTTCCTGAACTGCTCAATGCCGAGGAGTCCATTCCCCGTATTATCTGCCATCTGGAATGAAGACATTAGGTTGTTGAACGGGTGCTCCAGCTGAAGAGACATGAAAACAAATACACAAAAATCAATTAATTGTGCATTAATCATTATCAATATATGATGGATTTATGAGTGGACTGTTTGATTAACATACTTGACATAGTGGAACCATCAATCCAGCCATTTTGTACCAATATTGCAAAAAGGAACAATGAGCAAGCAAAAAGGAAAAAAATAAATAAAAAGCAAAACTTGAACATTCTTATAATATTTTCATTCTGAACATTACAAATGATATCTAGATATTATCTTCTGATATAATTTTTCAAAACATATCAAAATTTTGGATTATGTTTTGGGAAGTATTATGTCAGGAAGCTGTATACAAGAAGGTAGAGCATATGTAAATATATGGCATGGAGGCAGAGGGGGGGGGCAGTTTGCCCCTCCCTTGTTCCATGGTTGGGTAGAGAATACCTGTTGATGGTAAATGCCTTATAAAGTATTAAAAAATAAAACAGGTGAAAACTACCTTCCAAAAAATCATCATTCTTGCCACCAACGCTCCACTTTTTAAATGTAATACAATCAACCTACTTTTCTGATGATGAAACCAATGACATCACTTGACAGTGCTCGTGCTGGTCCCATCCGACTGGTCAAATGCCTGCCGTTAGAGGGCGGTGTAGGGATCCGTGGTGATTCAGGAAAGTCCAACTCTTCTTCCTCTTGGATCTTTGGCTGTAAAAAATGAAAGAATCATGAAGGTGATATAAAATAAATACTACTGTTGATTTCTGAATACTAAGATAAAAGACATCAATAAAGGGAGAAATTAATTATAAATATGATAATGAAATAAACATTCTGAAAATCAACACAACTATATTTCAGGAATTTTGATCACAGGTTCAGCTTTATTAGATCAAAGCCATTAAATTCCAATTTAATGTGCTAAGTTTTGTCAATCTACACTACCCTTATAATAATTCACTTGCTCATTTAGTGCATTACTTTATCAGAAGTCTTTAAGTGCTCTACAATAATGCAACACGAACACTCTGGCATCAGCAGAACAGCAGTTTAATGGCTTCTACATGTCAAATAATGAATTAATATAAAAAAAACAAATTTCATATACTAGTATTCTAATAGTACAAAAACTTACAGTTGAAGGCAACTGAGATGATTTGTGCCGTCTAGATGGGGGCGCTGTTCGGGCTCTTGGGTTGTAGCGACCGTTGCTGTCTAATCCAAGTTGCATGAAAAACAAGGCACTATCCAATGCTCCAGTGTTTTCAACATCATACCTGAGATAAGAAAACATAAAATTATATTTCGACAAAGATCACAAATAATATAATTGAAAGCTCTGGTGTTTTTTATATTATATAAAAGAAAGAAATATAATTATATTTCAACAAAAGTCAAAAAAAATATCATTGAAGAACTAATAAAACATAAAATATACACAATTACCATAATCAACAAAATCCTGTATATTATGCACTTACTGATTATTAGTCATTCATTAAAATTCTCGAAATTTAACATGCAAAAACACAATGAGTAACTTGCTGTTTTGTAGCCTATTTTTAGACGTTTTCTCTCCTATTTTATATCACTTTTGCAGCTCTTTGGAAAAATGGCTGGAAAAAGGTGAATTTGTCCTTTAGTGTTTTCCATATGCGTTAATACATGAAACGGCCACAAAACAGCGAATTTTATCCACTCTTCACAACTTTTCTCACTCTGAAAGTAGCAATTAAGAATTGATTTTAGCTGGTAAGTGATAACCCCCAAACGATACAAGATATATCCCACCGCTGCCACCAAATGTTCATCACACTTGTTCTGTTTCATGAAAAGACTTTTCACAATTTTTATCAAACGAAACTCTGTTTTATCCAAGAGTTTTATCCAACAGCAACAAAACTTTCTCACTTGGAATTGCTTAACAAGTCTGAAAATCATCCGCAATTACCAGTCAGTCCGCAGCCCGTCCGAAAGTGCTCTATTTTATTCAGCGGTATGCATAGCCGTCCGTGGTTATGCATACGTAATGAGCTGTGAAGACGAACTTTCCGATCGGTGTTTTTTGCTCTTAGAATCGTTTATTCCTCACATAATTGGTCTTATTTTATAGATAAAACTTTGAAATTTCTGATCAGCTAAATAAAATGCACATTTAATGTATTTTCAAGACCGATATTTAGCTTAGAAAAAATGAGTTTTTTAAAGAAATATATGTGAATAAACAGAGCGCATTTTTGCATCGAAATCATACTTGCGTCAAATTGATATTATAATCAATATAAAGCGTAGACATTCTTATTTACGACTGAAAAAAAATTATGAAATTTCATGATGTAGCAAAGTCAGGAACCACAAAAAACCACGGCAATGTCCATCGCGAAATGATTGGAATTGTAGTAGAATTGCCGACGCGTTCTGATTGGTCAACAGCGGCGCACAGACTTACAACATTATATATATCTAAAAAAACCCAGAAGTAATACGGAAGAGATCGATGGCGAATTGCGTGAGCGCTATGTTTTGACGTGTGCAAGGACCCTGGTTCGAACCCACCAAATTGAGTTTTTTTTTTTTTTTTTTTTTTGGGGGGGGGGGGGGGTTGATGGGGATATGTTTATGCTTTTTCTTTAAATCGTATTCCTTCATCGTTCCTACCCAGCTTTATTCTCTTTTTACTTTCATATGAAGTTCTATTTAGGCCTGTATTTATTAAATCATGGAGCTATTATTAATAGCTCTATGATTAATTCTTACTTCTTCTTAATCACTGCTTTTGATTTTCAAGTTCTTGATTACACTTATTTGGGCAGGGGTGGGAAGGGAAGTGAGTTAAAGGTCAAGTGCACATCAACAAAAAAGTATTTGAATAAATAAAGAAATTTCCCTGTTTTTACACAAAACAGTTATATACACAAAACAATGGTATGCAAATAGAGTTGATTATGTCACTCACATCAAATTACTTTTTAAATTTTTGTTGCATTTTTATTATATAAATTTTAGCAAATTTGATGTAAAAAATCTTTCTCGAATCACAATAGGTTACATTTATGGAAACTACGAATGTTAATGGAGGAATTAAAATCCCTCTCAAAATTTGTTAATGAAAATTAAAATAAAATATACATGTCATGTACATGTATCAAACAAAAAAATACACAAGAAATTAGAGTGCGTGTGACATAATCGGTTCTGTAATTTGCACATTGACCAAGATGAGCATATAATTGTTTTATAAAATTAGGCAAATTTCTCAATGTCAAAATAGTAATTTTTTGAATTTTGAATCATAGTTTTTATAAAATTCTCTGCAATACTTTATTTTTCTTTAAATTCAAATTATTTTTTTGGTGGGGTGGACTTCTCCTTTACTCTTTGCTTGGAATAGGGAATGCACATTAATATTTATCCACGAACAAAATTGTCTAAACATATGCAAATCAGTAATTGGACACATGCTCACTTTCCTTTCATCCAGGCCACCCCCTCACATCCACCAGGTTTACAGTCTTATAACAAAAATTATGAATTAATTATAATACCATCACACCATAGCTCCATGATCACACAACATTCATACAGTGCTTCACAACAAATATTTCACTATTGTTCATATAATTACTGTGGAAAACAAAAACAAGGCGTAACCACATTCAAATACCATATAAAAGGACAAATATATTATACCTTTCGAAAAAAAAAAATTGTGAACATACATGGCACTTAACCTTCAGCACATTAGATAACATATAACAGAGTTGCTTGAGAACAAAATATAATTATGGGGCATTGCAAGAAACTTATGTTCAATTGCAAATCAACTACATGTTTGTGTTTAATCAAAGGACTTACCCTTAATTTTGGAATGTGTGATTGAGTAGAAAGTTTCTTGCAATGCATCAAAAATGTTCTTTGGTTTTGAATTGTGAATTTTTATTTTTGTCAAGCTGTATTCCTGTCCAAGTCAGTATTCTTAGTCCTCCCCAAAACTGTGCTCTAATTTTTTTGTTTCCAATATCGATAAAGATCAATTTTCTGTTGTATCATTATCAGTCCAAAATTTGCAAACGAAAAAAGGGCTTTGTCCAAATCATGGTCTGACCATTATAGTACATGATGGAATCTCCCAGAATGAAGTAGCAAGCAGAGACCAGAGTCAGAAAGTATGCAGATCTGTGTGTAGAAGAGACAAAAAAGAGAGAAATAGTCTAAATTATTCAAAGTATGAATTATGTTACATGTAAGTCAATTAAGAGACTAACTAAGTACTGTCTGTGACAGACACAATTTTTTTATTTGAACAAAATGGTTTATAAATACTACTGAGTACGGTAGTACCAGACTTTTTACTTTGACTTTAAACTGTTTATAGTCTCTAGAGTAGACTGTCTGAGCTAATCATCATTTAATTCTTAACCGCAGCCTGGGGCAAAAATCATCATGGGGCTCATCTTCGACTAATTAAGAAAAAAGGTTAACAATTTTCAACATAAATCAAGAAATATCTCAATCTATAAAAACTTGATGGAATTCGGAAACCTGATAATCATTTGAATAAAACTTTAGAAGGGATCTACTTATTAAGCTTCGTTTATATTAAGTCTTAATAAAAAAAAAAAACAAGTCCACCGTCCACAGTCAGAAATATAATGCGAGCCATCTGCCATCATTACAGAAGTTTCAACGTATGGGACCAAAGGCGAAATTCTACCAACCCGCGACGAACGTAATTTTGGCATTATTTCGCGCCATCGTGGAGTGAACGAGAAGGTTACTTCCGGGTAAAACGTAAATTTCTTGATTTTTAGGGTATCATTTTCTCTAAAATAAAAATACAAGGTGAGTTTGCGTCAAGTTGGTTCTGACATATTTTGAATAGTGACTTTTCTTCTTTCTAAAAAACCCCGATCGAAACAATTTGGTTATGTAGCAAAGTCAGGAACCAAAAGTGAAATTCCGACTACAAAATCGCGGTTAAAATATTACTAAAATAAGCATCAATTAAAGAGGTAAAAATGGTAGGTTGAAAATGTCGAAATATGGACAATTATATACCAAAATGTAGATGAAGGTCTTGAAAATAACTTACCACAATTCGTTTCGACGTAAACTGAAGTTAGCGACCAGTACAGAGCTATAACTTCAGCCCCTCCAATTCAGTGGGAAAATCAAGCCAAATTGATCGCACGTTTTCCTTCGGAGACCGCTAGAGGGCCGCTGAATAAATCTCCGTGAATATGCTCATTATCGCGCGAGCTGCGGTCTGACTGTTACCCTTTCCCTCCATGAAATAGGTGTTTTCCATTGCCAAAAATAGCTAGGGTTTAAAATGTCTGAAATTCAGGACTGCATCTGAAAAGTGGCATCCCTGCTTTCTGATGAAGTTCTAAGCCATCATAATTCATGCATTTTTATCTAATCCACCTGTTCAAAACTTGCAAATTAGAACATAATGTCATTGACAGTGTCAAACATAAATCAAAGGAGAGCGACTAGCTGTTACTCCAGAATATTAACAGCTACCTGGTTTTAAAACAAAGGTTGTCATGCCTGGGCCTAGTCTAACAAAGATTAGAATGATCGGTCCGATCAACCTCAAGTGTATGGAATTCCATCGATGTCGTATTTTTTCTACAGAAAATTTGCACAATGCCCTTCGTAAAAAGAGAAGCACGCAGAATTTTCAAGAAAATTATGAATGTATGAATATACATCATATCTGGAAAATATACTAAACAAAAACATGCATTAGATATGTTGACGTTGCTGGCTTTCGATAATTGTGGATGATTGGATCAATCGTTTTTTAAGACGGGGCCTTTGTCTGTTAAGGATTTTAGAATGCCTACCTTGTCCATAATTTAATCATCTCCTCCTCATCGAGATGCGCTCCTAAGAGAGCTAGACATTCCTGGACTTGGACACCAAGAACAGTTCCTCCAGGCTCAAAGCAGGCTGGGGCTAGGTAGTTCCTCAAGTTAAAATCACTGGAAAAAAATGATAATAATTATAATATTTATAGGCCTACTGATGAAAATATCAATATTACTAATAACTATAATAAAGATAATAATTATAATATCAATACTACTATTACTTCCAATAATAATAACAATGAAAAAAATTATAGAAACAAACTGAGTAGAAATAGCAAAAACATCAACTATGGCCATGATATTACTATGACTACTACAAGTCTACTATAGTCCACTACTAGTCTATTACTTCTTCTACTACTCCTACTACTACTACTACTACTACTACTACTACTACTACTACTACTTCTATTACTACTACTACTACTAATTTTGCTGCTACTACTGCTACTATTGCTACTACTACTGCTACTACTACTACTACTACTACTACTACTACTACCACTATTGCTACTACTACTACTACTACTAATAAGACAGTATTAAAGGAGAATGAAACTCTTGGAGCAAGTTAGTTTTTGTGAAAGCAGAAAAATCAAAGAATAAGATCAACAAAAGTTTGAGTAAAATAGGACTAGCAATAAAAAAGTTATGAGCATTTGAATGTCGAGATCACTAATGCTATTGAGATCCTCCCATTGGCAATGCGATCAAGATCTGTGATGTCACATACGTACAACTCTCCCATTTGGACACTGAAAATATACCCCAAAATGTCTCTTTTTGCTCATTCTAATCGTATGACAAATGATTCATCAATGATATAATGTTGTGAAACCTCTGTACTTGTCATCTCATAAAGAGAACACCTCACCTTGTGATAGACTCTATAAAAGTGAGAATATAAGTGAAATAAGTACTAAAGTAATGAGGGAGTTGTACGTGTGTGACATCACAGATCTTGGTCGCATTGCCGATGGGAGGATCTACATGGCATTAGTGATCTCAATATTCAAATGCTCATAACTTTCTTATTATTCATTCATCTTCCTCAAACTTTCAAAAATATGTTTCTTTGATTTTTCTCTTTGATATTGATTCAGCTGGTTTCAAGGGTTTCATTCTCCTTTAATGATATTAAAAATAACTTCTTGTTTATCCAGGGCATCCACTTAATAATCTAGCTTCTCATTTCTTGGAAACCCTTATTCTTGTACATGAATACAAAAGGCTATATAGTTACCTATGCTTGCACTTCTCTTTTAGCAATGCATTTCCGTATACTGCAGTACATTTCTGAAGCGGAACGGCCCGGTTTTTATCACGCAAGTGCTCCTCAAGGTTTAGCTTACGTCTTTCTGCCGCTACACGCTTTTTTGCTACGGGACTCATCCACTCGCGCTGAACGACCTGTAAGCGGAAACAAAATGGCAGAAGTACTTAATAACCCATTGAGCTATAAAAATTTCAAAAGTTTTAATTCATCTGTTTACACTCTTTAAATTGGTAACAATCATTTAATATTCTTTACCTGTTACATAATTTGAAAAAAACATTCAATTATGGACATTACAGAATTTAAGATGATCAAAAATTACAAGGTTTCATTTAAACGTTGCCAAATAGCATTATAAAAAGTGATTTATTGTTTTCAAGACAATTATCAATTTAGAAAACATAATGATTATCTTTTTATTAAATGTTGTATATTTGCTTTAATTTCAATTAGAATTTAGGATCAACCAAAGTTGCATTATGAATCCTACTTAAAGACATTTTCAATCTAGAGAGCATAATGATCAGTTTCAGTTAACCATTAAAAAAAAATTAAATGTGGTATATTAGCTCTAATGTTAATTTCAACTTAGTTTCAACCAAAGATGAAAGAAAAATCTTACTTCTGTGTTACCAATTAACATTTTCAACAGTGATTTGTTGTTTCAAGACATTATCAATATATAGAGCATAATGATTAGCTTCAGATAAACATTTTTTTATGGAATGTGGTATAATAATTTCAATTAGAAATTAGGATCAACCAAATATTAATTATAAATCTTACTTCTGTATCCTTGAAGCATCCAATAAAATCATCGAAAGTGAGAGTGTCATCTTTCTCCAACCCAAGTCTGCAAGAAAAAAAAGGAAAGGAGTATTTAATGACAAGGAAAGTTTCACCTGACATGGAAATTTATAAAAATGAATGAAGAAAGACATGTTATGCACCATTTATATATGGCTGCCATCATTATCAAGCCTAATCGCTCATGATGGCGGTCACGTGCATTCCTTTAGGTCATCATTCTGTTAGATAAATAACACATTTTTTAAATATTTATTTTCATTGCTTACATTATGAATATTGTATTATTGATTTTACCTATGTTGTATATTCATCTGACGTGAATGCAGAAATAAAATTAAAGGACAAGTCCACCCCAGCAAAAAGTTGATTTGAATAAAAAGAGAAAAATCCAACAAGCATACACTGAAAATTTCATCAAAATCGGATGTAAAATAAGAAAGTTATGACATTTTAAAGTTTCGCTTAATTTCACAAAAAAGTTATATGCACATCCTGGTCAGTATGCAAATGAGGAGACCGATGACGCCATTCACTCACTATTTCTTTTGTATTTCATTATATAAAATATCCTTAATTTCTCCTCATTATCAAGTGAAACGATGATTAATTCCTCCCTGAACATGTGGAATTGGCATTGTTTAATATAATACTATATGGTTCGGTCAACTTGGTCCTTATTGTCAAATCTGTAAAAAATGAAATATTGTATATTTCAAACAATAAAAACAAAAGAAATAGTGAGTGATGGACATCATTGACTGACTCATTTGCATGACACTGAGTTGTGCATATCACTGTTTTGTGAAAAATAAGCGAAACTTTAAAATGCCACAACTTTCTTATATTTCTTATTTTACATCCGATTTTATGAAATTTTCAGTGTTATGCTCGTTTGATTTTTCTCTATTCATTCCAATCAACATTTTTCTGGGATGGACCTTTAACCAATCAATCATATATTTCAAACCAACCAGTCATGTCTAAATCTTCAACATTGGATATAAGCTTTAACACTGCATTGTATGGAGATTTTCCAGGGCCCTTTTGAGCATTTCAGGGGCTAAATCACCCCTTTCTCACAAAAAGAAAAAATACCCACTTCTTACCTGTGTAAAAGCCTTGCTACATCTTCATGCGTGATGTATCCTACCAGAGGGTAGAGGATCTGACCCATTGCGCTCTTTGACACACGGCCTTTGCCCTGTGGGTCGTGACCTTTGAACATCTGTCGGAGGCCATGGTAACCCGAAGCGAGTTTGACCTTCAAAACCTGGATCAGCTGAGGGGAATAAAATCAAGATGGGTGATTTGATTTATTTTATTTTAAAGATAAATGAAAGCTAATAGTTGCAATAAATACTGATTTCATGAAAAAATCTGTAAAACCAAGGTTAACTGTCACCATATCATCCTAGATATAGATCTGGTAGAATTACATTTATAAACCAAACTTTGCAAAATCATGAAATCTAACATGAGAACTGATCACACCAAAGATCACAAACACATATCAACACATATGGAACAGTGTATTATTGGTATTATTGCAGGGAAAAAGACCTGACAATTTTTCCGCAGAATCCTGAGGCACATATTATTCATACAGAGTTGCCAAGTAGTACCAATTTTCAGTAATTAGTACGGAAAAATGAGAATGATATTGATGGTTTCATGCAAATTACTGATTTCTAAAATTTCAGTTTCATGTGAGGTCCTATGATATTTCTTTGAAAACGCTGATTTCCTCACCAAAATATTTTCAGCTTTTAAAGTACTAAATTGATCTTTTTCAGGTTGGCATTTAAGCAAACATTTGGATTGTCATTTTATTGGATTCTGTACGAACTTGTTTTGATATCGTACCACAAACTAGCATTTATCTTTAACCCATAATAGGTGGAAAATAGGCTATTTTCCAGTAAATGGATATGATATCCTCTCCAGTGATGAACAATATGAAAAACACAAAACGCATTCATGAAAACAACCCAAATACTCCCTTAGCAACATTGGCGGCAGAAGCCAAAAAATTTAGGGGGGGACCACCAAAAAATTTTGACAAGCAAAAAAAAAAAAAAAAAAAGGTTATCAACAAAAGATTAAGGGGGGATCGTCCCCCCACCTCAAATTTAGGGGGGGACAGGTCCCCCCCCCCCCGCTTCCGCGGCCTATGCTTAGCAATGACCCCTAAGGGCATTTGCATCCCGCTCTCCAGATTCTCTCCGAGCAGTTCATGAAACATAAATACCATTCATCACCACTCAGACAACACATAAGGATCACAAAAGCCTGGGATGACCACCCTTTTCAAAGTGGGAAGAAAGCTTTTATTGACCGTTCTGTTTGCATGAATAGAGTAGCATGACCCTATTAATTGTTTGGCATGTATTGATTTTTTCACTCTTTCTACTGGACATTTCCCCTTGAGTCTTTATGGATGGTGGTATACTCATGGACAGAATGGCTTTTGAGGTTTTGCGAGCCTCTTTTGTGATTTTATATCAAGGAAACTCATTTAAACTTCTTTACCTCCATGAATTTCTTGCCAAGATTTTCATAATTTTATTTTTTATTTATATTCAAATTCCGGGGGGAGGGGGGGGGGGCACTCAACTATATTGCTGTACACACATGCGACCAAATAAGAGTGTAAAAGGGTACTTTTTGCTGGTCATGGCACATCCTGCGTGTGATGCATTTAGGGTGTGAACTGTTAAACAGGCCAAAATCGGGCAAAAATGGTATGGTTGTAGGGTAAAACACATATATATTTCATGGGTCATACTTGTTGAGGGGGCAAGATTGTCATAAATACTTGAACAGGGTATAGATTTGATTAATGGTTAAACTTGTTAAAAGTGGGTTTGTGAAGCCTGTGGTCTGTGTATAACAATATTGTTGAGTGCCCCCCCCCCCCCTGGGTTCAATTTGAAAATAGGTGAAATATTAAAGTATACTCATCAAAAAGTCTAAATAAGAACAATGTGAATTCACAATTGTATAGATATAAAAATATCAGATAAAATGAATGTAGAATTTAGTTTATTTCTGATCTATTATCAGGGCAGCCCGTCCACCAATTAGTGATCTTCCATGAGGCCCTGCTGATAATAAACATATATCACAGCTGCCAACCTTAATTTGAAATCATCTTATTCTTTATTTCTTTTGTCCTATTTTCAAGCCTAAAATACTATTTTCTTTAAAAGTTTGAAATACATATCAAAGGTCATCACTCTTAGAAGTTTCAAAAATCCTATTTCTAGGGGGGGATTATTTGTCACTTTCCCCACTAAAATCATATCAAATAGGATAAAATCATACTAATTGGCGGCTCTGATATTTACATCAATATTCAGAGATTTATTTGAATTGTCCAGAATATTTTCTCTAAAATGTATATTTATACAGATTATTAATTAAGAAAAACAACTTTTGGATTTCAATATCACAGTTGTTCATGAATTTACACAAAAAGTCTTTTGAAACATGGGAGGAAGGGGGGGTCTTCAAATACCAACCTCATCTGGATCTCTTGAGTATCGAGTGGCATACTCCGAACTGTTAGGTACCTTGGCCGATTTAGCTCGTCTCTCTCCAGGTCCCTGCTCATGTGCTACAGAACAAAACAAAAAACAAATCTGTTTGATATATCAACTATTTCTTGTTTTTACGATTAATATACATTTTCAAACACTACAAGAAAAAGAAAAACCAAAACAATTTAGTTAAGCAACTTGGGCACTGAATGGTGAACTTGAGCCACTATTAATAATATCTTTGTATGACTTTCTTTCTTTATAAATCTCAAACTTACAGCCTTTTTAATTGCATCATCACAATTTTGTTGCATTTTCATGGATTTACTGAAGGTATACAACAAAAATTACTAGAAACATCAAAAGGTTTAGATCAACTTTTCCCAAGATTCTGAAGAAGAAACAGATAAAACCTCCCATTATTGATCCACAAATAACCAGTTAAGGATGAATATGAACATGTTTTTATCAACAGTGTTCATTGAAACTTCAAAGAAAGAGAATGAGAGTATAATTAGGCCTTGCTGACAACATTACCTGGGGGCCATGTCATCATCCTTGAATGTTTCTGCTTCTTTGACCGTTGATTTTCCTTCCCTCCTTCCCTTAGAGGAGGAAGATTATTATCAAGTTCGTCCCATGCATGGAGGCCAACAACGGAGGCTCGACTAGCCGGGGCTAGCGGGGGAGTTCTCACCTCTCTCCCCATCGCGTTCTGGCCGGAACCCAAGCTCATTACAGAATCCGGGCGATTGGATCCGATAACATTCAACGATTTTCGATCTCCAAGACGAGACATTGGGTGTTCGATGTTGGGAAGATTTGGAGGCTTGAATCCAGATGCATTTCGCTGGTTATTTGCAATCCCCGTCGCCATTTTGGCAAATTAAATGCAATATTTTTTGACAAAATCAAAACTCAAAAAGCGAGATTTTCTCCTCGCTCCTCGCTTCGCTCAATCATTCCTCACAAAAAACAGAGATTGACTTCAAAAATCCGTAAACACTGTCCTAGGCTTCTGTATTTGACATTTATCCAGACATTTTCCTGTTTAGTATTCCCTTTTCAGCAATATCATCACAAAATATCACAGATAAGGAGGTGTATATAATTGCCAGATAACGATATATCCAGCCGCTGTGGTAAATATTTACTATAAAACAGCCAAATCGGCTTACAATAGGGATTGTACGTACATTAGCGAGGCTTTGCGGTTCGATCACCTCCATAAAGAAAATCTACAAGAAGCTTGGACTCTTCTATTTTAAAAAGGGGTATATATTAATACGCTATGGTCAAAATCATTTTCAATATCTTAATCATACACCTAATTATTAGTAAAAAAATTATCAATATTATGTAAAAACAAATTATAAATTTAATTAATCAATTCATATTGCATTTTAGAAGGATTAAAAATGTTAAAATTGAGATAAATTCCCCTTCTCTAAAGTGAACGAATCTTGTTGTCACTTGGTTACCGAAATGGCAACACGACTACCACAGCACGTGTGGACAGGTGTATTAGGGGTGGGTACGAGTGTAAATGGACTTTCAAGGAGTTTATATATTCGATTAATTTTTCATGGTCAGGCCCTAACCACTGAGAAGGAAATGGGAGGCCCATTATCAATTTCACAACATATTCATGAGAAAAATATGGTTACGGCCATTATTATGAAAACGGATATACATCGGTTATCTTGAAAAATCATTGAATTAATAATGTACGAAACGTCTGCATCCAATTGCCAAGGTTTTCCAATTAAGCCCCTTTCAAATGAGCGTCAACGCAGTTTGCCTTTTTGTGAACTTATTCTTTTCAAATGTATTTTTTGTTCAGGGGCGGAAATCTCTCCCAAAAGGTAGGGGGGACACAGAGGCGGATCCAGCCTTCGCCAATAGGGGGGGGGGGCGGAAATTCGTTTCAGCCATATTTTCCCCGATCGGCAGCTCGAAGATGATTTGTGTTTATTTCTTTGAAGGGGTAGTCCTCATTAGTCACTTCTTAGCTTTATTCTTATAAATTCATACATAATATCATAATCCTTATTTATGTGATGCGAGCACGAAGCGCGAGCTAATTTTTTTGAAATTTTATGTGTTTTTTCCTAAAATTTGAACATTCTAGGCAATGTTTGTTATCCTGAAAAAAATGTGTATGCAACTTAATAATTACTACGAACGCAAAGCGCGAGCAGAAATGAACTGATGGAAAATATACCTGTTAAACTGCGTGCAGTTAGCATTTAACAATCAAATAATGCGAGCGCGAAGCGCGAGCTGATATTTTTTTTGACATTTTCACCTAAAGAATGGAAATTCTAAGCACTTTTTGTAACTCAAGCAGAACAGGTATATAAGTAGACAATTCATGCGAGCGCGAAGCGCGAGCGGAAAATTTCGAGATTTAGTCCTATAATATTTACTTAACGAGACACTCTAGTCATGTTTTGTAAATCATGAAAAGAATGAGTATTAATAATGTGAGCGCAAAACGCGAGCAGAAAATTTTTATATACGTTTTGAACTGGTACCTGTTGAAAAGGTACCTGGTAAGGACTGCTTGCACTTATAGCCATGAAGGCGTTACATATTTCAACAATTAAAAAATGCGTGCGCGAAGCGCGAGCTGAAAAATTTATAAAATTTATAAAGAAAGAATGGAAAATTTTAATCAATTTTTGTAATCGTGAACAGGATACCTATATAATTCAACAATTGATGCGAGCGCAAAGCGCGAGCAGAAAAAAAAAATTATATAGTGGCACGAAAGATCCTTTTTATTTTCTAAGTCTTCCCCTCATCTTATTTTATGCACTCGTCGTCCTTCTCTTCTTTTTCTCCTCTCTTTTCCCTCCTTTTTTCCTTTTTCCTTCTTTCTTTCCCTTTTTTTTTGCTCCGCCAATAGGGGGGGGGGGCCTCGGCCCCCCTGGATCCGCCTATGGGGGACAAGGGGCGGGAAAATTTGACAAGCAAAAAAAAAGGTTATCATCCAAAAGTACGGTCATCTCGTCCCAACTCGTCCCAAAATACATGTTTTATTTCGATTTAGAATGATGTATTCTTACCATCATAAAAGACACAAAATAGTAGGGGGACATTTGATATTGTGTCCCCCCTACCATTTTGAGTAGGGGGGACACGTCCCCCCTGTCCCCCCTGGGATTTCCGCCCATGTTTTTGTTGTATTGTTAATTGGGGTGATGTTGGGTTTGGGGGAGGGGTGGGTGTTCCTTCAACTTCAAGAAATCATAGATTAAGTCCATGACCGGATTCAAGAATATATTTGAAATAAATATATAAATGTGTAAAGTTATACATGTACAACAGCTTTGGCAACTCTTTTATTTAAATATTGTAAAGAAATGGATGAAGAGAACAATGGTAGGCGTAGCTTAAATCAAGCTTCCCCAGAGCTATCTACCCTTTGGAAAAATTGGTGATGCCGAAAAAATGTCTCTGCCGGGAATCGAACCCGGGCCCCCAGCTTTGAACGCCGGTGCCTTAACCACTAGACCACAGAGACGGGTTAGTGGCTAGGGCGACCCCGATCCGATTGACCGTCAGATTGACAGATTTTCGACACTTCGAAACCCACCTTCACCCGACAAAGGAAATTATAATTGGTATAGTGTCGAAAATCTGTCAATCTGACGGTCAATCGGATCGGGGTCGCCCTAGCCACTAACCCGTCTCTGTGGTCTAGTGGTTAAGGCACCGGCGTTCAAAGCTGGGGGCCCGGGTTCGATTCCCGGCAGAGACATTTTTTCGGCATCACCAATTTTTCCAAAGGGTAGATAGCTCTGGGGAACCTTGATTTTAATAAGCTACGCCTACCATTGAAATAAATATATATTTATATAAAATTACTGTAGCTTGTCTGTGGTCTATATTATGGTTGTTCCACTTTATATGTTTGTCATTTTGCCTCCGACGAAGATTCTGCTAGGATCGAAAGCTTAGGCCCCTTTTGACTTTCTAATATATATATATCTTAACATTATTTTTTTTTAATTTAACGTTTCAAACGCGTAAGTGCCCATTTACCTCGATGCTTAGGCGATCCATGGGAAAGAAGGGAATAAGAAGAAAACAAAATAAAAAGAAGGAAATAATTAGAGGAAGAAAAGTTGAGAAACATAAGGGGAGGGGTAGATAATTCTAAAAAAAGAATATTACAAAAGCTTGCTGATCGCCCGCTTCACGAAAGGAATCAAGAGGATTTCAAATCAATATACAAAATAAAGATTTTGTCCACTTTTCATGTTTTCACTTTTTTGGGTGAGATATATGCATCATGCACATGTGTACAGATGGGGGAGGTACTTCGGGGTTATTGACCCTAAAATGGACCCTCATAAAAAGAGAATTTGATAATTAAAAAGTCAAAAAGTTTTGCTCACTCGCTTAGCTCACTCGAAACTTTTTTGTACAAACTTTTCTCTATCTGACATTTCTGGCCCCCTCAATTCTTTGCTCATTTCCATGGTTACGCTACTGGTGTCATGTTTATGATTACAAAAGAGTGGTTAAAATCTTTTTATTTTCAGGTCTGAATCTCGCATAAAGACATAATTTCTTCGTGATTTTGATTGAGGTTGGTTCCATGACATTTGCTCCGGCGACAATTGCTCCGCTGTAAATTCCACACATAAATGGGTTCCAACTTCAACCCTGGATTTAACACTATATTAATACCAGATGCTGAACTTAACCCACTTAACCCTATAAACCTAACACAAAACCCTATTGCAACCCTAACCCTATATCTTATACGAAATATAAACCCGGTGCAATTGTCGCAGGAGAAAATGTCGTGTCACCTTTTATTGTACTAGTCAAAAGTTCCCTTTTAGGGTCAATATATAAAAATATATTTAGCTCTCGCTTCGCGCTTACATTATTTGTATTTTTGTCATGTATTTCTACAAACAGTCCTATAACCTTGTCCCTTTTCAGGCAGGTCAGTATAAAAAAAATCAGTTTCTAGATAGGCAGGCATCACGATTACAAAAAGTGCTTATAATGTTCATTTTCAGGTCTTAATCTCTGAAAATGTAAGCTGATGCTTCGCATTCGCATTCTTGTTTACTGACATTCTTATTCTCTTCATGATGTACATGCATGCGTTTCTTTGCGGGTTACTATTGTCTGAAAGTATAGGTGTTTCTGCATTATTTATTTTTAAAAATGATTAAAAGTTCACAATAATGATAAAAATAAACGAAATACAAAAGCATTGGCCAATTACAAACGTGAAGTTTACATAATAATAACAATAGATAAGATAAATTTCACACAAACAGGCACAAATAAACCGAATGCAGTGGCCAGCTTTCGTAAGGAAAAAAAATTTGAATGAATGGCAGCTCGCGCGTAGCATTATTCATTTACTGTGGGAAACGGATACTGTTCATGAGTGCGAAAATTGCTTGTCAGCTCGAGATTATTGAAATGCGTGTATTAATTTTCCCGTTCCCGGGCCCCTGAAATGACAATGATGACGTTATTATGGTCATCACAAGGTTTCCTTGACGATATATACCTTATCAAATAAAGTTCATTAGTCTATCGCGATGCTACGGGTAATTACTGTGGCAAGATATTCGGCTTATCATGACGTAATGCGTAATTTTTCCGGCAGCTGGCAAAACGCATGCGTAGTGCAGTTTGCTTTAATCGTAAACTCATTGTGACGTCACGTTTCTGAAATACATACACGCGCTGATGATGTTGACAACGTTATTTTGACAAAAGTTTTAAACAGAATAACAATGTAGGTCTATAATAGGTCTATATTACAGTATTAATATAGGCTTATGTAGTCGTTTATTTATCAGGGAGAAAAGTAAATTCAACTTGCAAAACCATAGGACACTAATCTGGTTTGTTTTGTTTTTTCAATTTGAAAAAAAAATAAATAAATAAAGATGCAGCAGCAGCCAGCACTACAACCTCCACCACCATATGCGCAACCACAACAAGCAAATCAACAATATACCTATGTGCAACCTCAACCACAACCACAGCAAGGATGTTGTAGTGGATACTCAGAAACATACAACATCAGAGCAGGTGAGTTGATCCACTATATGGTAACCATGGCAACGGGGTCTCAATAATTCAATCATGTTAAAGTTTTGTTTGAAGATATGAATCAGTACATCTTTTTTTTTATATGACATATTTTCTGAAGTTGGGTTTGTAGTTTAAGTATGGATAGCCAATTGTTACATAAATGACTAACAGTAGAGAATATTTCAGCTCATTTGGCTCTCAAATCATTCATAAATTGTCTAGGAATTATAAATAGATGATTGTCTTCGCCATCGATGAATCAGGAAAGAGCACATTAAACATAAGAAACATACAACATACAACAATCAAAATTTTGACAATTTTGGCTTCCCATAATTTCAGCATTGGGGCTTGTAGATAGAATTGCAATTAGGATCATTGATGACTGCATACATCATATTTCCGACTTTCGTTTAGCGATAGGCCGTTGACTAACCACATCTGCTCTTTCGGTCATAATTACGTCACATTTTCTGTCGTAAGATATGTGAATATTAGAAACTTGTAGATTAAACCACTGGTATACAGATGGGGGGCTTGGAGCCATTATCAAAAGGGGTAATATAACTTATAAGATGCTTGAATATGAGATCAAATTCTAATACAACATAAGATATTTTTTCTGAAAAGGTCGATTTTTTTTGCTTGCCCACTTCGCTTTCTCATGACTTTATTGAAATGTTGTCACGCGTGCCATGCAGTGCCCCTCGAAATTTTTGGCTGATTTACGCCACTAATGGTCTTCTATAGGAGTAGCCATAATGGCCCGAATTCTCGGCTAACTTAGCCCATGGGTTAAATTGCGTCATTTGGCCCACCGGGCTAAATTTTGCATTTCTCGAAGCTCGGCAAACTAAGCCTGGGTTAAGTTAGCCTCCCTTTGACATGTTTGAGAATTCGGGTCAATAATGATTGCTTGTACGACCACGATTGTTCTCTTGCCTTTTTCTTTCTAAAGGTCGTACTACCGGCATCATCCAGCTTATTCTCGGTATCGTCATCGTCGTCGTCAACGTTCTCACCTTCGTTTACGGTCACATGGGCTACCCGAACGAAGGGTCACCGATTGGGATCGGCATCTTCTTCGCCATTCCTTCGGGCATTATCGGAATCACATCGAAATCCCGACGCAACTGCGTCATCATCGCGTATCTTGTCATGTCAATCTTGTCCACCGTCAGCGGGTTTGGAGGCGTGGTCACCGAGGGCTTGGCGGCGGGCGTGTTCTCCTACGAGTACGTCTGCTTCTATACATTCTGCTACTTGGATACTTTCGACGTCGCCATCATCCTCCACGCCGTCGGTGCTGTCCTTCTCCTCATCGAAAGCATCGTCGCTATCGTTGCCTCGGTGTATTGCTGCAGAGGGTTGAAATGTTGCCAGGGGTGTTGCTGCCATGGCGATGACACGGGCAACTCGTCGGCAACGCCAGGAGTAACTGCAACATCTGTACACTATCCACAACAACCACAAGGGGTGGTCGCTTATACCCAACCGGAAACTTTTGTTGTAAAAACAACAACACCCGTCTGACTTATCGAGGAACAAAATTTCGCCGAAACATATATTTGGTCTTTGCATGTTCGCTTCTTTCTGTTTAACAGAATTGAAAAAAAATCATAACCCCTTTTTCAGTAAACTTTGTAAATGTGAAATGATGATCTAATTGTAATTTTGTTTCATCTTCAGCCCCCTAAAAAATGTTCCGCCCCCCCCCCCCCCTCCCCTTGTAATAGAATTTCCATGTATTCATTGCATAAAATATCGAAAATGGCTCCAAAACAGAGACGCAGAGTTTGAGAGAACTATATTTTCCGTCTCTATATAATATCATGGACCTAGTGTCATAACATGATGGCGTCAAATCCACCTGAAACCCTATTGTAGAATTATTAAATCAAATAATGATTTATTTCAGAGAGACTTAAGGAATGAAGCAAAATAATTATGCAATGATAACAGAATATCACAAAACACAAGTGCAAAAGTTTATGATTAAAATATTGGATGTTTATGGGTAAACTGTACAATTAAATATTTTCAACCAATTCTCAAGTATGGAGAGTGCGACTTTTTAGGATAAGATTTAAATTGAAGATTTTCGATATGCAATCAGCTATTTCTAAGATTTAGTATGGAAAAAAGAAAATGTGCTCAGGACTTAAAGGACAATTCTACCCCAGCAAAAAGTTAATTTGAATAAAAAAAAGAAAAATCCAACAAGCATAACATTGAAAATTTCATCAAAATCAGATGTAAAATAAGAAAGTTATGACATTTTAAAGTTTCGCTTAATTTCACAAAACAGTTGAGTTGAGTTATATGCACATCCTGGTTGGTATGCAAATGAGGAGACTGATGATGTAATTCACTCACTATATATTTTGTAATTTATTACATAAAATATGAAATATTATAATTTTCTCCACATTGTCAAGTGAAACAACAATCAATTCTCCCCTGGACGTGTGGAATTAGCATTGTTTAAATATTATGTGGTTCATTCAAGTTGGTCCTTAATGTCAAATCTGTAAAAAATGAAATATTATATAATTCAAACAATAAAAAACAAAAGAAATAGTGAGTGATGGACATCATTGGCTGACTCATTTGCATGTCACTGAATTGTGCATATCACTGTTGTGTGAAAGGTAAGCGAAACTTTAAACATGTTTAAATGCCATAACTTTCTTATTTTACATCCGATTTTGATGAAATTTTCAGCATTATGCTAGTTTAATTTTTCTCTATCTATTCAAATCAACATTTTTCTGGGGTGCACTTGACCTTTAATTTAAGTTTAGAAAAATATATATTACCGGGAGAGGGCGCCAATTCTAAATTACAAAAGATTTTTAACAGTCGGTTTAATTGGCAATTATCATGAAACAGGCAAACTAACTTTTACTATGATAGTTTGTGAGACTTTCCCCATGTCTGCTGATATTGTTCCATCTTTTGAAAACTGCCAAGAACACACTTGTCGAAACGCGGGTCGGAACGTCGAGTTTGGGAAGTCCTTTTCATGACCAACATAATTATGACCAAGAAAGAATAGGACTACAGGATGTCTCGTGAATACCGTGACGGCTCTTTCTTCTTCGCCATGAAAACCATCAGGGGTCCGTTTCAAGAAAGTTGTCAGCACTGACAAGTTGTCTTTCTCCGACAGTTACCATAGCAACAGTCAGAGGCCAGTGCTTCTTAGCCAATAAAAACCAAGGATTTCACTGAAATAGTCAGCACTGACCATTTAGTCAGTGCTGACAACTTTGATGAAACACCCCCTTTACATACCCCATTTAGTTTTAGACCTATTTTAAACATGACTTACGGTCTGATTGATGTTTACTGCTCACTTTCTTTCCCTATACAGTGAAAATTTCCCTAAATTAGTACTTAGAAATTAGTTTCGCTGGAAATTGAGAAATCCACTGTGAAGCAGGGCTTGTAAATCGTGGACCCCTCGGATAATAATAACTGTAGTCTATAGACAATAACTTACATATAAAAATATACATATAAAACAATCGGACGTATATATACTTTGTAGACTAAACATTTTTTTTAAATATATTCTTTGTTCATCATTCATCTAGAATCCATTAGGCATATTAAGGTTTTGCTAATAGTAGCGGTAATTTTTTTAAAGTATTCTTTTGTTGATTCCTACAGTGACATTTACAAACAGCAGTGAAATACAAACATAAACTGACAAATAACTTCATAACGAATTTAACAATTATTTCACAACAGTGGCCAATAAATTAGCTTGTGAGCTCCCCATTACGGACAGAAGTGAGTTTGGGGCCGACAGTCTACTCCTAATTTAAAAAAATATACGACAATAAAGGTATACAAAGAGGCTGTTTTAATTTTTTTCCTGTCACAGAAAAGTTTGTATTTGATTAATTATCCAAGTTGAAAATATCAAAAAGTACCGGACTTGACTTGGTTCCTGCTAGATTTTTAAAGGATGGTGCAAAAAACGTCTTTATACCTTTAACTTACATTATTAACCTATCTATTTCAACTTGTACCTTCCCTGATGAAATGAAAATCGCCAAAGTCACACCACTACACAAAAAGAAAGTCAAAACTCATGTTGGGAATTATAGACCTATTAGTGTGTTAAGCATAGTGTCGAAAATTTTGGAGAAATGCGTGTATTCTCAAATTGAGAAATACTTTAAAGAATACAAAATCATTTATGAATTTCAGTTTGGTTTTAGGAATGGTTATTCTACTGAAACATGTTTAATTCACTTGTTGGATTTTGTTAGGAATGAAATTTCCGAAGGCCGTTATGTTGGGATGGTTCTTCTTGACTTACAAAAAGCATTCGATACGGTTAATCATGAAATACTCTTAAAGAAATTAGAAGTGATGGGTTTGAATTCAGCATGCTTGAATTGGTTTAGGTCTTACTTGACCAATCGCCGTTAAGTGGTATCCATGCAAAATGTACTTTCATATTCTATGCCTATAAAGTGTGGAGTTCCACAGGGGAGCATATTAGGTCCCATTCTTTTTATGTGCTATATCAATGATATGTATATTTGTGTTAATAAAAGTAAATTACTTTTATATGCAGACGACAGTGTTTTACTCTATTCTGATACAAGTCCTAAGCTGATCGGTGAAAAACTTAGCTTAGAATTATCAAATTGTGTTAAATGGATGACAGATAATAAGCTTAGCTTACATGTTGGTAAGACTGAAAGTATTTTGTTTTGTTCGCGGGGTAAGTCTAAGCATACAGATGATTTCAACTTATACTATAACAATAAATTAATTAAGAGACAGAATTCCGTGAAGTATTTAGGCCTGATATTAAATAGTGATCTCTATTGTACATCTATGGTTGACTCTATTGTCAAAAAAGCTAATGCTCGCTTGAAATTTCTATACCGGTACCAAAATTGCATGAATACGAAATCCAGACGCATTTTAAGCTTTTCATTAATACAGTGTTTATTTGATTATGCTAATGCAGCATGGTACTGCAGTCTTGGAAAGGTTGATCAAAAAAAGTTTATAATTATTCAAAATAAGATTGTTAGATTTATTATTTGCTTACACCCAAGAACACATGTTGGGAATAATGAAATCGAAAAAGCTGACCTTCTTCGCATAAACTTGAGGTCGCAACAACTTATACTTCACCATGTTCATAAAATTTTCTATTCAAACGAATATCATTACAATTTACACGGTCATCTAATATTCACGGGCATGAAACAAGAAATAGTCTGTTTAACTTTGTGGTACCTATGATAAAAGGTCAAATTTGCAACACATTTTATTATAAAGGTATACATTTTTGAATTCCTATCCCTAATAATGTTAAATCGGTTAAGACTTTTACACAATTTAAAAGAGTATTGAAACAACACTTTCAAAATGTCCCCACTCTGTAATGTTAGATATTCTTTCTAATTTCATGTGTATCGTGTAGTCTTATATATAAATATTTAGTTATGATTTATTTAATCAACTTGTTTTACATTGTTTCATCATCTTTTGTTGTTTGCGTGAAAGTTTGATGTCAAACTTATTTGTACTTTTTCATATCTTAGGTTTTACGATTCATGAATCTTGTATTAGTTACGATGCATTTATCGCTACTTAAAAACTGATTATTAGTATAATTCTCATATGTAACTTAGAAGTAATGATCATTTACTCAACCTGTTTTACAATTATTTTAATCATATTTTGTTGACTGCGTAAATGTTTTTAATGGCAAACTTATTTGTTTTTGTCTTTTTATATATTAAGTTTTACAATTCATCGTGTTAATTTAGTGGTCTAGACTTAATTGATGTAGTTTGTAGATTTCTATAGGTGTTTTCATAGATGTACATTGTCTTCAATTACTGATGTAAGGACCCCATTGGAAATAAGCCATCTCGGCTTTCATGGGCAATCCTGTCAAGGTATACACTTCTGTTCATATTTTCTTGTACTTGTTCATAGTTACCTGACAAATAAAATCAATCAATCAATCAATCATAAATAATACATGAAGGTACCAGTAAAATAAGTAATTCACAAAGATGTACATAAATTTATAAGTCAATTTAGCTGGTCCATTCGTTTTTTTTTTTCAATTTCCAGCAGGGACCTGGGAAGCGGGGGTGCTGGGGGTGAAGCACCCCCAAAATTTGCATGTGTTATTTTCCATAGGCAGCACCCATAGGCAGCACCTCCTGGTAAGCTAGTGGTAGTTATGATACATGACATAAATGTAATGAAAATGAACGACGTTTTGTAGACCCCTCCCCCCGGCCTTCAGAATTTTCTGACACAGTACTTAACATAAAATAGTGTTTGAATTCACCCTTTTTCAGATCGGAATATCAAATATTTTCTGCTCGCGCTTCGCGCTCGCATTATTGATTTTCATAATAAAAAAATGTAATTAGAATGCCCAGATACAAGTTCTAACTCTAAACACGCGCACGCATGTTTATTGTTTTGGGGGTACTCCGGGCTGAAAATATTTATATCAAATACATTTTATCAAAATGAATAAATTTTATGAAAATCTGATAACAAATAGTTAAGTTATTTGATTCTAAAGTTTAGCAATATTATATGAAAATCGTGATATGCATGTCGTCATGAATATTTAATAGGTGGGTTGACATGGGCGGAAATCTGTCCCCAAAGGTAGGGGGGACCAGGGCTTGTAAAATTTGACAAGCAAAAAAAAAGGTTATTACCCTAAATGTAAGGTCATTTTAACCCTTACAAAATTTGACAAGCCCCCCCCCCCCCATAAAAAAAGGTTTTCACCCAAAATGTAAGGTCATTTAGTCTAAAATACATGTATTATTTCGATTGTGAAGTGATGTATTTTTCTCCATCATGAAAGACCGAAATAGGAGGGGGGACATTTGATATTGTGTCCCCTACTATTTTTGGTAGGGGGACACGCCCCCTGTCCCTCTGGGATTTCCGCCCATGTGGGTTGAAGATGTCACATCCCACTATCCTGGTTGTGTTATTACATGGAATCAAAATTGTTTAATTTTGTTCATACCAGTGTGAATGATATGTCTCCCTTATAATGAAATAAGATGCAGCAAAGAATATCTAATGGACTAAATTAGTTGTCAATTCAACTGTTTTTGGTTCTTCAGGGGAAAATATTGAATAAACCTAATTCTATATAACAAAATACAAAAGAACAAGTGGAGATATGACATCATCAGTTTGCTCATTGAATATTAATGAAGACATGCTTAAAACTGTTTCACCGGAATAATGCTAATCTTTAAAATGCAATAACTTAGATATTCTTTATTCTTATGTTCGTCTGATTTTTCTTTATCTGTTCAAACCATATCACATTCAGTGCAGAGTTTCATATCAGAATATCAAAAAATTTCTGCTTGCGCTTCGCTCTCACATTATTAATGTCAGAATATATCCAATTACACATAATTTTCTTGATTTACAAAACATGAATAGAATGGCTCGTTTATAGGTCTGAAATCTCAATTTTGTTTCCGCTCACGCTTTGCGCTCGCATCAATTGTATAGTTATATACCTATCCTGTTCATGATTAAAAAAAAGTGCTTAAGATATCCTGTTTTTAGGTCTGAAGTCTCATTTTAATTTCCGCTCGCGCTTCGCGCTCGCATCAATTGTATAGTTATATACCTATCCTGTTCATGATTAGAAAAGTGCTTAAGATGTCCTGTTTTAGGTCTGAGGTCTCATTTTAATTTCCGCTCGCGCTTCGCGCTCGCATCAATTGTATAGTATTATACCTATCCTCTTCATGATTAGAAAAGTGCTTAGAATGTCTCGTTTTTTGTAGAATGTCTCGTTTTTTGGTCTGAAATCTCAATTTTGTATTCGCTCGCGAAGCGCTTCGCGCTCGCATCAATTGTATATTTATATACCTATCCTGTTCATGATTATAAAAAGTGCTTAGAATGTCCAGTATTTAGGTCGGAATGTCAATTCTTTCAGCTCGCGCTTCGCGCTCGCATTATATGATTGTTGATATATGTATCGTGACTATCGTCTTAATGAGAAACTGCAAACAGTCCATATAACACGTCCCTTTCCAGGACTGGCTGTCTAATAACTATCTTAAGATGAATAAGGACAAGACGGAATTCCTTGTTGTGGGATCTCGTCAACAACGAGCCAAAGTTACAATAAACCATCTAAGAATTGGCAACTGTTTAATCAAGCCTTCTGATCAAGTGAGAAACCTTGGAGTAGTGTTTGATTTCCTCACTTACAATGGAGCAGCATGTCACAGGCACTTCCAAGGCTGCCTGTATCTCTATCCGTAATCTTGGAAGGATCCGCAAGCATGTAACTAAGAAAGTTGCTGAACTCCTTGTTCATGCCTTTGTAACAACCCGACTGGACATTTGCAACTCAATTTTGACTGGTTTGACTCAACATCAACTGCACAGACTTCAGCGTCTGCAGAACATGGCCGCACGTCTTGTGTCCCTTCAAAGAAAGAGAGTCCACATTACTCCAATTCTGCGTGATCTACATTGGCTGCCTGTCAACCAGAGAATAGCCTATAAACTTGGGGTACTCGTATTTAAAGCGCTTAACGATAAATCTCCACCCTACATATCAGAGCTCTTATCTCAGCATAGACCAACACCAGCGGCGTAACAGGGGTCGGTGGCCAGGGGGGGGCAAGAGCCAAAAATTTCCCGGCCATATATCATGGAACAGGCAATGGCGTCATAAGGCAAAAAGTTTGAGGGGGTAATATGGCGTATCGGGCAAATATATATATATATATATATATATATATATGTGTGGCGTCGCGCAAAAACCAGACTATTGGTGAGAGACAATAAATGCGCTAAGACGTCATTTAAATACGCGTGTCATCAAACTTTTGTCTGGCGCGCGTCGCGAGGAAAAACAAAACAAACAACCCGCGGGAAATAAAAAAAAATGTCAGGCGCATTTTTATTTTTCAGAACTGTGGATATCGGCTCGATATATTTGGTGGCGGGTTCGGATACATGTTGATTGAATTTAATTCCCTTGGCTGAAATCCATGAAGGTAAGTTAAATTATGTTGCAGATTGAGTTGTTTTGTTAAATTCATTGATAATTGCGATGCGAGGAACATGGCAACTAAACGCGAGAATGTGAATTTTGTATTGCGTGTTTATGTGGATCGATCGAGAGAGAGCTTTTTTAGGAACGACTTTAAACGTCAAATTACATGCGACTGCTGCAGCGATTCGCGGTATTTGTCCGGGACTTTGACGGCCTTTTTAAGATCTAACTTATGTATGCCTAGGCTATCAACTAGATCTAGATCTGCACGTACTTAGATACGCCTTCGTTACATACTTGTAACCATTTAAGTTAAATCTATCACATGCAACAAGTTTGTAAAAAATGTATATAAAAAAAATCAAAATTGGACAAGGAGTAAAAGAGCTATGATAATTTAAAGATATGGATTTCGGTGAAACAGTTCTATGCATGTTTTTATGAATTTACTTGACAAACTGATGCAAAGATGTCTCACCTTGTTACATGAAATTATGTTTGTTCTACCCCCCCCCCCCCTTCAAGACTAGATATTAATTAATTTGCAAAAAGGTGACATATCATTCACACACGTATGACCAAATAAAATAAGTATGATTTCATGTTTTGTTATAAGAAAAGTTAAAGTGGGGTGTCATCATCAGCCCATCTAACGAATATTTATTAAGACGTGCATATAACTGTTTTTATAATGCATGAAAAACCCTTTTAGATCTAGTTGTTTTCAGATTTTGATGAAATTTGCAGCTTTTGTTTACATTTGATGAAATTATTTTCAGCTCGGAGTACCCTTTTAAATCGGTTAATTATGGACATTTTTAAAATCCCCTCTCCTAACAAATTCTTATTTGTCGGACTTCTGATTTCAAAAAAAAAAAAATTTCGGAGGGGATGTGGTCTATTTGGTATGAGCTTCACCAAAGCTGTGCAAATGATATCGAAATTATAACTCGAAAACAGATTGTCACAATTTATAAGAAATTTATTCAAAAATAACAATATATTTTTGGGGCGGGTGTGGGGGGTATTTCTTATTTTTTCTACAATCTGGTCGAGCTACATTACATGAGGTTCGCCAACTTTCTACACAAAATCATTCAATATTTTAAAAAAAATGAAAAGACATATTTTTTTTTTTTTTTTCTTAAGTAGTGTTTTTTTTCAAATAAACTTAAACTCTGAAAATTTGTTAACTAATTGGCTTTGTTTTCTGTCGTTGTGTTAAACATGTTAAGGGCACGGGATCTACAGAGCAACTGTATTAGTGCAGTGAGGACAAGACATCACCAACATACAGCTGACAGCAGCCCTTCAAGAAGTACTTTAAGACTCTGATATGGGATTCACCATTACCACAGCTTCAGGTAGCTTTCCATGCTTTACCCATATTCTATATGGAAATAGTGTGCCAGTTTTGACCCTTATCATGTCAGTTGTAACCATAGAGATATATACTAATGATACATCTCTATGGTTGTAACCGATTTTTCCACGAATTAATTGCCGTTTTATAAGATATTGTTTAAAAATTAATTTTACCACTATTAGTACATGAAATCTAGAATTATGGAAAATATAAAAAATATAAAATGATAAAAACAATAAAAAATGAAAAAAATATACAGAATTTGGATAAAGGCTCATGCAGAGAAAGCTTTTTGCAAGTGATATATCAAAATTAAACATTTAAATATGAACATCTCATGAATTTTGGAGGGATTTTTTTACCTAACAATAGTTAAATCTTATTATTTTTGGTAGAAAAATATGACATCAGGGAGTACTTCCACCTTTATTAGAAATACAAGTAACATTGACACAAAGCCAAAGAGTGAAAAGTTAATGTATTTTAAATATCATGTTGTTGATAAATGTCCATGAATCATGAAGAAATGAGAGTGTAATGTGACTGTTTTTATAACACATTAATATCGGTGAACTTTTCAATTGCATTCATCAAAAATGTAGATTTGAGTCATCGGAACGTGGCATTTTTAAGACTGGAACATGAAGAAAGCAAACAATGCAGAGGAAGAAAATTATCCCCTTTGGTGAACCCTGCTGACATACATGTAGTCTCTCAGATACTGGATTTTCCAAATAGAGGGAATATGATATATGGAAAGATCTTAGATGAGGACAAGGCACCTCGCGGCCTCCCCGGTAGGAGAGGAAATTGAACAATGAATACATGTTTTACTTTGAATGAACAAACTCTGAAGTTTTTCGATAAAAAAATTAAACTTAATTTGTAACGTTTGCTAACCTATTAGAAGGATGTCATTGTAGAAAATTGAAATATGGTAAGTTTGCTGCTGTAATAAGAAGTTTGTGATAATGTTAAACACACACACTAAAAAGAGATTATCGTGTTTTACATCCTTTTTAGTGCAAATTTGGACAGTGGAGAGCGATGCACATTCCTGAGTTTTGCTAATACTGCTGCATAGAAGAGAGTAAATGTATGTAGTCTCTTCCATATCAAGAATTAAACTCTGATATTATTTTTTTATTCAAGCATAAGATGTTTACAACGCATACCATTACACGTGTACAGAGTGTAGCAGAGAAAATATGACTATGTATTTGTGAGTATTTGTTAGTTATAATACCTGTCGTATTAATATGTGGAGCCAAGTTTTTATGCACAGTTTTATTCTTCTTTTCAAACGAAGTGACCTAAAAAAATCCTTCAGTGATCCAGATAATTTGGCAGCAATTTGTGAAAAATATTTTCGTGACTACCCCATCCCTAAAAAGAAACCAAATGTGGTCCATTTCATTAAATGTTGATATGATCCCTTGCTCGAATGAAAACTACCATGAAAACAGTGAACCTTCTGCTTCCTGATTCGCTAGTTCAATGAAAGTTGATATTTCATCAAGAGTTGCTGTCATATTAAATCTTTATGAAATGTAGCTCGCATCAGCTTTTCACCATTGTGTATTGCCACCGAAAAAACTTGGTTTTGCAAAATTGAATTTTGTTTGTGGTTATTTTCCAAAGCTTAAGCATGATTTTTTTTAGATTTTACTTTGCGAGAAAGTGAAGTATGGACAAACAGCAAGGTGGTGTCTTTTTTTTTTTGGGGGGGGGGTGGTTAAGGGCAGGGACAAATCTAGGATGGAGGTGGGCAGGGGCTTTGGCCCCACTTTTTTTCCCCAGAACGCATGTATAAACATGTAAAAAATTACCATTTGATTGTGATTTTTTTTTGCATGGACAGCCCCTCCTATTTTCAAAAAATGTTCTGCGGCGCCTGTGGGGGTGGGCACCCCCCAAAAAAATGATAAGCTGCCCCCCCCCCAACAACAAAAAAATCAGATATATAACCCAACCTCATCTTCCCCTGGTCATTGGATCTGGGAACCTCCTCCCATTCTAAAACTACGCGCTATGACGAACTATATAGAGTATGACAAATAGTCTCCATAAGGTTTTTTTTTGCATGTAATGTGAGTGTGTGGGTGTGGGTTCTAGTGTGGGTGTGGTTGAATATGTAGAATAATTTGTTTTATTGTATTCGCCTAGCTGTGTATATATACAAATTATGTCTGCACTACAAAAGATCACCTCGCCTATGCCAGGTATGTTGGGCGTTACAAAAGAACCAACATTTCCATATCATGAAAAGATGAATAATAAGCCCGACTACCATGACGACCCATACAGCCAGGCAGGGGGGGGGGGTACCCCTGATTCAATTGGCCATATCTCTAATTTAAATATGAATTAGACTCTAATATTTTGTATACACATTGTACATGTGTCCATGTACCAGAAAACATAAAAAAAACAAAATCCAAAATTTCACCTATAATACCCATTTTCCCAGGATGGCCCACATATATAAGCGAGCGAGCGAAGCGAGCGAGCAAAAAATTTTGACATTTTTATTGCAAAAATCCAATTTTGTGATAGATTTTGACATAATGTTAAAAAGATATCATATTTCACCCTCCTCTTTTACCGTTTTTCTCTCTTTTTTGTACGCCACGGTGAACAGGATTTTTGTTATGATTGTGAGCATCAGGGCGAAGCTCTATATGCTCGAGGGGGCCGAGTATGGCGCTTGTGGCAAGAAGTAGCTAATATAGGTCCCGAGCGAGCGAAGCGAGCGAGATAAAAAAAAATCACCTTTTCATGAGAATCTAACATGAAGATAGATTTTAACGTGATATTCAGAAAAAATATAATACACTTTCCTTTCTTTCCTCATTTTTTTTGGTTTGGTTGTAGAACTTTTGGGGGCCATGGTCCAAACTCATCCATATAACAGTGCTTTATGGGTGGGGTCCAGGGCAGAGCCCCGGAACCTCTTGATATCAAAGCCATTTTGAACCTTACAGATGGCCACTTATTTTAATCAAATTGCGTGTATATTTATATAGCTTTAACACAACATAAATTCAATGCAGTTGTGTATCGTAATCATCCAAATATTGTGAGGGGCACACCATAGCAAATGTGGGAAAATTTGTAAAAAGTCGCCAGCGAGCGAAGCAAGCCAGAAAAAAAAATGGCCTGTTAAAATGAAATTCTAATTATGTGATCGATTTTTACATCATTATAGCAAATATCATGTCATATATATTTTTTTTCATTCATGTAATTTCGCTGCCTCCTTTGTTTTCTTTTATTTCCCCTTGACCGTGGAACCATCCCCAGTACGCCAGTGCTTCACCGTAAAGCTTAATACAGGAAGGGTCCATATAGGGGCCCGTTATAGAACCCATTAAAGGTTACAGATGAAGAGCCCCCAATGCACGGGGTCTTGACTCTTGGACAGAACCTTTGGAGATTTAGCAAGATTATGATAGACTTTCATACGACATTATGCTATATTCCATCCATTTTTCTTCCCGCTCGTTATCTCAATCCTCGGCAGCCCGGTAGTGTACGCTATCTTGTCCCTATTCTTTATTTTCCAATTTAGATTTTGGCTAATTCCATTTTGCCTTTATTTCCCGCTTTTGTTTGCCTTTTTGTCATCTTTAATTTATTTCCCTGTCTTACTAATCATGCTAATGTATTTGTACATCGGGGAGAATTGTTCTTTCTCACTTGTTCTTCTTTCCTTCCTTTTCCCGTTATCTTTCCGTTTTCCCTTTTTTGTGTTTTTTCTTAGTTTTCTTTTCTATTTCTCTTTTCCTTTCCCCTTCCCCTTTTTTTTTCTTTCCTTTCCCTTTCGCTTTCTTCCCCCCCTTTTTTTTTATTTTCCCCGTTTTTTTTTTAATTTTCCCGGTGAGCTCCGCCAGGGGGGGGGGGGCAGCTTGCCCCCCTGCCCCCCCCCCCCCGCCTGTTACGCCACTGAGTCCAACACGCAGTCTCAGATCAGCAGATCAAGCATTGCTGACAGAATCTCTCAGCCACACAACTTGGGGTGACAGAGCCTTCTACATCTCTGGACCAAAGCTGTGGAATAGCCTTCCCCAATTTATCAGGAGAGCAGAGACCCAATCAACTTTTGAGTCTTACCTGAAGACTTTTCTGTTCCCCACTCTAGCAGTACTAGGACAGTACTTGAACTGAATGATGATCCTAAGCACTGTTTGAAGACATTGAAATTTGTGAGATATTTCCTATTTTTGAGCAAGCGCCATGAGCGCCCAGCTGAGGCGGATACCGGCGCTATACAAGAACCCATCATCATCATCACCTTTCGATCAGGCCAAAGCGTATATAAAAAATATCTGCTCGCGCTGATCACGTTTCGTGCAGTTATCATTTGTTACATACGCATCTTGTTCAGGACCACAAACATTGCTTTAAATGTTCAATTTTCAGGACAAAATAAATGAAATTCCCCCCTCCCCCCTAAAAAAAATAGCTCGCGCTTCGCGCTCGAGTTATCTAATTATATATCTATGTTCTTTTATTTTCAACCCCCCCACCATTGAGGAGAGATTTCAGCACCCCCACCGTGACTGAAAAATCGTTCCCAGGTCCCTGATTTCCAGTGAAAGAAATTTAAGAAATAAAATTCAGAAAATACAGAAATAATGAAAACCATACCCACGCATCCCGCTACACGCACAAAAATAACTAATCCTTGTCCTTCAAGCCCCCTCATTCCCCACCCCACGCTCACCCCGGCCCCACCTTTATAACCACCTTCAAAGCTCCCTATACCCAAATGATTTAACCTACCAGATGATTGCCCCCTTTTTATGAGGGGGAGGGGTGACGCTCTCCATATGCAATTTCAAAGACCATCTGTCGCTCCTTGGTTAATCAGGGGCGGATCCAGGATTTTTTTTTTTTTGGGGGGGGCACATTTTTCCCGATGAAGATTTGACAGCCCCCCCCCCCAAAGGTCTTCATTGCGCGTTTTAATGGCATTTTTACATTACAAATTTTAAGTGTGCCTCTCAAGGGGGGCCTGGGGGCACGTGCTGGCTGTGCCCCCCCTCCCTGGATCAGCCAATGGGGATTATCTTCCTCATTGGGAATCATCCCATTGGAAAGTTGTGCTAGAGGGGTTGCCATACGGAGTTTTTTTCTCATTGCAAATGGAGCAAACTTTTATGGATTTTAATCACCATGAACCACCGCCCCCCAAAAAAAGGAATTGCGAAATTTAAGTTTACTTATCAATTACAGCATCAGCTAGTATCTTCTATCAGTTGTTCGGCTCCAATTTCAAACCAGACAGTATTTTACGGGAATAGGCCTATATCATCCCGCATATTTTCACAACTGGAGGTTTGAACGTATTGATTAGATTTTTTTCTTTCTTTTGCGACTATAAAATCAGTGACACCGTACCATCAGAATCGGAATCAATCACGGACGCGAAATAGCAACTTCTTGTCTTGCCTTTTCCAGTTTTCAAAATTTCAGCCTTCAAGCCAGCGCGACACCAGTGCAGTGACGTGACAACATTGCAAATTGGAGCTTCAAATACTTTCAACGTTTTAAAGTAAGTTCGTGCATTCCACAAAGGTGAGATATTTCCCCGAATTCCTTTCTTTTATTAAATTGCAGTCTGAGACTAGAGAGATTCTGTGCCCCACGTATTCATTTTCGTGTATGTGTAAGTGTAAGCTGTAAAGTTTTGTTATGTTATGACTTATGTTATGACGTGTTATAACGAGGTTTTTACCTGACTGCTAAGAAAGCACGAATGCCTGTGAGCAAGCAACCAGGGGACCGACGGCTTAAGGTCCTCTCCGAGGGACTGATGAAGGCGATATTCGCGAAGGGGAATCCCCACATCGCGTCGCATCGTCCACCACGTGCATTTCACCACTCCTAGTACCAATGAGGTCCAACATTACATGTATGGACCTCATAGGCGACATCAGTAGTATTTTGTGTCAGAAATCTTTGTGAAGATGATTATTTTTGTATTTTATCAAAACTACAAGCTATCGTACTGTCTAATCATTACATTTCGATCTCACTAATTGAATACATTGTTAGCAATAAAAAAAATTGAAAGAAATGAAGGGGAACTTACATTTTCACGGCTTTTTCCTGATTTTCTGGGCAACTGCTCCTCTCTTCTGACTCGCGATCGAAGCTGATATGAAGATCACGTGATTCGCGTTCTCGTCAGCTGATCGGTTGGTTATTCTTTTCGTCAGACGTTAATAATATATATTTTATAATGCTAGCATTCATCGCTAATTTAGGTGAAAGAGATTGAAGTTAAACAGCGCCAGGTCGGAATCATAATTATTTTGGAAGAGTGTATTTATACACGAGGGGCTTAAACCTGACGTAGACGGCGCTATTCAACAAATGCACAATCTTCAATATAAAAATAAAACAGAAAGAACGCCTTGAACACAGGCCAAAATGCCTAACGATTTCTCCGCGGCATTAACAACTATCGTAAAGGGCGCTCCATTTATCAATAAAGATGGACGCTAAGCTGTCTATGGCGACAAAATTTGCCGCAAATATTTACGAAGAATTGTGAGAAATGGTCTGAAAATGCAACAAAAGAACCGGTGAGTACCGATTAAACATTATTAAATTTATAAATAGATTATACATACCTTGTAGATTTAGTTTTTAAGGTGATATTAGTGCTTAGTTCTAAGCTAGGGAGGCCCAAACGCGCGTGAGTGGAGTCCCAGTTTATTAGCACGGGTAAGTATTGGGGTGTCGCCTAGAGTGCATTTCACGTGGTACTATTCACAGATAAGATGGAGACCTTAAAACTTTTGGTTTTAGACTGTAATACTCTTACCCAAAGAAGCGACAGGGATCCAGATAAAAAAATACTGGGTCTCAATTTTTTTCATCCTCATTTTTGGAAAGAAAGTTGGAAATAATAATGGTGGTAAACTTAGCCAGGCGGCTTCTAGAGAGTAAAAATCACGATACGGACGCTTGCGTCGCGTAACGTTGGGGAAGAACAATACTAGTGTAAGAGTTGAATTTTGCCTTATTTAATATTATTGTTTATTTCACACTTTGCTTTCCATACTTCTCTTCACAACCATTTCTATGCCTCTGTCACACACCTGTTTCTCTCATTCCTTAGTTTCTTCATCACATCATTCCATTGCCATTCCAACTCCATACAGCTTCACATGTTTCTATTGTTATTTTCTCATTTACATTCAGAACATTCTTCTTCATTCATATCATCTTACCTCATCCTCATTGGTTCACCTTTCACCCTTGGTTCCTCCACTTTTCTGGGTTCTCCCATTCTCTGTTTCTTTATTGGTTGAATTTATCATGTGACATTATTTTTGAATATATTTGAATGTATTATTTGTGAAGGCAATGCCTAGTCAGGTCTGCATTGCAGACCAATAAAGCAGAGCACTACTAGACTTCATTTTGGTCAACATCTTTATTTTTGAGTTTAGTTCAATATAATATGAGTTTGCTTGCTTCTGACTGATTTGTGAGGTAGACATGTTAGAACACTCGGCCACACTACAAACTGGTAGCAGCGGTGTCTCCCTAACTTCAGGCAGAGTTTGCAGCCAGTGATAGCCCTACCAAGCTAATTTCACCCTGCTTCAACTGACATGTTAGCTCTTCCTCCTTCAGTAAAGCTATTTGCCTCCTACTTCATGTGCATAGACTTCAATATACTACTCATTGTGGGTTTAGTACTTCAAGCATTTTGCAACCTGCTTCAAGTCTTGATTTCTCCCTTCATCTTGAATTTTAGCGGAGTAAATTTGTCTACATATTTGAGTAAGTCTACCACCATTTTGTCAGATATCATATATATTTGATGTCATCCTTCATCATTTATTCTCCAGTTATTTATTAGTATGCAACTTATGAGATAGTATTTTCATCCTTTGCATGATTAGTAAGCTCCCTCCTTCATTAAGACACTTTTATGCTGTTAATGAAAGTTGATCGCCCTTCTTCATTTACATGAACTTGTACAGCATTGTCTGGTAGTCTTAATTCATCATGGCAATGTTTCGCCTTGAATTACCAGAGACTTTCACTGGAGAAGGTCAAGATTTTCACCAATGGGTGAAAAGATTTGAAGTTGCAGTTGACTCAGTAGGCAGTAGTAATGCTCAGAAACATAGCTAGCTTCCTTCCAGACTTTCAGGTTCAGCATTTACTGTCTGGGAAAATATTCCTGATTCTGATAAGAAAGACTTTGAGAAAGTAAAGACAATTCTTTCAGAAATATTTGGCAGAAAAACATACCTAACAAACTTCCGTTCTTGTGTTACTGCACGGACTAGACAGCCCCTAGAACCTATTGAAGTATTTGCAGCAGCTATTTCAACGTTAGTTGGTGAAGCTTTTCCAAAGTATGATGAGGAAGCTCAAGATGGAGAGAAGTTTCGTCGCTTCATGGCAGGCTTAGACTTACAGCTGAGGAGAAAGCTATATGAACACGGTGCCGAATCTTTCAACCAAGCAGTTGATACTGCAGTTCGCATAGAACAAGCAACACTTTTGGGTCAGCCTGATAGTACTCAGATTCAAGTGGCTGCTACATCCAAGTCTGAGAACTCAAACGATGCACTCATGCAGCGTATTGCCTCCCTAGAGGAAAAGATTGAAACACTCACGATGTCAGGTCGCTCAAGATCTCCTTCCTCCTTCGAGAAAAGACCACATGACAGAAATTATCATCGGTCACCATACTCAAGTCCAAATAGGTACTCACGTGGTGATGATAGATCATACCATCGTCGGTCAGCATACTCGAGTCCGACTAGATACTCCCGTCGTGATGAAAGGCCATATCATGGACATCGTTCACCCTCATCTAGTCCGACAAGATATGGGTACTACCACGATAAGCATACTTACCAGCAAGAGAGATCACGACATAGATCATATCCCCATTCTTATCATGATTCCTCCCTACATCGATCAGACTCACCTAGAAGGAATTTCTCGTCGCCTTCATCCAGTCCGACAAGATACTCGTCGCACTCACAGTCATCCTCCTTCAGACCAGATATGCCTAGTAGACGTCCCCCTACTCCGCCCAGAAGGCAACGCAATGTTCGCTTCAACGACCAAGCTGATAGAACTTACCAGGGAAACTACCTCTAGTTGGTGATGCGGGTCACTCATCAACTCCCACAACTACGGCCCAAGTAAACAAAGAAAATGAATCTGAGTGTTTGCCGCAACAACCACCCTTCATCCCTATAATCCTAGACAACACATATGTCTTGGCGTATTTAGACTGCGGATCATACACCTCCCTTGTCAGCAGTGATTTCTATGACTCAATACCAAAGTCTCAGAGGAGCCCTCTAGTGAAATCCACTATTGCAGCAACGTCTGTCACCAAACAGCTTCTAGACATCATCGGTACCATTGACATCATCCTACATCTTGGTAATACTTCACGACGACATACGTTCATGGTCGCCAGAGGAATAAGCCACCCTGTCATCATAGGTTGGGATTTCTTTTGGAGAAACGACGCAGTACTCTCCACTACTACGTTCACCATGCCAGGTGTAACGATACCTCTAGTCGACAAGCACCGTTACCAAGCCCCTTTCAAGTGCAATGTTACACTGGTAGGACAAGTCTCTATACCAGCAATGAGTGAGATACATGTCCAAGGCAGACTAGAACCTCAACAACCAGACCTTATCCCGCAAGGATATGATGGTATCTTTGAGCCAACATTACAAGAATATCATCCTGTAGCTGGTGCCAGATCAGTGAACACAGCCCAAGACGGTCTCATCCTTGTTAGACTGGTCAATACATCTCAAGAAAAGGTTGATCTCACAGTGAACACCACCCTTGGTCACTTCCACTCACTGACCAGTGATCCAGAAGAAGAATACAAGATCTTCGATAAGGTGATTGCAGCTACCCAAGAGGCAAAACCAATCTTGCCAGTAGATGACATGCTTTCCAAATCAGACCTTACCAAGGAACAGTATGACAAGACCAAGCAAGTTCTAAATTCCTATGCTGATGTGTTTAGCTCATCTCAGGACGATATAGGACAGGCTGATGTCTACCACAAGATAACCACAACGAGTGACACACCCATCCGTCAAAGAGCTTATCGCACATCACCTACCATGCGATGTGAAATTCAGAGACAGGTCGATAATCTTCTTGAACGTGGAATTATCGAAGAAAGCCACAGTCCTTGGTCGAGTCCTATAGTGATGGTAAAGAAAAAGGACAACACATACAGATTCTGTGTCGATTACAGAGCTCTCAATGCCGTCACCATCAGAGACTCTCACCCGATACCTCGTCAAGATGATTCTGTTGACGCCCTCTCTTCGTCATCCTACTTCAGTGTCATGGATCTTTCAAGCGGGTATTGGCAGATTAGACTTGACCCAGAAAGTAAAGAGAAGACAGCCTTTACCACCGGTACTGGCTTATATCATTTTAATGTCATGCCATTCGGCTTAGTAAATGCACCAATGACATTTCAGCGTCTTATGGAATCTGTCTTACATGGTCTGCATTGGTCGACTTGTCTCATATACCTCGACGACTGTATTGTGATGGGTAGAAGCTTTGAAGAACATCTCCAAAACCTCCAAGAAGTCCTCCAGCGCTTCAAAGACGCCGGATTGAAGTTGAAACCTACCAAATGCCAATTTCTACAGAAGAAAGTCACCTATCTAGGCTATGTAATTGGTACACAAGGAGTGCTTCCAGATCCAAACAACACAGCCAAGGTTGCAGCATGGCCAAGACCCAAGAATCCTTCACAAATCAGATCGTTCTTAGGCCTTGCTTCATTCTATCGTCGATTTATTCCAGGCTTTGCCCAAGTTTCCACACCTCTTACCAATCTGACGCACAAAGGAACGCAATTCGTCTGGAATGCCGACTGTGAAAACGCCTTCATCAAACTGAAAATGGCACTTACCAATCCACCCATACTAGCATTTCCTAACTTCAACAAGACTTTCAACATAGCCACAGATGCTTCTAGTGATGCTGTTGGAGCCATTCTCTCCCAAGTCCAAGATGGAAGAGAACACGTCATAGCCTACTACAGCCACAAACTATCAGAAAGTCAGAAGAGATGGTCTACATACGATCGAGAATTGTGGGCCATTGTCGCAGCTGTACGACACTTCCGCCACTATCTTAGAGGCCAGCCTTTCTCAGTATACACAGACCACCAACCACTTCTAGGATACATGAAAGTACCAATCCAAGATGATGCAACTGGTAGACGTGCACGCTGGATAGTAGAATTGGATGCCTATTCCTTCAAGATCATACATCGCAAGGGACGCTCCAATCAGAATGCTGACGCACTCTCTCGACGTCCACACAACCACTCAAGAGATAACCAAACCAATCTTCTACATCAAGACCAAACCAGTTGTAATGTAGTTCACACAAGGTCTACTATGAAGTCTTACACTACTCAGGGATCGACTGAACACAAGTCCCAAAGTACTTACCAGACGCAACCAGAAAATTTCATTCTAGCCGATCAGCAATCTGAGTTGCAAGGAAGCCAAGAACAAGACCCAGACATCAACCAAGTCATGGAGTATGTCAAGTTGGGATATCGACCATCTGTCAGAGAAATACGTCGCTTCAATCCCCGTACGAGACGACTACTCTGGGAATACCCTCGTCTGACAATTAAGGGAAACATACTCTATCGTATGAAATATGATAGACTTGGCACAACAATACTTCAACCAGTCATACCTCAAAAGCTCATTCCTAAAGTACTTGAAGAACTCCATGGACATCCTTCATCAGGCCATTTTGGAATTCAGCGCACACTTCATCGAGCAGAAGCCACATGTTATTGGCCATTCATGAGACGAGATATTACCAACCATTGTTCTACTTGTATGGCATGCGAGTCGTTCAGGTCACCAAATCCAAAACACCAAGCCCCATTACGAAGTATAACGACTGATCACCCTTTTCAGATGATCTTTGCCGACATCGCTGAACTCCCTATTTCTCGCCGTGGATATCGCTACATACTAGTCATCATCGACCACTTCACAAAATATGTCAACATCTACCCTATGAGGAACCAAACTGCCGAGACGGTCGCCAAGCACATCTTCGAAGACTACGTCACAGAGCATGGTGTGCCAGAAACTCTGCACACTGACCAAGGTCGACAGTTTGAGTCAAGGCTCGTACAACAACTTTGCGAGAAACTTGGAATTCGCAAATCCAGATCTTCGCCTTACCATCCTCAAGGTGCTGGAATGGTCGAAAGAGCAAATCGTGTGATCAAAGAACAATTAGCACGATATGTCGCTGACAAACGTGGAGATTGGGATTCTCACCTCCCTCAACTACAACTTGCATACAACTCAAGTGTCCACTCCACAACAGGACTTAGTCCCTACTTCCTTCTTCATGGAAGAGAAGCTCGAGTTCCAGTGAACATAACATGTCCAGTTCCAGCACAGCAACATACTACCTCACCAGAACAATATGTTATGGATCTCCAACAACGTCTTAAGAAAGCATTTCATTATGCCAAACAGAAATCTGAACTTGCCCAAAAGCAGCAGAAAGTAGGTTACGACATGAAGACTCGTACCATCAAGTACTCTGTTGGAGACTTAGTTTGGCTTCATGACCCAGCAAATGCCAGACACAAGCTACAACCAAACTGGACCGGACCATTTTCCATTATGTCTTCCTCAGAAGATGGTTTGAACTATCGTATTGAAGACATCCATAATCAGAGAATACAGAAGGTAGTGCATCATAACAGACTGAAGCTCTTCAGATCGAAACTACCTCAACAACCTGAGTCTAGTAAAGAAGGTGGAACTCATCCAACCATCCCTCCTTCAAGTTCTCAATCTCATCCTCAAACTTCCTTCATCGAATGGTCAATTACCAAACCACAACTGACGACAGATACTGGCCAACCATCATGGTCAGGGCAGTCTGTCTCTACACCTGATGCCCAACGTCCTCCTTCATCTGACCAACCTTCATGGTCAGGACAGTCTCGCTCCACACTAGATGTAAAACGTCCTCCTTCATCTGACCAACCTTCATGGTCAGGGCAGTCTCGCTCTACACCTGATGCCCAACGTCCTCCTTCATCTGACCAACCTTCATGGTCAGAATTGTCATCGCCAGATGTTCACCCCCAGTCTACATCTGACCAACCATCATGGTCAGAGCCCATCCAGCCGAGGCGAGAAGTTCGTAGAACTGACCGGAATCAGTCAGATGACCAACTACTACCAAACCCCTCTGATGAGCGCACACCAGGTCTTCCTAACCAAACCCCAGGTCCATCCGATGTCAGACACCATAATGCCCCTCAAACTCAACCCCATGGACGTCCACCAGATGAGAACATCACAACTACGCGTTATGGACGAAGAGTCAAAATACCAAAAAGATTTCGCGACGTTGAAAAATGATAATGTGAATTCATTGATTTTAGCTTTATTTCAACAGAACTGTGACATTTACAATTTTAACCTTTCAAAGAAATAGCAACAATGAGAGTAAATTCAACAAAATCACCCAAAATTTAATGATTCCCATGCTTCAATCTTCGAACTGGAACATTTTAAACTTTTTTGAAGAAATATCAAGCATCAAAATATTCAAGAGACTGAACTTATTTGAAAACGTAATCTTCATCAGTCAACGTCGCGATGATATAGAAATTTGAACACCAAGGAACTTTTTTCCAAGAAGAAAGAAGATAGTGAAATGTTGTAACAAGAATCAACAAATATATTCTATTTCTAGAACAACATTCAAAAGTAATATAATTTTAATAGAAAATATTCATCAATTAAAATCAACTACTAAATGAGCAAATATCTCCACCGAACTGTAAGAACATTTGAAGAAAATGAACATTCGGAATGTTGAATATTTTTTAAACATTTTGATCGAGCAATCGTTTGAAATTTGTGCTATTTTTCATGTTATATTATGTGACATTTGAATTAATTGCATGTGTATCATGTATTTTCATAAATGCCTCAATATTTTCATACTATTACAAAACCATTTTATGCTCTTTTTACATAACGGGATGTTTTTTCCCTGCAATGCGAAAATTAGATATTTTGCTTGTATACATTGTACCAAGTCATTTGGTACATGTACAAAAATATTGGACGATTTTGATATACAAAGTTTAAACAAAAATTATCTTTTTTTCACTTTTATATTAGGTTACCAATTACAGATTGTACAAGTTGATGCAGTTCAATACCTTTAGTAGTTAGTGTTTTTAAAGAACCAAGTTATTCAACTTGTAATTTTGCGAACAATAACAAGAACAGTTCAAAAGTTTAATAGAAACTGATATTTTCTTTCATTTTGAAATTTTCCAAATAAAAGATCATGTGATGTATAGTTTATTTAACAGAAAAGAAAAGTTCAGTATTATGTATGTTTTCTTTTCATATTCAAGCACATTCGAACATATTTCTGAAGTTTCTTTTAAAAAAAAAAAAAAAAAAAGAGAGAAAGTCAATTTAGTGATCTGAGGATTTCATTTTAAATCCGCAAAAGAAAATATTTGTATAAAAAGAATACTTTGATATTATTCAGTTCTCGTTATTGTACAGATTACTGTTTATTGTGCTTTATAGAACACAGGCAAAAAAAAAAAAGTTTTATTTCTTGCTGTGTTAGCAACATGTATATTGAAAAGGGACTAAACAACTTTGCCATGTATATATAAATTTATGTTTAAAGATTTGCATTTATTGAAATGAAAGAAATACAGATGTAATTCATGTTCTTGTATTTCTATTGCAACTGACAGAAGAACAACATTCATTGATCTTATATTTTGTTCAAATAAACAAGTAAAACGTTTTCATTTGTAAAATAAGAAAAAAAATGATTAATGTTCTTTCTGGATAATTTCATTTTGGCAAATTTCAAATTATCAAAAAAAAAAAAATTGTTTTACTGACAGTTGCAAAAGTTGCAGATAATGCTTAAAAATATATATATTTATGGATTTCCTTCATCAAAGAAAGTACTCATCCTCAATTTTTGAATCCAAAAGTTTTCGGAAAACTACTTTGGACAAATATGTATCAATGTGAAACTTATAAAAAATGAGGACATTTTTTAGCGAAGAAGGAAGTTTATGTAAGAGTTGAATTTTGCCTTATTTAATATTATTGTTTATTTCACACTTTGCTTTCCATACTTCTCTTCACAACCATTTCTATGCCTCTGTCACACACCTGTTTCTCTCATTCCTTAGTTTCTTCATCACATCATTCCATTGCCATTCCAACTCCATACAGCTTCACATGTTTCTATTGTTATTTTCTCATTTACATTCAGAACATTCTTCTTCATTCATATCATCTTACCTCATCCTCATTGGTTCACCTTTCACCCTTGGTTCCTCCACTTTTCTGGGTTCTCCCATTCTCTGTTTCTTTATTGGTTGAATTTATCATGTGACATTATTTTTGAATATATTTGAATGTATTATTTGTGAAGGCAATGCCTAGTCAGGTCTGCATTGCAGACCAATAAAGCAGAGCACTACTAGACTTCATTTTGGTCAACATCTTTATTTTTGAGTTTAGTTCAATATAATATGAGTTTGCTTGCTTCTGACTGATTTGTGAGGTAGACATGTTAGAACACTCGGCCACACTACACTAGAAAACAAGATGGCGGCGTAAACATCGGGCAAGTCTCTTCCGTCTATTCATGATATTTTTCTCATTTTTTTTTGATGAATTCTTGTCTAAAAAGAAAATCCATAGCGTAGAAATGTCGGAAATGAAGTTGTATCCCATGTACATGATTTAGGGCTAGATCTTTTTTTTTAAAAATGTAGAAATCTCGGGGGCGAAAGTTTCAGGTTTTTTGGTGGTACACGCAAAAGTATATGACGGAAGCCCTGGCTTCGTATGAGAGTGACCTTACGTTAGTAAATGATTTTTACTCTCTAGAAGCCGCCTGGCTAGGTAAACTACAATTAGGGTGTCTGGAGAAAAAAATTATTTTTCTTATTTCAAGAAAATATCATTTTCTTTGTGAATTTGAAGAGAAATGACCTTCAGACTGACAGAAATGTAACATTTTAGAAAAAAATCCAATCATTGGCTGCAAAAAAGAAGAATGAAATTAGGTAAATTTTCAGCATTTCTCTGCCATAGTCATAGACTGTGTAGTTAAGAAATGGACACACACAAATCCAAATTTTTAGCTTCCGAGAGCTGTTATAAATGTATTATTAATAATGTTGTAAATCGGATCAAAAATCAGATCGAAAATCGGATCGGCAGTTAAGCTTCTAAAATCGAATCGGCGATGTTTAAAAACAAAGGAATACATCAAAATGTTGTTCGCGGTCGCGCGCATCTTCCTGACAAAGTCACAAAGACGAATGCATTGGAATGGAAGTCGCCAACATGCGCGATCGTTTGGAACATGTTTTAAAGCCAGGGGTTTTGAGGTGTTATTGCTTTAAAATAAACCGAGTGATTTTTATTAGAAAGATAAACGAAAGACGCATCTTCCGAGCAAAGGCGCAAAGGAAAATAAAATGAAAATATTTCTCTTAGATCACAGGTTAATGAACGATCGGCGGGACATCTTTTAAAAGTATTTTTAGGTGCTAGCGATTTAGAATTATTGGAATGATCTCTTACGACGCATCATCTTAAAGTCGCAAGTGCAATTAAAATGAAGTAGAAGACGCAAGCACGCACGATGATTTGAAATATGTTATTAAAATGTTTTGGGTAGCTAGCATTTTCAAATCAATTTGAAGTTCACGGCGGGGTCCGCTATCACCACGAGGTTGAAAATAAAATGAATATCATCATAAACGATGTAAGAGAGTAACGCAATAAGCTCCGTCAATAGTACAGTCTTTAAAAGTTTATGGCGGGGTCCGCTATCACCACGAGGTTGAAGAGAAGATTTATATCATTATAAAGGGGGTAAGAGAGTAGCGCAGTGAGCTCCGTCGGTAATACGACCTTTCAAAGTTCACGGTGGCATCCGCTATCACCACGGGGTTGAAAATAAAATGTATATCATCATAAACGATGTAAGAGAGTAACGCAGTGAGCTCCGTCGGTAATACGACCTTTCAAAGTTCACGGCGGCATCCGCTATCACCACGAGGTTGAAAATCAAATGTATATCATCATAAACGATGTAAGAGAGTAACGCAATAAGCTCCGTCAATAGTACAGTCTTTAAAAGTTTATGGCGGGGTCCGCTATCACCACGAGGTTGAAGAGAAGATTTATATCATTATAAACGGGGTTAGAGAGTAGCGCAGTGAGCTCCGTCGGTAATACGACCTTTCAAAGTTCACGGCGGCTTCCGCTATCACCACGAGGTTGAAAATAAAATGAATATCATCATAAACGATGTAAGAGAGCAACGCAATAAGCTCCGTCAATAGTACAGTCTTTAAAAGTTTATGGCGGGGTCCGCTATCACCACGAGGTTGAAGAGAAGATTTATATCATTATAAACGATGTAAGAGAGTAACGCAATGAGCTCCGTCAGTAGCACGATCTTTAAAAGTTCACGGCGGGGTCCGCTATCACCACGAGGTTGAAAATAAAATGAATATCATCATAAACGATGTAAGAGAGTAACGCAATAAGCTCCGTCAATAGTACAGTCTTTAAAAGTTTATGGCGGGGTCCGCTATCACCACGAGGTTGAAGAGAAGATTTATATCATTATAAAGGGGGTAAGAGAGTAGCGCAGTGAGCTCCGTCGGTAATACGACCTTTCAAAGTTCACGGCGGCATCCGCTATCACCACGAGGTTGAAAATAAAATGTATATAATCATAAACGATGTAAGAGAGTAACGCAGTGAGCTCCGTCGGTAATACGACCGCTATCACCATGAGTTGGAAGAGAAGATATCTATCCTCTTAAACATCGCTATAGATAATACCGCGTCTTTCTCCCTGAATAATGCGACCTCTAAATAGCTAGCACCTCAAAAACAATCTTGAAATATGTTCTGAGCGATCATGCACTGTAACCAGATCTACGCCGATTTTTTATTTTCGATTTTTTCCTTCAAGGGGCATGATCGAAGATCGGCAAGTGATTGCCGATTGTGGTGAAATCGAATGGAATCGGTTGCCGATTGCAAAATCGGTTACAAGCTTAATTATTAATGCCAAAAACTTGTCCATAAAGAGTCCAATAGGATTTTTTATGCTCTATCTGATGGTATGATTTTTATAAAGATTTGGAAACCAGATCACCAACCAAAAAATTACACGGGGGCGGCGGGCAAATTCGCCCCGGAAAGTCCAAAAAGAGCCCCGGAAAAGGGCTAAAAACATTCACACGAGGGCGACTGCAAAACTCATAATCGCCCCCGTCAACACTGTATATTTCACAGTGGCAAATTGTCCATAGACTGTGTACAACGAATAGACCGTCTCGGCTCAGCGAATCGGAGACCGCTGATTGGCCAATCGCGCAGATCACGTCATGACTACGTGGTCGCCAAAATAATTCCTTCGGACTGCGTGCGAAAGTATCGATAGCGATAACAATATCCGGTCACATTGTCAATGCGGGAAATGGTCTTGGTTCGTGATCGGATCGCTTCAGTATCGATCGAAAATTATCGAGACTCGGCAATTTCATGCATATTCACGCGACGCTCCGAAACCCGGAAATCAATTGACTTTGTACACGTTGCGATAGACTCTACAAACTCCAACGAACACGATGCTATATCAACGCTAATTCGTAAGATTTTGACCGAAAATCAAGAAGTAATCGAAATTCGCTTACCTGTTCGGTATCGGTGAGAAAATAGATCCTCCGAGAATACCTTTCATAATTCATATAAATTATAGGAAAGTGAAATTCTAGGTTGATTTTGGTACGAGGTGATAGAGTATTGCACACTTGTTTTGGTGGAATACTGTGTGGGGTTATGGAAGGCTTGCACTGCGCATGCTTACTATATTTTCATTCATAAATTGGCTCTCGGCAGTGGCTGGATGACGTCATGTAATAAGCAAAATATACACGCCCGCTAGCGTTGAACGCACCGCATGTACAGTACATCTTGTTAAAGCAGAGCCTGCCCTGCACTGCTGACCAGCATCCCTTCAATGTGGCACACTCACACACTTTTTTTTTTTTTTTTTTTTTTTTTTTTTTTTTTAACGAACAAGTGCACACCTAGTTACCAATAATGCATATAGCATTTCCATTTATTTGAAAGCAGGATAAAAGAGCATTGTAGATTAAATGCCTTGCTCACGGGCATAGGTGCCGCGGCCAGGGATCGAACCCCGGACTTTCCATGTATAGTTAGGCGCCTTAGACCACTCGGCCACGGCACCTCCACACACACCCTCACACACACACACACACACACACACACACGCAAAAAAGCCGCGAAATAGCTCCAGAAATTGTAGCCCTGGAAAATGAAAAAGTAGCCCTGGAAAATTTTTAAGTTTCTCCAAAAAGAGCCCTGGAAAGAAAAAAAGTAATTTTTTGGTTGCAGATCACAATGAAAAATTGCGACAAAGTGAAAAAACTTGTGCAAAACAGAAATTTCATTTTCCCATAGAAAACGCATGGAGAAATGGCAATCTCAACACACACAAAAATAAGGGTTTGCAATTTATCTCTAAATCCTTATTTAAAATGATCATATAAACTTTTCCTTACTGTCAAAAGAAGCCCCTGAATTTTCTCTTTCCATACATGCCAAACACAAGTTAATAATCAATTCAGATCACATTTTTCTAGTAGCCTGAACTTCCCCGAAAAAATGTGCCATATTTTCCCCTAAATTAGCCTGTTTTATGCTGACACTTTTCAGTGTGGCTTCAGACACCCTACTACAATCTACATACATGTAATGCCTAACGGAATTCCCAGCGATCGATCAGCGACCGATCGCATGCAATGTTTTGAAATCGGCCGTGAATAATACGCGTGAGGAAAAAGATACTGGCCCAAAATCACCAATTTTGAGGATAACTGGAAGGATGGACACGGAGTGAAATACGGGTGTAGAGTAAAATATTAAGTCAATCATCTTTTTCGTTATATTTTTTTTGTTTAATTTTTACGATTATCATGATTGCCATCCCACCTTTGTGACTCGGTATATCCGAAATGGTTCACGGTCCCGATGTTCGGGTAGGTGGAGCGGAGTGTAGCAGTAGTGAAGTGGAGTGGAGCCTGCACGAACATCGCCCGAGGTACACCCACGGGTACATTACCGCCGTGCACAGGATAACCACTGGCACGGCACTTGCAATAAGTTTATTCCTCTATTGTAAAAATTAGAAATAGGTACCTATTTAAAATGAGATATGTTTTGGATATGAAACTTACCAAACGATATGAAGCCAATTTCATTTCCTCTCTGTCTTTCTGGTACTTTATATCGATGATTTTTCTTGATGTCGAAGCAGGCATGGAGCTAATTCGCTGGTTTTCTCTATACGCACAGAGAGGGCGCGCGATATCATTTAATTAACTTGCTTGTTTACGTCGTTTACGTCAGATTAGCTGTACTGCTGGTTGCGTTCTAGGCGCTCCACATTTTTTCGTTTCGCTGTTCAGCGTTATTTTATGATGTAGCGCCATCAGTGATTATATGTAAGATGCAACCTGTTGATTTTTTGGTACAATTTCCTATTATGCGCCGACGACTTCAATCTAGACTGTTCGATAGGAAAAATTCGCATTTCGATTGTTTTTTGCGTAATTTCCACCACAGTATTAAGGATCGGACAGAGTGTCTTGGCCACTGATCAGTGGTCTTGGCTGAGATTTGGAGGTAAGCGTTTAAAATCCATTTTTATAAATACGTTCGAGCACATTTTTAAAATTAAATTAAATGATAAGATGTAGATGCATAAATTTAGTATATTGTGAAGATTTTGGCGTGTTTCATTCTCTCACATTCGTGTGATGAATGAAAACGTCAAAATTCATTATGAAATGACATGCGTTGTGCGAGGTTAGTACAACTAACCTCGCATGCTTGTGTGAGTGCACCAGCACTAGCACTGCAGTACTCATGTCTCATTCAATGAACAAGGTTATAATAGCCTTGTTCTCAGTTTTGCCACACAATGCTGGATTATCTGACACTGTCAGTTTCCATTACAGCTATGCATACTACATGTACTTGGCTCTATTAAAGGACAGGTCCACCCCAACAAAAAGTTGATTTGAATAACAAGGGAAATATCCAACAAGCATAACACTGAAAATTTCATCAAAATCGGATGTAAATTAAGAAAGTTTTGATATTTTAAAGTTCCGCTTAATTTCACGAAACAGTTATGCACATCCTGGCTGGTATGCAAATGAGGAGACGTCATCCACTCACTATTTCTTTGTATTTTATAATATAAAAAATGAAATATTCTAATTTTCTCCTCATTGTCAAGTGATACAACGATTAATTCCTCCCTGAACATGTGGAATTAGCATTGTTCAATACTATATGGTTCAGTCAAGTTGGTCCTTATTGTCAAATCTATATAAAATAAAATATTGTATAATTCAAACAATAAAAAACAAAAGAAATAGTGAGTGATGGATATCATCAACTAACTCACCTAGTTGTGCATATCACTGTTTTGTGAAAAACAAGCGAAACTTTAAAATGTCATAACTTTCTTATTTTACATCCGATTTTGATGAAATTTTCAGCACTATGGTAGTTTGATTTTTCTCTATTTATTCAAGTCAGCATTTTCCTAGGATGGGCTTGACCTTTAAGTTAAGTAAATTTGATTATAACAAAATACACAGAAATATGCCCCCAAATTTAAGTTTTTTAATGTGCTTTGGTGAATACAAAAATGTTCCCCAAGTTCCTAATGAAAAATAGATTGCAACTCTATAGAAATTAGTATTTTTTGGTTACCAAAGTGATATTTAACTGTTTAAGTATGTGCTGTGTACTGCATTGGCATACCATAGATCTACAATAGATTCACCACAGACAGGCAGGGTGGTTGCAGTGAACAAGTGCCCAGCAGCAGAGTCCAGATGGTGATATGCCCGGTATGAAATAGGCAAACTAAATTTAAGCCAAGATCATGCCCAGATCTGTCACTTTTGGCTTTGGCATATTTTTGCCCAGATAAACTGACCAATATCTAGAATTAATTTATTACCGATCCCCCGAATTTCAGCTTGAGGGAGGCAGCGTAGCTCAATCGGTTAGAGCGCCTGTTCCGGATAAGATCATAGATCTCAATGTGCGTGGGTTCGAGTCCCGCAGCATGCCGGAAGAAGTCTAACAAAAAAACTGATGCTAGCGTTGTGTGTTAGCGTGCCTCACCGCTGTGTTCAGTGCAGGTGTGAATGCAGTTGGAAAACACTCCGTCTATCGGAAAGGACGCAAATGTTGGTCCCGTGTATAGGAGAGTCACATCCTATGCACGTTAAAACCAATACACTATTCGTCAAAGAGTAGGGTGTTCACCCGGTGTATTGCACCTGCCAGTCCCAGGTACTGCAATACCGTAAGAATCTTCAGAATTGAAGGAGGCAGTCAGTGTAGCTTGAAGAAGAACTTGATCTACATTTACTTGAGAATCAAGAACAATCTCTGCTACATTAAGTGCTATTTGAGCTTTGATCAGGACTCAGTCAAACTCAGTTGAACTCTATTTGTGCTGTTGTTTTGGTATGGATTGAAGTTAGCGATCAAAATACATGCACACATAGGAAGAAGAAACAACAAAAAAAGGAAGAGACGAAGGATGGAAATCAAGATATGTACAACGAATATCAGAAGAAGAAAAGCGGAGAGGAAATGAGAAATGGCACGAAATTGTTCCAAAATGATGTGTGCATGTCTTCAAGTAAAGTGAAATTACTAAATCTTTATCTCTCTCTCACTATCTAGACAAAATGGCCGAATCGGACGATGAAGACATCTTGTATGCCCATGACCTGGGTCGCAATCTTATCGGAGGCGAGCGAGTGAAGAACATGGATGATGTGATGAATGGAGGCAAAAAGGACAAAAGGAAACTCAGAAAAACGCTTGCACTGTGCTTGGCTTTCCTGTGCTTGGTAAGTATTGTATCCTGACAACCAACTTATTTTTTATTAGGTTTTTAGTGTTCTGGTTGTGTGGTTTTCTCTATCATTGAAATTTCAAGTTGTTGGAGTGACTTGACCTTGGTAAAAGAAAATATTTAAGTCTTTTTAGAGTAAAAATAGAAAAACAGGGAGCAAAGTTTGAAAGAAACTTAAAAGGAATAAGAAATTATATGGCTATTTCAGAACACTGAACTTGAGTACACACTGGTCCGATTGTGTTGTGTAATTACATGATATCATGCCGTCACACACATAAAGGGATATGGAGACCATGCCTTTTCATCTATTACTCCACTCTGGAACTCCCTCCCTTCTTTACACCATGAAATTGACAACATTGAATTCTTCAAATCGTCTCTCAAAACTCACTTATTTCAGCAGATGTGTAGTAGCAAGCTTGATTGGATGAGCCTGTGCCTGAGAATGTTCTTAACAGAAATATGGCACAATATATAGGCCTACATGCTGTGGATCATCATCATTACTTGCTATATTTGTAGTCATTTTATACAGTCTTTCTGAGGAACATTATATATGTTGAAACAAAAGAAATAAATCTCTTAGTACATGTAAAATTTTATGATACATGTATATGATAAACCAAGGTTTTCTTAATATCCTTTCATTATCTGTACATTCTTAAATTTGCAAATACAGTGTATGCAACACAATGAACGGTTCTGGGCAAATCCATAAACGTTTTTGTAATCTGACCCCCATATTTCTTAAGTCTTACTTCACTTCACAAAGTGACCAAGTCATGGTCATTTGAGAGCATTACAGACTGTCCTAAGAACCAGAAATAAGAGATAGAAAATTTTTATGAAGGTATAGGGGTCGGATGTACATATTTCATGGAGTTGCCTAATGTCTATTAAATTTTGAGATTGAGTCTCCATGTATCGAAAAGAGAAAAATGTTGCATTTTTTTATCTTGATCCGACACCCAGCCAAAATAAATTTTCATCTAAAATCACAAAATTTGTCTCATTAAACACATTTAGATTAATTTGTTATCTTTAATCTTTTACAATTACATCAATTAAATTGTTTTAAATTTTTGATGGTATACACTTGTATTGCACTGGAGACAGGCACTATTTGGCAGATTTACCAAAGAAATTGAGGAAATAAATCTTTTTTATTCATCATCATCATTCATGTCCTTTTACGAGCTTTATACCTCGGTCACATTTGCTCTTCGGCGGCCGTACAGCAAGTCGAAAACAGCCGTTTTAATCATTTTCGTCTCGCCCACCAGAGGTGAAGGCGAGAATTAGGGATCCAAATGTCGTCCGTCCGTCACAAATCTAATGACACATAACTCCACAACCGTAAGTCGCTTTTCAACCAAACTTGGATGGTAGATGGACTTGGGGGACCTGCATGTTACGCTGCAGTCAGAGGTCACATGGTAAGGTCAAAGGTCATTTTTTTAGGTCAACATTAAAGTTTACATGCAAGACTCTCTTATGACACCTAACTCCGCAACCATAAGTCACTTTTCTACCAAACTTGGATGGTAGATGGACTTGGGGGACCTGCATGTTATGCTGCAGTCGGAGGTCACATGGTAAGGTAAAAGGTCATTTTCAGTTCAATGTTAAAGTTTACATGCAAGACTCTTATGACACCTAACTCCGCAACCGTAAGTTACTTTTCAACAAAACTTGGATGGTAGATGTACTTAGGCAACCTGCATGTTTTGCTGCAATGGGAGGTCACATGGTAAGGTCAAAGGTCATTTTCAGTTTAATGTTAAAGTTTACATGCAAGACACTTATGACACCTAACTCCGCAACCGTAAGTTACTTTTCAACAAAACTTGGATGGTAGATGTACTTAGGCAACCTGCATGTTTTTGCTGCAATGGGAGGTCACATGGTAAGGTCAAAGGTCATTTTCAGGTCAACATGAACGTTTACGTGCAAGGCTCTTATGACAAGTGTTATTCCATCCCAGTCATTTCAAAATAAAGTTTCGATACAATTCTGTTGCGTGCCCTCGCAAATCACAATATTTTTGTTTATTTTCATAAGTGGGCGAGACACAAAATCGCTTTTGCCTTGTTATTCTAACCACCTATATGTAGCTGGTACAAAAAATGTTGGTTGTTTTCAACTTGCCGTACGGCAGCTGTAGAGTAAATGTGACCGAGGTATTAAAGTTGTGTTTTAATTACAATTTCTGATTGATATACATAAATCACATGAGATTGAGACTGCAATAAAAGGGATTGACTTTCTTATTCTTTTCTTATTCAGTCATGTGATTTGAATAGACTGCAATATATTTTAACAGTATAAACAGTTTCACTTTCAAAATATGCAATGATCTTGTATCATTTTGTAACCTCTCATTTGCCCCTTTCACTTTTGCCTACACAGTTTATTCAGTAATAGTCTTCCAAATGAAATGATTAGCTAATTTGGTTTATAATTTCAAAAGCTGATCAATTTTTGCTCTGTGATATTGAATAGCAATGCTCTACCAAGGCTCCACACTAACTCTTTTTCTTGGTGGCTCGATCGTTCCACCAAAATCATCAATTTTATATTCTCGGTGGCCCCAAAATAATAGAAAACATTACAATTTATCAAAACTTTGGAAGCCTGACCGGGCCACCAAGTGTGGGCTTTTTCAGAATTTTGGAGGCCCGACTCTCAAGTTTGGTTGCCCTGGGCCACTGCTAATGTTGAGCCCTGGCTCTGCTCTTATTATCAATCATGGTCCTCGTAATATCTTGATTTTTTTTCTCAAAGGATTAATTAAATGAGTATTAATCAATTAAGTATTAATTAATTAATTGATTAATTAAATGAGTATTGATGCTTTGTAGTACCCTCTCTTCAAATTGTAAATTATGGTCCTACAACATATATGAGTAGTATTTTTTTATTTTGATAGAGCTCTAGCAAACTCAGGGCTTAAATTAATCAAAAGCCTTGGATCCCCTGTTGACTGGCCTTATGCCACTCTTATGGGTCTTGGATATTATATGCCTTTTTTAAAAAAAATCCCCATGTATTCTGTAATATAGAAATGTGTCCAATGGAAATGATAATGAAATTGAAAGCCTGCAATCTCCAAATTTATGCAATGTAGAAAAATGTGAAGAGTGTAAGCCCCTGAAAATTATTCCAGGAGAAGTTTTCTCAGACGTCCAGCTTCTTTCCATAAAAGCAGGGCAAACGTATCAATCAATGTTGGGCCGAAATTCATTTTAAAAATATGAGTCAAGGATCTGGAAAAAAAAAAGATTTTGTGATGTTATATCACATGTAAGCAGTACTCAGCACTCCTGAGTGCCATGTATCAGGGGGCTACATAAGCACTTGCCCGATTGCCCGGGGCAAGTAAAAGTTAAAGTTGGGCGAGTGTTTTGAAAACTACTTGCCCGAATTGGGCAAACAAAATTCTCACAGTAGAATGACCAAAATTGGTCATGGCGGGCAAGATAAAATCACTTTGGAAAAAAGAAATGCAATAGTATATCAGTTCATGTCAAAAGAGACAAAAAAAGGTCAATGGTTTATAAAACTGCAATATTTTCTTTTTTTTTCAAGGATTTTTTCGGTCAAGTGAAATAGATTTTCGGGCAAGTATATTCCAACTATTTAAAATTTTACTTGCCCAACAGGGCAAGTGCTTCTAAAAAGTTATGTAGCACCCTGCATGTAGTATGAATTCCAAAAAGCTCAACTTTTTCAGAGAAGTTGAAAATGAAATTTCCTCTGGGTGAATTCATTGTTACACTCAAACACATTATTCAAACTGTGTAGGCCTATGCTTCTTTGGAGAAAAGATTTATACGTGCAGTCGTATTCATGAACCTTTAAAAAAACACAATTTATTTACTTGAAAAACAACATAGTTTTCAGGGAGTTGTCCGGGCTATATATATGATTTAAAAAAACTAACATCCTCTGATATTTTTGTGGATATATTTGTGAACCTTGTCCTTCATCAAAATGTTTTCTCACATTGCTGCTTTTATTACCGACTTGAAAGTTGATGTAAGGATGAACTTCCTTAATGTTTGATTCTACTGGCCCTAATAAATGTTCATCTACATGTATCTGCCATCCACATTGTGGTATAGGTCTCTGTCCATATGCCCAAAGAGAGATGATTTATTACATCTAGTTTTATAGGGGAAAGTTTGCTTTGCAGACTTAAATCAAGACTGTTGTAAAGCTGTTTCCTATATGTTTCTCTCTAAGGAAATTCCACTATTTTAGTATACCTAAGAAGGATGATTTTTATCAATTAATTTTGACAGAAAAATTGCTTCCAGAATTTTAATGTTGACCTTAGATTCCTTTTTTTAATTGTCAGAAAATTTTGCCCCTCCTGACTTTGGTAGGTTTCCCATTTACACCAAATGGGCAATGCATCATATTTTCAAGGCTTTCCATAGTAGAAATTGTGCATTATGAAATATAGCAATGGGGAAAATTAACCTGTGAACTAAATATTCTAGATTACAACTGTACAATTTTAATGTTGTAGAAACAGTGAACGAGAGAATCCTAACGAAGCTTTGTTTAAAGGGGGTTATAGGCAGAATAATCATGTACCGGTATGAAAACTCCTTGGTCAGGGTGATTCCATATGTGTCAATGCTTGAGCAGTAAAATTTTCTTCTTTGTCAATGATAAAGTTCAAGTTGGAAGTGATGTAAAAAACTGTTTAAAAAAATTCAATGTAATATTGGCCTGGTTCCTAACATTTAGAACCAGCCCAATAATACACTGACTTCAATAGGGGTAATTATGTAATGTATTCATGAGGTCATATCTTGGGGCCCCATGGACCGATTCCCACCAAATTTGGGTGATAGGGGTTTTTCATCATGTTCTACCAGAATATGGTATCAAAATGCTGAAATGCATAAAATGAAAATTGATGATGTCACACTTCGGTACTCTAATGCAGCATAAAGTGGGAAAACTTAAAATGGGTGGAACGACTCCCTGAGGCCTGTATGAAAGGGGCTCGAAGGCAGGTGAACAGTGCATCCAAGACCATTGCATTGGATAGCATGGGATTCATTTAAAGGTGCACCCCGGGCTGAGGATATATGGCGTAATTTCCTTCAGCAAGAAATTTATCCACATTGTGCTGCACTCGACCCAGGTGAGGTGAATGGGTACCCGGCAGGATTAATTCCTTGAATGCATGAGCGCTGAGAGGCAGCTCGAGCTAAAGCCGGGGTAATAATAATAACGCGCCTCGGAATAGAATATTTCTAGATAGATGGCGCTATATAAATGCCTATTATTATTATCATTATTATTATATCTAAATAAATAGAATAAGATTCACAGAGCAAAATGCTGAAAATTTTATCAAAATCGGATAACAAATAAAGTTATTGAATTCTAAAGATACATCATTACTCCAGTGAAACAGTTCTAGGCATGTCTTCATGAATGTTCATTACGTGGGCTGATGACGTCACTTTCCCACTTTCCTTTTTCTTAAAATGTTATAAGAAATCACAATCGTTTCATTTTTGTCTCACCTGCATAGCAGAGTGAGACTATAGGCGCCGCTTTTCCGACGGCGGCGGCGGCGGCGGCGTCAACACCAAATCTTAACCTGAGGTTAAGTTTTTGAAATGACAGCATAACTTAGAAAGTATATGGACCTAGTTCATGAAACTTGGCCATAAGGTTAATCAAGTATTACTGAACATCCTGCCTGAGTTTCATGTCACATGACCAAGGTCAAAGGTCATTTAGGGTCAATGAACTTAGACCATGTTGGGGGAATCAACATCAAAATCTTAACCTAAGGTTAAGTTTTTGAAATGTCATCATAACTTAGAAAATATATGGACCTAGTTCATGAAACTTATACATAAGGTTAATCAAGTATCACTGAACATCCTGCATGAGTTTCACATCACATGACCAAGGTCAAAGGTCATTTAGGGTCAATGAACTTTGGCCGAATTGGGGGTATCTGTTGAATTACCATCATAACTTTGATAGTTTATGAATCTGATTCATGAAACTTGGACATAATAGTAATCAAGTATTACTGAACATCCTGTGCAAGTTTCAGGTCACATGATCAAGGTCAAAGGTCATTTAGGGTCAATGAACTTTGGCCAAATTGGGGTATTTGTTGAATTACAGCCATAAATTTGAAAGTGTGTTGGTCTAGTTCATAAAACTTGGACATAATAGTAATCAAGTATCACTGAACATCATGTGCGAGTTTCAGGTCACATGATCAAGGTCAAAGGTCATGTAAGGTCAAAGAACTTTGGCCACGTTGGGGGTATTTGTTGAATTGCCATCATATCTCTATAAGTGTATTGGTCTAGTTCATAAAACGTGGAAATAAGAGTAACCAAGTATCACTGAACATCTTGTGCGAGTTATAGTAGTTTTCAAAATCAGCACTGCTGCTATATTGAATCGCGTGATGCAGGTGAGACGGCCAGAGGCATTCCACTTGTTCTTTATATAAATGTGTATATTGTGTCTCCATAATGATAAAATAAGTTACAGCAAGAAATAACTAATGCACTTAATCAGCTGTCAATCCATTTGTTCTTGGTAGAAGAATTTTGAATAAACCTAATTTCATTTAATAAAATACCCCCCAAAAAAGTGGGGATATGACATCAGCCCACCTAATGAATATTCATGAAGACTTAACTAGAACTGTTACACCGGAATAATGCAAATCTTTAAAATTCAATAACTTCTTTATTTGTTATCTGATTTTGATCAGATTTTCACCATTTTGCTCTGTGAATTTTACTCTATGTATTGAGTTACAAGTATCTTCAGCCTGGAGGATCCCTTTAATTTGATTTATTTTACTTTTAATTTTTATGATTATGTTTTATTAGGAAATCAATATCAAATTACAACATTTACAAACAATTCTAAGTCAGATTTTCAATTGATATTTATAAGAGTAGTACAATGGAGGTAAAAAAGGATGGAGTTACAACGAGATGCAAATTAGAATGTAGCTTCTGATTTCTAAAGAAGTACAAAAGACTACAAAGGTGCACTTTAGCATTCGGTGGTGACCTATGATGCCGCCAGTTTCATGAGAAAACTAAAAATAATAGCATATTAAAATGACTGATCCATGATTTAAGTTTACATACATGTCTTTTGAAATATGAATAGGTTATAGTTTGTAAATTTTATCCTTTTCCAACTATTTCTATTTTGAAAATGACAAAAAATAAGCCCAAAATGGATAGGTATGTATAATGTACATTTTTACAGGTAATAATCTTGCTTAGCAAATTTGATTAGAATTTATGGTCAAAACAGAAAAGCTGTCAACTAGAGTTCTGTACAGTATTAAATCTGCTACACAAAAGCTTTTTTATGTACATAGCAATTTAAAGATAAAATGCCAGTTGTGGTAACGATTTCAAAATGAGTTCGTACAGAATCCAATGAAATGACCACCAAAGTGTCTGTTTGTAGAAATAAAAAATATGTGCCAAAGGATTCTGGAAGAAATTGTGTAATTGCTGAGAAATTCGGGTCAAGCGTCGGGCCAACATTCAAAGCGATACTAAATTACTAATACACTGTCCCACGTGCGCTTATATGTGTTGGTGATCTTCAGTGTGAACATTTTTCAGCGTAGATTTCAAGATTTTATGTAACTGTACCAGATCTAGATCCTCGATGATTTAATGACAATTAAGCCTGGTTTTACAGACTTTCTCGTGAAATCAGTGTTTACTGCAACTACTTTCATTTATCTTTATATAAAAATAAAAAAATGCGGAACAAATTGCCCTGCAATACCAGGAAAATCATACTGGTGCTGCATGTATACTGATGACATGGTTATGTAATTAGTTAGGAAATACTTGGAAATGGTGCCTGTTAAATCCAAATCATTTGTAATTTTATTGGTACTAAACACTAAACAGACATATGCTAAGTACATTACACTAGAAATTAATGTATTATTCACCAATATATGGTCTGTTTACCAGAAGTGATGCCCTTTTAATTTAAATCCTTGGGCATCGTTATTCATATTGACATTTATCAACCTTATGGACATTTTCACCACAGATGGACACAGAGGCAAAAAAATCAAGTTGATATTCATGTCAAATGCTTTATGTTTTTTAATAAAACAAGACCTGAAGTTTCTGAGACAAAATTTTTTTCCGACTCTGGCAGCCATTTTTTTATTTCAAAATGGCTGCCAAAGTATGGATACAAATTAGTGTTGAAAATAGTATATTGATACATATTTTGTTTTGACAGATTTTTAAAGAACAGGTTTGATCATGATGTTTTTGCCTGTGATTTAGCTTGCTATTATAACACTTTTTAAAATCCCACAGAAAGAAACACCAGTAATTCATTCATCTGATAAAAAAACATTGATGAAGTATGTGATATGGTATGTAATGTCAGTTACCGAAAACATGAACTTTTTTTTCTCATTTCCTGAAAAAGAGGATATATTATATGAAACTTGGTAGATTTCCTCTCTAGGTAACACCCCTCCCTTCTACACCAAAATTAAAGATTACCAATTAACAATGAAGCCATAGGGTACCATTAAATATATGTAATGTCAGTTACCAAGTGGAAAATGTAATGTCAGTTACCGAGATGTAATGTCAGTTACCATGATAAAACGTTGGTTACCAATATTGAAATGCAAATATGTGGTAAATTTTATGGTGAAGAAATATTGTATACTTGTTATTTAAGTCTTTCACTTTAAAAGTCACACCAGAAGGAGCTTGCTATTGACTTTTAAAAGGTATAGTTCACAAGGAATACTATATGAAATTATGAAGGAAGTTGCATTCCCATCGCGCAAAAAAAATTACTATGAAATTGTTTTGTACATGCACTTACCAAGTACCTAATTGTTTGTATCAGACAATTTTTTGTTTGGTTTTCGGGGGGGGGGGGTAGGGGGTACTTTTCCCAACCTATTGCCTAAATCTGCAACATTTTTTAAGCTTAACATTGTGATGAAGGGGATTTCCAGGGTCCCTTTTTTAGTTTCTAGGATTCTTTTGAGCATTGCCTCGCTAAAAGTAAATTCCTGGTTTTTATACCTGTTAGTAGTGTGGATGTGTGATACAATTTTGTTTTTGGTTTACAAGTATAGATGAAAAGTGAAATTTGACAGTTTTTTTTTTCAAATTTACAAATAGTTCAGTTTCAGTTTAGAAGCTGGAGTTTATTTTTTGTTGACAGCTTATAAAAGAAATTAGCAAAGAAAATGATTAAACAATTATGAAGAGAATTGAAATCCGACAGATATGAACAAGCATTGCTTGCACTGACCAGAATAGAAATCAATAAAACTACATGGCTGCATGAGATTCGGGGGAGGGGTACATGTAGCCTAGGGGAGGAGACCCTTATTCATTTTGCCTCTTTTGAGGGGAGGGGGAGGTTGGAGAAGGAAAAGGTTTAAAAAGTCAATATAAAACTGATGAATATATTATGGGTGTATAATCAGAAAAATCCATGTGTACAGTCAATGCAATATTAAATTACTATAGGAATACATGTAGCTGCTATGACCCCACCCCCCCCCCCCCCCCCCCCCCCGAGTAAGTAAAACATACATTTCTTATCTTTGGATAATTAAAAATGTGAAGTATTATGAAACTTTTATGATTTTAAAAAGCCTTACATATGTAAGTACCAAGAATATTATGCTTTTGAAAATCATATAGCACTGGTAAATGTTAATGTGTATATTGTTACCGACAAGTAATGATAAAAATGTTCAAATCAAAGAAAGGAATTAAGAAAAAGAAAAAGTTTTTTCATTGAAATGTTCCTAAAAACTTGGGTATACTTCCACATCAAGCTCACTTTCATGTGAAACTCCCATCATTTGTTGTTTTAGAGATACACACAATGAAAGGTGTGAAAACATTGTGCCGTGTAATGCTGAATTCATAAATTACAAAGAAACAGTCACTATTATGCACCAAATGGCCAAATATTGACTTTTCTTTCATATATGGCACAAGGATATACATTTATTGATCAGGACGTCATAAGCTCATTGGTGTGGAAAGGAATAATTTTTTTTTGTTCTGCCCTTTTCATTTCCTTTCATTATTTTCAGCTTCTGTTTTTTCTTTGATATCATCCTGTAAATGTGTATCATATTTTTGCATTTTTTTCTGGCTCCTTGTCAGCAAATGCGATCAACTGTTAACCCACAAATGAACATTTTGAATCGATTTGAACAATGAGATGTGCTCTACATGCTCTGCATTCAAAAGTCGCCTCAAAACTTATTTGTTTAAGCGGGTTTATGATGGAGACATTCTACATAATAGCTTTAATCCTCTCTCTTTCTTTGTCTATTTTCCTAGCGCATAGAGACGCTCATGGGCAGTGATATGCGCTATACAAGCAACTTATTATTAGTTTATGTGATCATTGAATTAGATTCCTAAACTTAACCACAGATTTCAAAAGTGATGATAATAATAAGATAAATTTATATTGCGACCACTACATGTATGTAAATACAGGGTTCCCACAGTTATGGAAAATCTTGGAAAAATTTGTGGTCATGGAAAGTCGGGGAAAAGTCGGGGAATTTTGAAAATTTGTGAAAAATTGCATTTACCTCTTGCCTGTGGCAGCTTTCCAGATTGTTGTGTCTCGCAACATTCATACTCTGTGATCATACTCCGCTATTGTAATTGGTGTTCATGATTTCCACGTTCCCCAGTTTTGTGACATCCCAAATTCTACATAACTCCCGGGACATCATGGGAAGTCACAGAAAGCAGCAATTTAGTCATGGAAAAGTCACAGAACCGTCTTGGAATTCTGTTTTCAAATTTCTGTGGGAACCCTAAAATATACTCTTTTGCACTTTGATACTGCTATTATGTAAAAACTACTATTAACAGTCTACACGAATGCTTGGAATTTGATCGACTAAAAATGATTAATTCATTAATAAACCTTAAAGGTAAAAGAAAGTAGTTGCAGCAAAAGATAATTTCATGAGAAAGTCTTTCAAATCAAGGTTAATTGTTGCCATATGTTCATATGTCTAGATCGGGAACATTAATGTAAAATTGTCTTTGTGAAATCTGGAAATTTTAGCTCAAAACAGATAATTCTGATGATCCCTTAATACACAGAAAAGCATATGTGGGATATTCTATTGTATTAATATTGCTTGGAAAAATACCCAACATTTGGTGGAATTCCGGGCTTATTTTACCCATTTTTCATCAATTACACATTTTCTTCCAGAGTCATTTAGCAGATATTTTTTTATTCTACAAGCACTTGGATATCAATTTCATTGGATTCTGTTTGAACCACAACTGGTAGGCCGATTCATCTTTAAATCAGGAACAGACTGCCTGGGCCATTCTTATTACATTGGGAAGTTGGTTCCGCAGTTTATTGATAACAAAGAAACATGACGTTTCCAGTGATCAACAACATCCTGTGGGCTCTTTGAATTGCAAACTGAGTGAGTTTACTCCAGTGACTGAAGTTCAACTTCGCCATCTCATCAAGTCATTACCACCGAAGTTCTGCAGTCTTGATCCTCTTCCAACTTGGTTGCTCAAAGACTGTATTGATGAACTTCTACCGCTTCTCATAAACATTATCAATTCATCACTCACAACAGGTGTTGTCCCTGAATCATTCAAATCATCACTAGTTCTTCCTCTGTTGAAAAAGCCCAATCTTGATCCGAATGACTTTGGCAATTATCGCCCTATTGCCAACCTGCCATTTGTTAGCAAGGTTTTGGAGAGAATCGTCGCATCCCAGCTCATGTGCTATGTGGACAGTCATCATTTGCTTCCTGAGAAGCAGTCAGCATATCGCAACTTTCATTCAACAGAAACGGCTCTCTTGAAAGTACTCAACGATCTACTGCTTACCGTCGACAAGGGTAACGAAGCTGCACTCCTTCTACTGGACTATTCTGCGGCGTTTGACACTTTAGACCACTCAGTGTTGCTCCAGCGTCTTGCACGTGACTACTCCATTACCGGAACGGCTCTAAATTGGATTGAGTCATACCTGCAAGATCGTACTCAGCGGGTGATTATCAATGGAACTTTCTCAGCACCTTTCGCTTTGAGCTGCGGAGTCCCCCAAGGTTCTGTTGTGGGCCCTCTCCTATTTCTTCTGTACACTGGTCCTCTCGCAAAAATTATCACTAGCCATCGGGGTGTGAGTTATGCCATGTATGCAGATGACACGCAAATCTACGTATCCATGGCATCCGACCAGAAGACATATGCTGTTAATCTACTGAGTGACTGCCTCAAGGACATCAAGGTCTGGTCAGCGAAGAACAGACTCCGTCTCAACGAAGCCAAATCAGAACTGGTACATCTTTCTTCGCAATTTAGAGCTACGGAGCCTCTGCCGGACTTCAATACGGGAGAGGGCATACTTAAGATGTCTGACTCTGTCAAAGACCTTGGTGTCACTTTAGACAAGCACCTTACCCTCCAGCCACATATCAGGAACATCTGCAAATCAGCATCATGGGGTTTATTTAGGATTGGTAAGGTCAGGCGACTACTCGACCAAGCCTCTACTGAAAAACTCATTCATGCCTTCGTCTCATCCCATCTAGACTATTGCAACTCCCTCTTTGCCGGCCTCCCAATTTCTTCCATCTCTCCCCTCCAGCGAATCCTCAACACTGCAGCAAGAATGGTAACCTTGAGCAAGAAACACGAACACATCACCCCTATTCTCCGATCACTTCATTGGCTTCCGGTTCACTCTCGCATAACGTTCAAAATTCTACTCATTGTATACAAAATTACCCATAATATGTCACCCAAATATCTCCAAGACCTTATTTCCCTTCGTTCTTCCTCTTCTGTCAGATCCTTACGTTCATCATATTCCAATAATTTAATTCGTGGCCCTCGCACTAAGACCCGATATGGTGATCGTGCATTTTCTGTAATTGCTCCCACCCTCTGGAATAAACTCCCAATTCATATCCAAAATGCTCCCTCCGTAGAAATTTTCAAATCGTCACTTAAAGCTCACCTTTTCTCATAACTTTTTTTTTTTTTTTTTTTTTTTTTTTTTTACCGATTGACTGTATATTATTATAATCTGCCAACCTGTGCGCTTTGAAACACCAGTATAAACGCCTTACAAATGTTATTATTATTATTATTATTATTCCCTTTAGCAAGAAATTTATCCATATTGTGCTTCACCCCACCCAGGTGAGGTAAATGGGGACCTGGCAGGAATTTGTTTCTTGAAATGCAGAGCACGTTAAGCTGCTCTGCTAAAGCCAGGGTCATTATGCTGCATTGATATAGAGTGCTTTAATAGAGACTTTTTATAAAGCAAGTGTTGAGCGCTATGTAAGCAAGTATCATCATCATAAAAGATATTGCTCTTGTCTTTCTAGGGACGTGGGTCCGATTCCTAGTTAGGGAATTTTCCTTCAGCAAGATATTTACCCACGTGCACTGCACTCAACCCAGGTGAGGTGAATGGGTACCCGGCAGGATTTCTTCCTTGAATGGACCAAGCGCTGTTAGCTCATCTGGAGCTAAAGCCGGGGTAATACAGTATGTGCATTGAATAGACAACTATAATATCGGTGCCTCCTAAATGCTTGATATTATTATTAAAGCTTTGATGCATCATATGAAAACTAGGATTTAAAAAACAAATTCTTTATATATCCTCACAGGGTCTATGCCTGTCCATCCTGGGTCCAACGCTTCTCAGCCTCAAAGATCACCTACACACGACGCTACCCAAGATCTCCTTGGTGTTCGCAGGACGGAGTGTCGGCTACCTCTCTGGAGCCATTCTCGGAGGGATGCTCTTCGAAGCCTTCAACCCTTTGTTCCTTCTTGCCATTGTCCTCCTCCTGTGCGGTATAGGGATCACGGTTGCCCCGTTCGCGACAACGGTCCTTGTGCTGGGAATGTGTATAAGTACTGTTGGTATCAGCATGGGTGTCTTGGATACAGGTGAGCATATCCAATCAATCGCGATTATGAAAAGCCACCAATGTCAGAATTCTTTATACAGGAAATGTTCACTTTGTCCCTTTTGAAAGGAGGAGGAGCAAACTGATTTGATAAGACTTTATACATGTTCAATATTTTGATGTAGCTGGCTTTCCATAGTCATGACTGATTGGATCAGTGAAAAATGTGAAACATTTTGTGATACCATGCTATTTTATCCAGCCTTCCAAGTTGTGCTCATCTTAGATCTTGATTTTGTCTGTGCAGTGTCCAATTATTGCAGAATATGTTTAGATTACATCACTGTCGTGTTCAATATTTGGTATACCAGTGCTCTGTTTTGTATTTAAAAAAAGTGTTGTGAATTATCCAACTCCATCACCTATATTTGAAGCCTTAAGGACATACTGTCCATTGTGAATAATAATGACATTTTCTTTATATGACACTGTACATTAATTCTCTTTCTTAGTGACTGTCAAACTCAAGAACATGAAAACCATGATTCTCACATTGTTCAATCTCCAGATTTTAGTTCTCTTGCTGTGTGACCTCTTGTGGCTGCACACATTGGCCCCGTATTCTGAACTCGGGGTTTGAATTAAACCCTGGTGGGTGTTTCATAAAGCTGTTCGTAAGTTAAGAGCGACTTTAAGAACGACTGGTGATCCCATCTTGTGGTAAATGGTATTGAATTGGCGATTGCTTAGCACGTAAAAGGGTTCACCAGTCGTTCTTGAAGTCGCTCTTAACTTAAGAACAGCTTTATGAAACGGCCCCCTGGTTTAAAGTTGTGGTTTAACTTTGGAGAGCCGAATGGGGCACGAATCCCTAACAGTACACATCCAATTTATTTACTCCTATGAATGGGAATGATAAATGAAGTATGTTTCTTCATTATGAAAGCAAAATAGTAAACATATAAGATATATACAATAAAAACATAATTGTTGGCTCCCCATTATTTAAGCAAAGAGTTAGACTGTTGTCTAAGTTAAAACTGACTTCAGAATACGGGCCATTGAGTGTTACGTGAAAAGTTTATCTGTTGGCAACGGGGCCTTCTGGAAGCACAAAGTGGGTTTGGACACAAAGTCAAAACCTTCCTATTGATGGCATATGTGTAATGATGCCCTCGTTTGTACCCAAGTGCTTTTCACTAACACGTACATATAAGAAATATATCGTGGTGTTCCCTACTTACCATAGTTGAAATTTGATTGCATTCTCAAAAAGATAAGTTCATGGAAAATATAAAATATGCTTCTATAAAACAATGAAACACATAGATTCATTTTCAAATCAGGATTTTTTTTCATTTGTAATTGTTAGCAATGGTATGAAGAATATTTACACCAAAAATTAGCATTCTATGAGCTTTTTATAGTGAATGAGAGCATAAATAATCATAATTAATTCATATAAAAAAATCAGATGATATCTGAAAAATTAACCATATAGCCTTGTAGATTACATCCCACACTATTATCATGCCAATTTTCATGGCGTACGCGCGATTGGCGGTCGAGATTTCAAGGAAGGGTCGATTCAACCCCCCCCCCTCTCCTAGTCTGCAGGCATAGACCCTGATTGAAACTCTGATCAACAAGTGTGTCTCCACGCAAAGACTAGCACATACAAAACTTGCTATTTCAATTTAAGGCAGGAGTAGGCTGCACATTCAGACCCTTAACTCAAGTGAAAGGTTTGCACAGCAGACTACCCCCCTCCCCGGTAAGCTAACACCCCAAAAATCCTGGGGCCTGTTGCATAAAACTTTTTACCTGAGAAAACTCTGGTACAAACTGAAAACTAAGGTTAGTCTGATTTCTGCCATTGACTTTAACACAGGGCAAAAACTCCGGTAAAAACAACCCGAGTTTTCTCAGGTAAAAAGTCTTATGCAACGGGCCCCTGGTCTGGTTAGGGTTAAAGGGTTTTAGTCTTTGTGGAGTTGTGTAAAAATCTGAGCTGTGGGGCCTACATGCTGTCAGTGTATGCGATAGTTTTTAAGAGGAAACCCTGAAAATGTTCTTTCATAAGTATCGCAATATTGATTTAAAGTTTTATTATTTTCCCTCCATAGACTTCAGTGTTGACCTATGGGTACCTAGGGACGTCATGACTATTAATAGTCATCAATATCTTAGAAATTGAGTACCCAATTAGCTCCGAAATCTCGGGTGATTCTTGTCTGACCTAAAGATTTGCAATTGAGATTACAGCATTAGCGAGAAAACAGTTTTTGGAACCTGAATGAAGTTAACAATCCCTTTAACCATTTCTCATCTCCTTTTTGTCATCCCCAGGTGCTAATCTCGTCTGCCTTCGAATGTGGGGAAAGAAACGTTCAGGCACCATGCTACAAGCCCTTCATTTCAGCTTTGCCCTCGGTGCCTTCTTCTCCCCCCTCCTGGCGGCTCCCTTTCTGGTAGACACCTCAACCACCGGCAATATGGTGGCAACACCTTCCACTTTGGTTCCTCCAACTGTGACTGTAACAATGACAGAAGCCATTCATACCATGGTTAATGAAAAATTCACAAGCAGCAAGCCTGATGATGTTACCACCGGTGTCAAGCCTGATGATGACACCAGCAATAACAATCCTAATGATGACAAGACTGATACCACCAAGAAAAAGCGTGATGGTCGTTCCACCGATGTCAAGTCTGACAATGGTAGCACTGATGTCAAGTCTAATAATGGTAGCACTGATGTCAAGTCTGACAATGGTAGTACCGATGAAAAGTCTAATAATGGTAGCACCGATGTCAAGTCTAATAATGGTAGCACTGATGTAAAGTCTGACAATGGTAGTACTGATGTAAAGTCTGACAATGGTAGCACCGATGTCAAGTCTAATAATGGTAGCACCGATGTCAAGTCTGACAATGGTAGCACTGATGTCAAGTCTGACAATGGTAGCACTGATGTAAAGTCTAACAATGGTAGCACCGATGTCAAGTCTGATGATGGTAGCACTGATGTCAAGTCTAATAATGGTAGCACCGATGTCAAGTCTGACAATGGTAGCACTGATGTCAAGTCTAACAATGGTAGCACCGATGTCAAGTCTGACAATGGTAGCACCGATGTCAAGTCTAATAATGGTAGCACTGATGTCAAGTCTAACAATGGTAGCACCGATGTAAAGTCTGATGATGGTAGCACTGATGTCAAGTCTGATGATAGTTCCACCAATGAAAACGACGGCAACACTGAGAATGACGATGAATCCAAGAATGCTAACATTATCAGTTCCAACGAATTGACATCCTCCCTCCATCAGGTTCCAAGATTTGCAATACCATACATCATCATAGGGATTTTTGTTCTTATAACCTCAGTACTCTTTTTCTATTTCCTTTTCACCAAGCCCAAGGACGAACCGAAGTACGTCGGATCAGAGGATTCCGGTGCAGCTTCAGACAACTTCCCATTTAAAACCAGAGTTTTGCTCCTCCTGTTCTGCTTCTACTTCCTTTATGTTGGTGGAGAAGTGGCATATGGAAGCTTTGTACCTATGTTTGCCAGTAAGAGTCCTCACCAATTTGGGCAAGACCGTGCTAGCCATGTTGCAGCACTGTTCTGGGGCACTTTCACCCTTGGGCGCGGCCTAGCCATATGTCTTGCCAGTGTCGTCTCACCTCTCAAGATGGTGATTGCCGACATGGTGGGATGCGTCACGACCTCTGTAATCTTGACTCTCTTTGCAGATACCAACGAGAATGTCTTGTGGTTAGGCAGTGCCCTGTTAGGACTGTCGATGGCATCGCTCTTCCCGACGGGAATCGCCTGGCTAGAAACGTACACCCGTGTCACCGGCAACACCGCATCCTTCCTCGTAATTGGTAGCGCCCTGGGCGAGATGTGCGTGCCTGTTGTCATCGGCTACCTCTTCGAAGACATAATCGGCCCTATGGTACTGATGTACTGGATGTTAGCTACGTCTGCATTGTCGGCCCTCATCTTCGCCTACGTGATGTGGTTGATGATGGAGAATGGGAAGGAGAAGGAGTCGCTTCCAGCCGAGAAAAGCCCCGCCTTGGACCTTCTTCACAGCGTTGAGGAGGCCTTCCCCGGGGAGGAATTCTTCAGCAATGGGACATCAAGCAGCAAGCAAATGAGTAAACCTTTAGTCCCTCCAATACTCAAGAAGAAGGACCATAGAGAGTGATTTGTGCCATTAATTACCAAGTCAGTACTGCTGCAGAATAAATACTCATTTACCTACCCTAATTTCACTACCAGGGTTGTCTCTATCATTTGGGGCATTGCAAGAAAATATCAATTCAAATTTCAGTTGCAAATTTACAACTAAACTTTAACTAAACAAATCGATTTATACTTGATAGTACATGAAGCAGACTTGCAACCAAATGCACATTTGCAATTATTTGGGGATCTAATATTGACTTGCTATCGATTGCAGGTTTCTTGCATCACTCCATGAATTGTGACAAACATTTCATACTGTGGCACCATACTAGAGGCCAAAGATGCTTCAGTCTCTGAAAGGTTAAGAAAGCTCTTCCAGGAAAGCCCATGTAAATTGGGTCCAATACAAACGGTAATATGGGATAATCAGAAGCAGCAAAAAAGGTCCTCATGCATCATTTGTTTTATAACTGAGAACATGAGCAGTTTTTGCGTTTTCAGTTCATCAGCTCCATGTTCAGGTTGCCTTGCCCCTTGACTAATAAATCCCTTCATATGGTCAATCAATACGTTTTCAGAGCAATCATTAATATATAGGCCTACCATTTATGAGGTGCTGATTTTCTAGTTTCCTATCAAATGGCGCAATATATAGGCCTATTGCCCCGGCTGTAGCTCCAGCTGCTAAAGGCGCTTGGTGCCTTCAAGGAATTAATCCTGCCTGGTACCTCAACTGGGTCGAGTGCAGCACAATATGTGTTAATATTTTGCTGAAGGAAAAAAACGCCATGACTGGGAATTGAACCCAGGTCCCTCATATTGAAAGACGAGAGTCAACCCACTGGACCACGATGCCCCCTTGCTACATGACAGCTGAGGGTTGCTAAAGCCTGGCTTGTACCTTTGCTTTAAGGGCACACTCCCATGTGTACATGACATCTGAGGATTGCTTGAAGGTAAAAGACAGTAGTTGTAGCAATCAATCACTTCATGAGAAAGTCTTTTAAATCAAGTTTAATTGTCAAAATATTATCATACATCTAGATCTGGTACATTAATGTAAACTTATCTTTGTGAGATCATGAAATCTTAGCTCAAAATCGATAATTCTGATGATCACTAACACAGAAAAGCGTATGTGGGACAGTGTAGTAATATCGCTTCGAAAAATACCCAACATTTCATGGAATTCTGTGCTTATTTTGCTCATTTCTTAGCAATTAAACATTTCCTTCCAGAGCTAAAAAAATAATGAAACCAAAAAAATCTAAACTTTGAATTATAAGTGATCTCCATTAACATTGATTTCATTTTTATTTTTCAAATTGAAAATATATATCTGTATGGCGAACTTATGTTTGCCTTTGATTTAAAAGACATGATATTTGCCTTGAAATATATCAAATATTAGAAAAAAAGGAATTGCAATAGTTTATTGAATGTTTGTCACGTGATCATGTGTTCTAATGTGTTCCATCAAATGGTAAAAACATAGAAGCCTTTATTGTCAGCAGTATCCTAACTGATTTATGGTGAAGAATTATTCTGGAGCCCTTTTGGATTTGCTTTTATCTTCCAAAATTGCAATAATTTTTATGATTTCATTGCTGCATTTATTTAGTTAATGTTCCTGGTATAAATTGAGTTTTTTTTTTAAATTGTAAACCAATAATTTTCATCTCAGTTTTTCACATCTGTAACATATTTTGATTTTGAGAGGCAAAATAGTAACAAAATGATCAAGCAGTTTCTGCATTCTTGCATTTTATTGAGTATGGGAATAACTTCACGAGCTTCGGTTTGTTTTCTGCTTGCTATTGTTTAGTGTGGTAATAATTTTCTGTTTATAATGTTACAATCAAACTCTTTTGAACATCTGAAATATATTAATTTTGAAATTTATTGATTATATAGATTAATGTGGATCCATTCAGTTATGTCTCCTTACCTTTGGTAATGTTTGATATGTGTTTTGCTCTTATTGTAATTTTGGACTTTCAACCTAAATTAATTGTGCACCTGTTTACTTGTAAGCCTTTGTAGTGTTATTGCATACCTTTACTGTTGATATGCATAGGGTTGAGTGGAGAATATTACATTTAAATCATTTATTTATACAATAACATTTCGTCAGCTCACCTCTGATCATGTTAAACACTATAATTCCAATGTCCATATTCATTTTTAAATTCATTGACTCTTTTTTGTGTGTACAATTTTTTTGATTATCCATATAATTGTAGATTCCAAGGTTATACATATATATTGACTGTGGGTGTCCATTCAGACTAGGGTTTTTTCAATTGTCTCGTTCTCTGTAAACATACCTTTATAATGATTTTCACACATGTGTGAACTGCATTGTTCTATTTAGGTTTGGCCTCTTAGGCAAGCATGTCCTTGCCCCTGTCTTACAAATAGTCACAATTGATCCAATTAACCACAACTATGGAACGCCATCAATGTCATAATTTTTCAGATATGGAAAGCCGTCATTGCCATAATACTTCAGATAGGAAATATCCAACACAATCCTATGGAAATTACTTTTTATTTTGTGATTTGAGAGGGTGGGATAGCTAAGTTGGTAGAGCAGGGGTTTTGGATTCCGGTGCCCGGGGTTCGATTCCCACTTGGTGCGCTATTGCCCTTTGGTAAGGCATTTAAATCCTCATAACCAGGTCCCTTGGAGAGGACCTTAAGCCATCAGTCCTGTGTGGTTGCTTGCTTACAAGCATTCTTGCTTTCTTAACAATCAGGTAATAAGCACCACCACTATTTACTTTTGATAAAACATGATTTGTATGGTTATTTCGTGGATAAAGACATGTCTTTGGACTATATGTCGTTTGATATAGTTCTTGCTAAAATCTTAATATAAGGAGGAGCCCAGTGATCAGTGCTAGATGCATGAGTATATATCATATTCAGAATACACGTTCAACAGATATGAATGTTATATGCTTGGGCGCTGACTTTCCAAATTGGAGATTGATCATATCAATTGGATCAATTGCAGCTGTCTTAAAACAGGGCCCACATCTGTAAAGAGTTCAGACACATCATGAAATTTTTTAAAGCACTATATGAAATCAGAATATTGTCGTATGTTATGTTTTATGGTGATGATGATGATGATGGTGGTGGTGGTGGTGGTGATGATTTAGGAAACCTGTTTTCATTTTCCGTTTCTCTTTTGAGGAACTCATTTGTAATATTTGTATAGTCATCCAAACGTCTGTGCCTTGGATTCCGTACTAATTTTACCACCAAAAACAGAAGTTGTCTTTTTCTTTTGAAATTGGGGAAAGGACACCTTCCACTATTGTTTGACGGAGTATTCCATTTGCCTCTTCTATGTACAGTACATGTATTTGACCTCTCTTTAAGAACTACATTTCTGCTGCTATATGGTGCAGGGATGCCAGTTTTTACTCAAAAGCCTGAATTCAGGCTTTGGCAATTTATTTTCAGGCCATAGTTTTAGCATTTCTGTGTACAAAATATTGCATTCTAGATGATTTTCAGGCCCTCTGATCAATTCCAACTGGCATCCCTATATGGTGACTCAACATTTGCTCCTGCAACAATTGCTCCGGGCTCTGTTTCGTCTTAGATGTATGGTTAGGGTTGCAGTAGGAGTTTATTTGATGTAAAGGGCTTTGTTTAGGGTAGGGTGTAGTTAGTGTTAACTCCAGGGTTGAATTAAGTCCATTGATTAGTGTGTATAATTTATAGCGGAGCAATTTTCACCGGAGCAAACGTCAAGGAACCATCTGTATTGCTATTCATGTATCCTAAGTGTACGGAAGCTTTAATGTGCCATCGACTGGTAGAGATGGCGAGATACGTTATCTCACCAAGTTGGCATAACAATGTTGTTATCTCGCCAAGTTGGCATAATAAATAATGTTATTATCTCGCCAAGTTGGCATAGTAATGTTATTTGACGACTTGGCAAGATGTCGTATCTTGTCATCTCTATAAGTCGATGGCACTTTAAAGCTGCCGTTTGAAGTGTAATCGATGATCAACTATTAAAGTGATAAAGTAGTTCAATATGATCTTGATGATGTATGTGATTATGATACATGATCATTATGGTGTTTGTGCAAAGGTTTAACTTGAAAGGTCAGCTGATAATCAGTGCCCCTGTATCACAAAACTTATCGATTGTTCATAGGGCTGATCTTTTGATTGATTGCATTAATTATTATGTGCTATCAATCACATAAATCAGCTTTATGATCAGTTGCTATGCTTTGTGGTATTTGGGCCCTGAGTTGTGTATGATTTGATTCAGTTGTGAAATCCACCTTGTCAATGGAAGATTCTGACAATAATTTTTTTCAGTACCATATATTTCTGTGAAATAGAAAGAGGTCATATATGTACCAAGTATGTTGGTTTTGTGGATTGTTTACTATGAAATAATGGTCATCCATAAGTTGTTGAAGTATTGTATTATATCGAAATGATCCTATCATAGTAGGTAGGTTCTTGTATTTTTTCTGTGTTCCCAACTTTCAGACATTTTCCTCAATGTTTTTTTTATAGAAAGGTGCCAAATATATTTTTTGTGCTTTCTCATGTTATTCATAATTAGCTGTATCTCAACTCCAGTTGTTTCAGCTGATGTAATTAACGTTGATATAATTTGTATGTGTCCATGACTTTCTTCTTTCACATTTTGCACTGTGCCGGCGATGGTTCTGTCGAGGTCTCTGCCTTGTTTCATGAAATACTTATCAGTGACAAATGTTCAGAGAATATAACAAATTTCTGTTGACCAATCAGATGATGCCATTTCGGTAGCCTATAACACTAACTTAGCTTTGTGAAATACTGCGACCTTATATCACCCCTAATCGTAGAGGCCAGGTGCCATTATTACACTGCAAAAACTGATTTAACACCAGCCCGGAATCTAAATATGTCCACACCAGAGAAGTGTTAAACAACACCAGTTTCGTTTTGGTCTAACACCAGAAAGGTGTTTATACAACACCAATTAGTATTAAACAGCATCGGTTTGATTCCAAACTGGTGTTTCAATACTTCTCTGGTGTGGACATATATAGCTTCCGGGCTGGTGTTAAATCAACACCGGATTTTTTGCAGTGTAGTTGCAAAAATGACACCATATGATTGGCTTAGTGCTAATTAGCAAATCGCAAGTTGAAGTTACTGTTGTAAGCTATGGAAATCACAACCTTGATGTGACCAATAGCAAGTCAGCTAGTTGATGTAAGCCACTGATTGGTCAAAACTTTTGACCAATCAGTGGCTTACATCATCTGGCTGTGAAAAACTATGCTCATGTTGTAAACTGTTGTGACTTGTAGCAAATGTGCTATCGAAGTGTAGCGTTTATTATTTTTGCACACCGCATCTGGAAATTAAAATCCTAGATTTTATGATGTGGAATCCAGGTTTTAGGATATTGAGAATTATGTTAGATTATGAAGATCAAAATGAAATGTTGTCTTCCGGATATTTATGTAAAATTGTAATGAATTGTAAAAGACAATCCTATAATGTGGCAATCAGTCAGACCGCAGGTCCCTAGGTTAATGAGCAAAAAGGCCAGATTCATCCAAATCATCTCGTGGCTGAATCCTCCTCCTTGCAAAATCTCGTGATTCGTGAGATTTTCTTTCTCTAAGAATTTACCTGTTTTAACCTCAAGTTAAATGAAATATTATTGCACTATCAGATAGAGTAAAAGTTACTCTTTCATATTGGTCATTTATTTTGTATACAATATTTTGTTAAATAAGTAAATTTCTGGCCTGAAAATGTGCCTCAAAACTGAATTTTCTTCCCCTGTTTTCTTTTGCAAATTGTGCAAAACTTTTTATTTTGAGCCTCAATAATATCTCTATCACCATAAAGCTGAATTTCTGTACTTTCTCACAATGCCACTCTTGATATGCGGCACCTTTTAATCGGGTCAAGATCACACTTTTCCCACCAAGGTACAAGACGAGATTTCTGAAATTTTGTACTTGCATGAAATCCAGAGTTCTGATTGGCTGGATAAGGTTCACAGAACTACAGGCGCGGGGTATTTGAGGAGATTACCATATGGGAAGTGCGACCTTCCCACGAACCCAGGCACTGGGACCGTTGGAATTTGCCATTGTGTGGTCTCTTTGACCAATCAGATTGCAGTATTCTTGTTTTCAAACTGCTTTATGTACTTGGCAAATGAAAAGTGTGATCTTGACCCGATTAAACCAATTCTTATTTTGAAACCTATATCATTTCAAAGCATACATATTCAGCTTTATCATGATATAAAAATCATTTGGGCTCAAACAAAAATAAAGTGTGAAAATAGCAGCTTTTGTCAGGTGAAAATATTTATTTTGTAGCATATTTTAGATCAAAATTTTAACCTATATTACAAAATTCTGGAATAAATCCAAACACATGACCTGAAAGAATGATTCTTCCTCTTTACAATGGTACCAAATTCATGAAATTCGATGCACAATTAGAGCAGCAATGACCGAATGAAAAGAGGTGTTTTGGTCCGCATCAAGCTCATTAAATATGCAAAACATCTCAAGTCATGAATATCACTTGGATGAAAGAAGCCACTTTCTTCGGACCTGCAGTCTGACTGGCAATAGACATAGCTTTAGAGACCAAGTTCTAGCGGGAAATATGTTTAAGCATCATCAATATTCAATAGAATGTTTGGGCTGTTTCACAAGACTTGTTACCCATGAAATAGCTGTTATAAGCTACTGAAATAATGCTTTCTGATTGGCTGAGAGCTTATCTCTCAGAATTCTTGTATTTATGAGTGATTAAATGTAACAGTTATGATAGGCACCATCATTATACAGGAACTGCTATGCTTATTTTCACCATGCAGTTTTTCTTATTTTCTTAGTTAAGTGATGTAATATGACCTACCCCTCCCCCCTTCTTGCAGCAAGAGAAGGGGGGGGGGGCAGGTCTAAGTGTAAATGAAAATTGCCAACCCCTCCTGAAATTTAAAACCTCCATTGGAAATAAGCCATGTCGGCTTTCATGGGCTATCCTGTCATGGTATTTTGATACTTAAAGGGGAATCCAACCCAAATAAAAACTTGTTTTTATAAGGAAAAGAAAAATCAGACAAGTTGATAGGTGAAAGTTTGAACAATATTGGACAAACAACAAGAAAGTTATGATTTTTTAAAAGTTATAAATATTGGTAATCACTATACCCATGGAGACTTCAAATTGGCCGCATATGGGAAGTCATAGTGATGTAAGGCAAGGACTACTCTTCCATGTACTCCAATACATATTATGGCTAAAATGTCATTTTCCCCAAAAGTTTCATTTCAAATTATAGTTTTCTTTCATGAGGACATAAAACAATATACTACCTGGGTTATATTTAGATTACTGCCCCAGGGGAATGGGTACTTAGGAGAAAACCACTAATCCCTGATAATAAAGTACATGGCCTATGAGAAAGTTGTCCTTGCCCCTTGTCATAATTTACTTACTCAGTTGCCAATTTGAAATCTACATAGTATTAGTGATCTCAATTTTAAAGCAGCTATAACTTTCTTATTGCTTGTCCGATTTCTTTCAAACTTTCACCATTCTGTTTGATTTATTTTCTCCTTCCCAACACAGCATTTTATAGCCAAGGCTGGATTCCCCTTTAATGTCATTCTTGTAACTGTTATATTATACCTGTGTATAAGATCAATCAATTGTTTTTTTTCTATGTCAAGATTGTCTTTAAATCATAGGGGTAAAATGAATTAACCTTCCTTTGATGAGCCTATCACTTTCGGTCTCTCATTGGCATAGTTTCTTCAGCATAAACATACTCTTGCCTGTCCACCCCCCTCCCCCTGAAAGAGAATTATGTATATCACTACACCCCACCCCCCTTGCCATTCAAAAACACAATGTCCAGAGGTTTATCTGCATGATTTGGGCAGTTGCAGCTGTATTTTGTCATGTATTTTTGTTTGTTTAACTTGCCTAATATTGCTCCTCTATCTAATTACAATACGGTACCCCACCCCCCCCCCCTTCCCCCTTCTCTATCTGTCCTTATGGTGATGGGTTTAGAATGTACATGTAATGTATTCCAAATCATGATATGTATATTTGTATTGGAATGTTCAGGTCTAATGTTCCCAAACTATTTTTCAGGTACTAATTATAGATTTTTTTTTTCGTTCAAGTGGTGCTTATTAAGGGCAAACTATGTAGGCTAGTGTGTCTATTTTGCAATTATGAAATGGAATCTTTTCTACCCTATTTTTTTATTTTCCAATTTGCCTTTAACCCTACTTTATATTAAGCAGCTTTTGATTTTGGCAGTTGTTTTGGGAATAAATTTGCTGTTTTGTTATTTTGTCTATCTTGTGATGCGATTGAATATCTATATATGTAATGATTATATATAGATTTTACAAGGATTTGATGTTTATGAAATAAATGTCAGACTTTATCATTCCAAAGCGTGAAGTGCAAAATGTATGTCTATTTATATTGTTGGGATTTTTAGGAAATGGGGAATGCCCCCCCCCCAAAAAAAAAAAAAAAAAAAAAAATTAATGTCTATATATATATATATATATATATATGTATATTAATATAAGTTTTATCGTATCCGGACATCTACCCCCTGGACATCCACCCCCCGGACATCCACCACCCGGACATCCACCCCCCGGACATCCACCCCCTTAGGACATCTACCCCCTAGGACAAGTACCCCCTAAGACATCTACCCCCCGGACATTTACCCCCCGGACATCCACCACCTGGACATCCACCCCCCGGACATCCACCCCCCGGACATCCACCCCCCGGACATCTACCCCCCGGACAATTACCCCCCGGACAATTACCCCCCGGACATCTACCCCCCGGACATCTACCCCCCGGACATCTACCCTCCGGACATCTACCCTCCGGACATCTACCCCCCCCCCGGACATCTACCCCCCGGACATCTACCCCCCCCCCCCCGGACAATTACCCCCCGGACATCTACCCCCCCGGACATCTACCCCCTAGGACAAGTACCCCCGGACATCTACCCTCCGGACATCTACCCCCCGGACATCTACCCCCCGGACATCTACCCCCCGGACATCTACCCCCCGGACATCTACCCCCCGGACATTTACCCCCCGTATCCAAAATATCCGTGAGTAGATGCCCGGGGGTAGCCTGTCTGGGGGGGGGGGGTAAATGTCCGGGGGGTAGATGTCCGGGGGGTAGATGTCCGGGGGGTAGATGTCCGGGGGGTAGATGTCCGGGGGGTAGATGTCCGGGGGGTAGATGTCCGGGGAGTAAATGTCCGGGGGTAGATGTCCGGGGGGTAGATGTCCGGGGGGTAGATGTCCGGGGGGTAATTGTCCGGGGGGTAGATGTCCGGGGGGTAGATGTCCGGGGGGTACTTGTCCGGGGGGTACTTGTCCGGGGGGTAAATGTCCGGGGGGTAGATGTCCTAGGGGGTACTTGTCCTAGGGGGTAGATGTCCTAAGGGGGTGGATGTCCGGGGGGTGGATGTCCGGGTGGTAGATGTCCGGGGGGTGGATGTCCAGGGGGTAGATGTCCTAGAATCAAGTTTTATGAATGTATGGATTGAGGGAGGAAGGAAGGAAGGAATGGATGGATGGACGAACGAATGAATGGATGGATGAACGAATAAATGAATGGATGGATGGATAAATGAATGAATGAATGGATGGTTGACTGGATGGATAAATGGATGGATGGAAGAAAGAATGAATTAAAGTACGAACAAAATGAATGAATTAATAAAAATTAATTGATAAGATTAAAAGGCATACATACATCAATGAACAGAGGAATAGACAAATTGAAAATGAATGATCTAATATGTTTAATGTCATAATTACCTTACACTGCAAAAACTCTGGTGTTGATTTAACACCAGTCCGGAATCTATATATGTCCACACCAGAGAAGTGTTAAACAACACCAGTTTTGTTTTGGTCCAACACCAGATATATATTAAAACATCGGTTTGATTCCAAACTGGAGTTGTTGCAATACTTCTCTGGTATAGATTCCGGGCTGGTATTAAATCAACACCGGAGTTTTTGCAGTGTAATAGGCTAGAAGAATATGCCCCTTTTTTGGGGTCATTGTCTTGTCAGGCTATGTTTGTAATTCTAGAATGTAGAAATATGATCAGTTCATGACTCGGGATTGATTGATTCCTTGAATCTTCTGAGATATCCTCTTGAAACAGACGAGGGGCCCGTTGCAGAAAGAGTTGCAATCAATCGCAACTCTTAAAATCATCCAATCAACAGCGCGCATTTGGGACTTGCGATTGATTTTATGACTTGCGTTTGAACCGCAACTCTTTCTGTGACGGACCCGAGGTCTTGTTGGAAGAAGTGGTGTGGTCCCTGTAATTTTTCAAGTAGTAAACAAAACAAAAAATGAAGATAAGAAAAAAGAGAGAAAATGCAGAAACAACTAGATAGAGGAGTATCAAAAAGAGGTATGTGATGTATATAGTCTATATCGCATACATTCGTAATTCCGAAGCTTCGTTGGTCCGAAGGTTCGTTATTCCGAAGGTTCGTATTTCCGAAGGTTTGTAATTCCGAAGGTTCGTTAGTCCGAAAACGAAATGTGGTTCGTAATTCTGAAGGTTCGTTAGTCCGAAAACGAAGTGATTATTAAACGAACCTTATATCGTTTTCGGACTTATGAACCTTCGGAACAATTATTTCGTTTTCGGATTAACGAACCTTCGGAACATCGAACCTTATTTCGTTTTCGGATTATCGAACCTTCGGAATAACGCCACAAATGTTTGGATTAACGAACCCTTTTACGTTTTCGGATTAACGAACATCGAGGTATAGGCAATTTACGTGTTTCGGAATTACGAACCTTCGGAATAAAGAACCTTCGGAATTAAGAACCTTCGGAATTACGAAGTGTAACCGTTTTCCCCCTATCAAAATACATGGCGATCCCCCTGTTTGAAATCCGAATTAAAGGGAAGTTCCCCCATAATTAGTTAATTAAAACTATTAAGTTAATTAAACTATTCTGAGAAGGTATAGCCCCTATGGTATGTAATCGTTTAACCAATGTATTACCATTTTAAGACAAGCTTAATTGGTTACCATTTGATATAAAGGCAGGACCAACGATGGGTTATGTTGATAGGAGTCAATTGTGGGCAGAAAATCATACCACCTGTTCTTCCTCTTAATGTGTCCCCTCGTTTTCCCCTTTTCACTATACCTCAAACCAAGAAGCTCCTTGCTCAAACAAAATCATACCTAAGAATATTCAATATACACTTTATACTATTTCCCCATCATTATAGACACCGGTAAAGCATGGAGCTATTATCATGATTATAGCTTGGATACAGAGGGGCAAATAAGTTGTGTATAACTTTATTATTACTTCCAAGGTAAACTCCACGGTAAATAAAGTATAAACCATTGTTAACGGTTAAAAGACTAGTATAACAAAGGATGACCCAGTCCGCCACTATCCTGTGAATGGCGTCTTTGAAACCATAAAACATTTTATCACGCCCGAATGCTTTTCGAACGAGCCGCCATGGATAGAATGCACGCATCAGACTGAGGCCGCTTCAAATAGTGTTTCGCTCATGGCGTTAGCGCAGTATTATAAATCGAAACGTTTAATAGACCGTATATTTGACATCTCGAACAGTATTTCCGGGTTACGTTTGTTTGATTTTTAATAAACTGGTATATTATCGGAGAAAGAAAATGGTGAGTATATAAGCATATATTAAGGTATTATATTCATATGCTTCAAAAGCCATTCTGTCTCGTATATTCTTCACAAACTAGAGTCAAATATTATATATTGCTATTTCATGTGGTGAATCAACAATTTTGTGCATTAGGCCTATGTTTTGTTTCGGGTGTATATACATATGCCTGAATGTGTAGAGCTTTCTACAGGGCAGCATATTGCAACCACAGTCTCTATTTTTCAGATAGGCCTATAATAGATAGATGAAAAAATAGATGCAGATCTCTTTATTTTGTGTAAAAGTCTCCTTTCTATTTGATTGTGTGCGCCATTCGAAAGTCAAATTGAGACGAAATGTAGATAACTGTGACAAACAAGCGTTGCCTATAATATTTATAATTATGAACACATATTTGTTCCATTCTGGTTCGGAAATTAATACGTTTATTATAGGGGCAAAAACTGCTGAGAGTGCATGTAGAGGGTATAGCTAATTGCAACTAAAAGTATGAAGTCCATAAATATGTACGTAGGCTATACACCATTATCAGACTATGATGTTGTTGTTGTTGTTCTTGTTCTTTGAGCTTATATACGGCGCGTATCATTCAGCAGTGTATATTTCCATTATTATACATGTGCATGTAGCCTACATGCCTAAACGAAGCAAATAATATTTGAAGATAAAACCCATCCCACGATTTATATTTACTATATATATTTTTTAATTGCATCTTCCATACTACTAACACAAGTCTATATATGTCCTTTATTTACCTGACTATATATAAATTCAGAATTTGAAAACTTATCTTACGATTCTCATAATCCAGTACATAATTTTACTATTTTTCAATTTCATTTCAGATCACAATGACGTCATTACTCCACGTGTGTATATCCAGTGTGCTGTCTGTCCTCACTTTCCTCGTGGATAAAGCAGTGTCACAGACGACAGATACGATGAATGAGACTGTTATCATTGCACCAGACACAGGAGCCCAGGTCCTCAGTAAGTAGTGATGGGGGGGGGGGCTACCACGTCAGGGGGGTGTTGCAGGCTGGGGGAGGGGCAGCCCATCAGCTGGCAAGATCAGTGTCACACAGTGCATGTGATAGTGTGTTTAAATAGTGGACTGTGTAAATACATTTTTCACAATATTAAAACACTCGAATTTAGAATTTAACAGAATGAATATATTTTGATGCTGTATTTTGCAAAAACTATCGAAAATTATTATGGCCTACAAATTCTTCCATCTCGTAATAAAATGAAGAAAAACAAAGAATAATGAGATAAAATTTATAGCATTGTATAGCTGTTTGGAAAAATTCCTTACGAAATAAAAAGTTAGGCTATGACGTACGAGCGTCACAAAACTATTATAACTTCGTAACCGTATACCCAATCATGACTTCCCAGAAGGAAAAACCAGTTCCACTGGACCAGTTAGACCAGTAGAATTTTAACTGGTAACTCTGGAAATTGGAACATCGGTTTACTGGTCTAACTGGTCATACTGGTCCAGTTAAAATTTTACTGGTCCAGTTAAAAATTAAACTGGTCTTGAATTACTGGAATTTTATACTGTTCTTGTTTTTGGTGGTTGTTATACTGGTCTCACTGGTCTTCGTACTGGTCTTTAAAGCTGGTCTCTTTACTGGTATTTTCTACTGGTCTAACTGGTCCTCGAACTGGTCGAACTGGTCCTCGTACTGGTCTTACTGGATCAATTCATTTCATGCATTTGGTTTGTTATATACCATGGTCTGTGAAATGTGATGGAAAAGATGGTTAGTAAATTAATCTTTCTGCTGTTATTTTAAATGTGATATATGAAATTACACATTTTCATTGTGAATTATATCACACATTCATTTGGAAAGTTTTTAAACAACAATGAGTGCCATTGCAAGGATATTCCATTCTAAATCCTGATTTTTCCTTTTTAAATAGGAAATATGCAAATGAGGTAAATCACGTGATCAGCATCATCAGAATTACTGGTATTACTGGTCTTGACCAGTTCAATTTCAAACAATGAATTACTTTAGACCAGTTGACTAAATCAGATGAATGTATCTTGCTTTGATCTTAATCATAATTAAAGGAAATGATTATTTTAATGATAATGTAATTAATACTTGATAATTATGATAATATTAATAATAATAATAATAATAACAATATCGATAAAAATGATAACAGTAAACATATACTGGAAACCAGTAAAAATCTACTGGAAACCATTTATTGGACCAGAAACACCAGTATGATGAAAAACAATTTAACTGGTATTACTACTTTGCTTCAACTTGAATGCAATTGTTGGAACTGGTCTCCAGTTGATTTTTACTGGTCCAGTTAAAAATCAACTGGCCCAGTAAAAATATACTGGAAACCAGTAAAATTCTACTGGAAACCAGTAAAAAATCTTTCTGGTCTTGGGCTGGTCTTACTGGTTTTTCCTTCTGGGTTGTGAAATATTTGATATTCGCCATCTCCCGGTATATCCATGGAAGATGAAATTGAACACTTCTGCCAATGGAGAGATGACTATTACCCCCATTAATAGTTGTAAACATGTCTTATAATCTGGTATAAGCTAGGGCATTAAAGGGATGGTCCGGGCTGAAAATATTTATATCTTAATAGAGTAGAATTCACTGAGCAAAATGCCGAAAATTTTATCAAAATCGGATAACAAATGATAAAGTTATTGAAGTTTAAAGTTTAGCAATATTTCGTAAAAACAGTCGTCATGAATATTCATTAGGTGGGCTGATGATGTCACATCTCCACTTTCCGTTTTCTTATGTTATTACATAAAATCATTATTTTTTTCATTATTCATACTTGTGTGAATAAAATGTCTCCCTTATAATGAAATAAGTTGCAGCAATAAATATCTAATGCACTAAATCAGTTGTCAATCCAATTTTTTTAGTTCTTGGAGGAAAAAATTTGAATAAACCTAATTTCATATAATAAAATACAAAAGAACAAGTGGAGATGTGACATCATCAGCCCACCTAATGAATATTCATGACGACTGTTTTCACAAAATATTGCTAAACTTTAAAATTCAATTACTTTGTTATTTGTTATCCGATTTTGATGAAATTTTCGGCATTTTGATCAGTGAATTGAACTCTATTTATTAAGCTGTACATACTTTCAGCCCAGACCATCCCTTTAATGAAAGGCTTGCACACTTCCAATTTTCAACCAGTCTCTCCGTCATTACATATATGAATCTACCAACTGTTGATTAAAAAAATGCATCCAAAATAAAGTAGGGAGGTGTTTTTTTACCAACAGTTGGGGCTGTTAATCATATTTTATCCAACTTTTGGGTAGGTTAAAAAAAACTGCAGTGTTGAGATTCGAACCCAGAACTCTCAGTGTGTCCGTACAGTCAGTGCATGAAACGTATCATTATTATATTGTATATAGAGGTGTCGTGGTCTTCATGTCTCCGGACTATACATCGCAAGGTTTGGGGTTCGATTCCCGTCGAAGCACTCAAGACATGTCCTCAGGGCCGTAGCCAGAAGCATTTTGTTGGGGGGTGTACCAGCTAAATTTGCCAACTAAATTTGGCGTGATAGCGCCAACGTGAGCACAGGGGGGGGGGTCTGATGGGGGATGTGCCTCCCCTACAATAATCACATGCTAAAAGATTTTGAATTTTTAGAATTGAATTATTGGCATTTGGTGAATACTTTAAGGTAAATTATACAAATATATACAAAGATATTTGCACTGTAAAAATAAACATTTTGGATCAAAATAGAAAGGCTAGTGTGTATAACTGTTACGTCGTTCATATTACATTTAAAGGTCAAGTCCACCCCAGAAAACAGTTGATTTAAATAAATAGAGAAAAATCAAACATGAATAACGCTGAAAACTTCATCAAAATCGGATGTAAAATAAGAAAATTATGACATTTTAAAGTTTTGCTTATTTTTCACAAAACAGTTCTATGCTCAACTCAGTAATATGCAAATGAGAGAGTCGATGATGTCACTCACTCACTATTTCTTTTGTTTTTCATTGTATGGTTTGAATTATACAATATTTCAATTTTTACGAATTTGACAATTAGGACCTCCTTGCCTGAACCACAAAATGTTAAAATAATGGAATTCCATGTGTTCAGGGAGGAATGAATCTTCGTTTCACATGACAATGACGAGAAAATAAAAATATTTCATATAATAAAAAATATAAAAAAATAGTGAGTGGGTGATGTCATCGGTCCCCTCATTTGCATACCGAACAGGATGTGCATGTAATTGTTTTGTGAAATTAAGCAAAACTTTGAAATATTATAACTTTCTTATTTTACATCCGATTTTGATGAAATCTTCAGTGTTATTCTTTGAATTTTCTCTTTTTATTCAAAACAGCTTTTTGTAGGGGTGGACTTGTCCTTTAAGATTTGCAATATGTATCTATTGGTTCCTATTTTCTCATGTTCTTACAATACTTGCTTTGTTCATATTTGTATACAAATTATCTATTCATAAATCTTTATGATTATCATCATTTTGATTAAGCTATATTATTTGTGCTTCTATTATTTTATAAATATTGTTATGGGAAATAAAACCTTCTAAAAATGTTGCATAATGATCATTAATAGAACTATCAATTATTCCATCATTCTTTTCAAATCTTATTGCAGATTTCCGGTATCTGTCGACGGACGAAAGAGCGGCTCTGTGGGCCTGTTTCCTCGGTGGACTGATGGCGATGGCTGGGGCTGGAATCCTCTACTACGAATACCGTCTCAAGAAATACGAGCAGTTCTTCCCGTACAACCCAAGGAAGAAGTATAAGAAATCCAAGAGCGTTGAAGAAACATCTCACTGAGCGCAGGATTATTTCCGATTTCGATTGATGTGATCATGGACTAAAGTCTCGACAAAAATAGGCGTCTCAAGAAATAGAGTTCCTTCGTATTCAAGAGAAGAATTACAAGACATTCGTGATAATAGAAGAGACATCACATCGACAGGAATGTCAAAGTTTTTATTATCCACTTTGGTTGATGTAAGCATGAACAAACAGATCTTTAAGTCGTACTTATTATTTTCTAAAGAGGAAGTACGAGACATCCAATAGCATTGCAGAGATGACACCGATAACAATTTTATAGTCCTTATTTTCGATTAATTCAAACGTGGGCCAAAATCTCCTCAAAGAGACCTCACAAGGAGAACGATTTCATAATTCTTATTATCCATTCGATTGATGTAAACCGACAAAAAAGTGAGAGACTGTAAACTACTCGAATACCGTCTCAAGATGTCCGAATAGTTCATTTTCCAAGGAAGAGGTACAAGAAATCCAAAAAGAGCAGAAAGCCTCACATTCAGACCACTTTCGTAATTGGTATGGGGAGGGGAAGGGAGGGGATGGGGTGCATACGCATCAATTTTATCTCAAATTTATTGGAATGTCTCTGGCTTTCTAATCTCCTATTTTCTCTAACCCGGATACCCCAGTAGTTACTAAATCAAGAGTGTTAAAAATGTGATGGGCCAATGTAAGTACCATTTTTAAACTGAAGGGAATGGAAACATTCGAATTTAGCGATAAAATTTTCCACTCGCATGGGCCTAATGGGTGTCTAACCCACCCCCCCCCCCCCCCTCCAACCATTTATGATTGCGATTTTCCAATCAGGGTGATGTATCAAGTCGCGCTCGAACTTAAAATATTTTATTAGTGTATGTTCACCTTTTGGTTTTGTTTTCCTCTGAAAGTGTTAGCGACGAGCGATTTTTGACGCACAAGTCGGCACTATTTTTTGTGTAAAGTGTATCTACTTGTATCTGTATGTATATATTGCACCGGTAAATGGCTATTTTTATACAGTCTGGGTATTACTAATAAAATTACATCTTTGATAGAAGAGTCGGTTTTACATTATAATGATTATTTTATTGATATTTGTGAGATTTTAATTTAGCAGAGGGAGGAGGGTAAGAAGTTAAGAAACAGAGCATCAAATTTTCTTTTAGGTCACTCGAATAGCATGGTCATATTATTTCTGTCCGCCTCTCTCTCTCTCTCTCTTCTCACTCTCATACATTGTGTCTTTGTTTGCCCCCTAATTCTCTATAATCTTTCTCCTCATTCACCCCCTTTCATCCTCTTCATCTCCATCTTACCCCCTGCGCCCCTCTTTTTCTCTTTCTCATATCCCCTCTCCATCTTATACATGATACGCTATGGCCTGCATAATACGCAATCCGTTTCACCAAGAAATAATAATAGCCAGCGGACATTATTACAGTATCTGACAGAAAAATCATGATAATATTCCCTCATTTATTACAAAAAGCACACTATAAAGTACCAATACACACGTTGCATTCTTATTGCGTATTGCATGACATTGGTGTAAAAGACGATCATGGAATTCTTAATTCATGAATATCATTTCAACTCTCATTACCCAGACTCAGTGGCGTACCTAGGATTTTCCACAGGGGGGGCAAAACCGTCCGCCCAAAAATTTGACAAGCAAAAAAAAAAAAAAAAAAAAAAGTTTTTGATCACAAATAAAGGATTTCGTACCAGAAAAAAATTGACAAGCAAAAAAAAAAAAAAAAAAAAAAAAAAAAAAAAAAAGGTCTTCAAGCTCGTCAGGGGGGGCAAAAAAGGTTTTTCAAGCCCGTCAGGGGGGTAAAGATACGTTTTTGCATGGGTTGTGACTCGTCAGGGGGGGGGGCAGAGTGCCCCCCTGCCCCCCGTAGGTACGCTAGTGCCCAGACTCTTACATCTGAAAAGTGCGTGTTACATATTACAGTCTGAATTATTGGCAGTGAGCTTCGAACAATAATATTCGAATTTAATAAGACTACGAGAGGCAGTGACAAAACAATGATTTTTTTTTTATCTTAAAGAGCAAAACAAAATAATGATGTTTTATTTTCATCATTTCCCCCAAACTTATCTCTCTTCGCATTCCATCCCACCTCTCTCTCTCTAACTCTCTCTCCCTCTATCTCTCTCATTCTCTCATCTTTATTTATTTTACACTTACTCCCTATAAAGTTAAGAAACTTTCGAAAGGAAAAGGCGCTATATCAAATGACCTTTGAAGTGGATGGATTGGAAACTTATTACTTGCGAAATTTAATTCTATTGTACAATATTCCTTCTATATAATATAAATGTATTTATATAAATTTACATCTTTTTTTATCTACATAAGTACTTTCCAAGACATGGAAGAGTGAAATCGTGTTGAAGAAAGATTGAACATCAAATCTTTTTGAGAAAACCGAATTCTGAACGAGTTCATTCACTCGAAAACCGACAACCAGTGATTCTAACGTCACTCTCAAGGTAGTGAATTGGGAGTTTTATGTTTTACTCTTTCTTGTGCAGACATCAAGGCAGTGTTCACACGATTTCTCAAGTTCCAAAGGAGTAATATTATATCACATGAGATTTGGCGCTATGTCGGGATGATCCTTGATTTCTATTGGCTAGTAGATGGTTGTCATGGGGGTGGGCGTAGTTGAGTTCCCTGATATCACTTCTTCCGGTACGTACAATACCCCTGGATATGATAAAGAAGAGAAAATGAAATAAGAGGGCCAAAGAGAGACTTATATACAGTGCGTCCCAGAAAAAAGGAAACCGGGATTCCCAAGTCCTTTTCTTAAAAGGAAACGGACGATGTTATTTCATTTACATCATCATGAAATTCAATTATTTCTCTTTATTTTGATACCTAATATGTGACGAACACTTCACGCATTAATGATCAAGATGAGTTTGAAATTTTAATGTCAAAATCAGGTTGCGCAGAAAAGGTGAACAAGATTGGTTTCTGGTCAACGATTAGCATTTCTTTTGTACTCTTTGTTATGTTTCTCTCATTGATCCCTGAAATGAGAATGGATTCAGATTTACAAGTGAGTTTCTGCGTAAATCACTTCTGACATGCCTCAATATTTATTGCTTTTAATCTGCCATGCACGAATGTTTGGCTAAGATATTGGTCTCATATTAAAAATAAGATTCCACTCTTACCATAAAAATCAAATTTATTGTAAAAACATATTTAATAATTGTGAAATCTGTCTCTGATAATGGGTTTCCTTTTTTGTGAGACGCACTGTATAGCCTTCCTTAGTGCAGTGATGCAGTGGAGAAAAGGGAGCAATAAAGAAATTTTGATCATCTTGCATTAGTCATCCCAATAAGGTGTGGGTCATATTGAAATTGAAAAATAAAAATTAAAAAATTAAAAACAAAAATTAAAAATCAAATTGGGCAAATTTCCAAAATATATACTGCAGGTGTTATGACGTTTGCTGTATCCTTCAAATTGATTGCTATATACTCTTCTCCAGTTAACCAGAAATTTGAGGTTCAGAATCAATGTTGGCCCCTTTCCCTTTCGCATTTCATATTTTAGTCTGGAATTTCGCTTCCGCAATGCACGACGCATTCAAGCACATAGAAAATACATTGTCAGACGCCCTTCAAGACATTAAACAACCAAGAAGTCTTTTTCGAATTTAATTATGTGAATCGAAACAGCAGTTTCGTACTGGACTCTGGCCGGACAAACGACATATTTGCAATATTTCGTCAGCTCCGAAACTCAAGACGAAACTGCCGTTCCGGTTTACCAATTTTCGACAAAGATCCCCCAGCTGTTCTTTGTTATTTTACGGACATTTCCAGTACATTTACTGTGTTCTTGAATTTGTCCCCGTTGCTTGCAGCAGTTGCGAAAACTGTCTATTGAGTGGAATAGTTCGGCAAAACTTACCTGCAATGCAAGCTGTCATGAAGCAAGCAGCCGTCCCCGCTATCAGCGCTCTGATCACGACCGCTGCTAGGTCAGGTTTCCTGCTCGGTGCGAGGGGTGCTAACCCGCCCAGCTGGACCCCTATCGAGGAGATGTTGGCGAAGCCGCAGAGGGCGTATGTCGCGATGACTTCGGATCGTTCCTGAAAAAAAAAGAATTAAAGAGAAAAAAAAATTCTAGTTGATATACGGAATAATTTACTTAAGGGACGTACCCACCTCCAAAATAAACACACAACACCAAAATACACATTATATATAAGTAAGATAGATGAATTCACAGATCTATGTATTTTCTGAAGTAAGAATGAGGGGAGGACGAGCAGCCAAGAAACCAACAAATAAAGGAATCGTTTCGGGGTTAATGAGCCAAAAATCTTGAGGGGCGTATTGAGCAAAAGTTATAAAAAAAAGTGTCGAGCGAGCAAGAATATCATTTTTTATTATTACAAAAATCCCATTTGTGGTAGATTTTGACCTAATATTCAGAAAATAATATTATATTTCACCCTTCTCTCTTGTGAAAGCTATGACTTTTTCTAAAGTAAGAATGGGGAGAGAACGAGCAGCTAAGAAACAAAGAATAAAGGAAAAGCAATGACTCTTCATCTCTAACTTTCACATATCTTTAACTTATATCTAGTCCATAGAGATTCTACCAATATCAATTCGTGTAATGATTAGCAATTCAAACTCTACATTTATTCTGAAATAATTAAGATTAGACGTTTAAGAATAGATTCTCTTCTAAAATGATCAACGCTAGACGTTATCTTTAAAATAAATCTTCTATTCAAATCCTATGATTCTTATTAGAGTGTTCATGAGAACACAATTTAGATGTTTTAAAAAATGTTCTTACCGATAGCGTTGGTCCAGCCCCCGTCTCTCTGTTGTCAATAAATGTAGCGAGTTTGTCGTAAGCAACGAACTCGTTGACGAATGTCTTGATACCGATAAGTTCAGCGACGAGACGGCAGTCGGCCCACTCGACACCCATGATAAACGCTACTGGCATGAACACATAAGAGCATATAACCTGATAGAAAGAGGAGAAGATTAAGAAGATATAGTGTTAATTTCTTATATTGTATATTTCTATAAAGTTAGAGGCGAATAAGAATTTACATTTTAAAAGGTTGTTTAGAACTCGATTCTTATTGATATAAAAATATCCAGACCTCTCGATCTTTACTTTCCACCATGCATGCCATGTTTTTTGTAATAATGTCCTGAAAACTCTATGGCAGCAGCCCTGACTCCAATCTATTGGGATTAGCGAGCAGAGGATTGAATAATGATACTTACCTTGAAAGGTGAGTTGGGAGTATCCCACAAAATAAATACTTATGGGCAATTCCATCAAATATGTACGTCCGACCCCCTATATACGGGACCTTCATTAAATTTTCTGTCTCTGATTTCTTGTTCTTTTGACAGTCTGTAATGTTCTCAAAGGACCATGACTTGTTTAGTTTATGAAGTGAAGTAAGACTTGAGAAAAATGGGGGTCGGATGTACAATAAGGTTGATCATTTTATGGAATTGCCCTTATACAACATCACAGAGAAGGAGGCAGTTGTCCCTGACTCCAATTTTTTTAGATGAATCATCAAGGTAAGAGTTGGGCAAAGTGGACAAAGGCTGATCCAATACTTACTTCGAAGGTAAGTTGAGGATATCCGACCAATCCACCAAAATAACTGAGAAGGGCGTTGACCAAAGCAAGAAGAGAAATGAAAGCTACCAGGTTTGCTGCGATGTTGAGTACTAGAGGTATAGCGGTTGATGCTCCGGATGCAGCTGCCTCTATAAAGTTTCTCTCTGTCCTGTGAAGGGGTAAAAAAAAGAATCATCATTTGGTCTAATTATCATACTTCGTCTATTGACCCTTTGGGCGAATATAAATTTGTCTTTTTTTATCACTGGGCGTATGGGTGGTGGTTGGAGATTGATTGCCCCCCCCCCCCCCCATCCCCCGAAAAAAGGAAAAATCAGTCGCTGACATAAACCTATGATTTTCCCCTATATGCCTACTCTCTGAGGGTTAGGTCCAGAATTTGCAAGACTTGGAGGGGCACTTTTTCAAACAAAATTGACAAGCAAATACTTTTTTTAATGGGTGCATGTAGACCAATTGGGGACCAAGCCCCCCCCCCCCCGATCTGTATCGGCTCATAGATCCCTTTTTTATTGCTCTACCTGGTCGACGAAGGCGAATCCTGTTTGCTTGATCTTTGAGAAGATTAAAAAAAAAACAATCAGGGACTTACCCCTTTTCAATAGTCAAATTATCCGAATTCGCCGTCTTGGATTTTTCAGTTTCCGGATAGAAGAGTTTAGAGACGGCTAGAGCAGCAGGTGCGGACATAACCGAGGCGGATACCAGATGAGCCGCGCTGATACCGCTCAGAACATACGCCCCCAGGACGCTACCGGCGATGGTGGCAAAACCTCCGGTCATAACCGCGTGGATTTCTGACCGCGTCATGTCCTTCAGAAACGGACGGATGAGCAGCGGTGCTTCGGTCTGTAAACAACACATAGAGTGAAATACATGAAGATTACAATGTACATTCAGAAATAAGGTGATAATGTCGACATTGATGATGGTGACGACGATAATGATGGTTGTGGTGGTGGGGTGCCAGGGGTGATGATGATGTTGGTGATATTGATTATTGATAATGTCGATGATGATTCTGATGCTGATGAGATGATGATGCTGATGATAATGATATGATGATTATGAATGGTGATGATGATGTTGATGATGATGATAATGAAGATGATGGTGATGACGATAATGAGGAGAATTATGATGATGGTGGTGATGGTAATGGTGATGATAATCATAGTGTATGATTGCAGTACTCGTAGTGGTATTGGTGGTGGTGGTAGTGGTATAATGATAGCGATTTAATGACTCTTCTTAGCCTGGCTTGTGAAATAGTGTCCCTCTCAAGTTATTTCAGGAATATGCGGTATTTTCCAACTCAATCCATTAGAAAATGTAACTAAATGAATTTATATACCTGTCCGATGAATATATTCCCAGCTGCATTAAGAGACTCTGAGGCTGATGTTCTCATTGTTCTTTGCATTAACCAGGCTAGCTTCCTAATCACAAACTGCATTGCACCAATATAGTACAGAATTGAGATAGCACTGCTAAAATAGATAATGATGGGTAGTACCTAGAAGAAAAATAAATAAATATAAATGAGATAGCTACATGTATCTATGAAAGTCCATCTTATGTTGCGAGAAACTAATTTTCCATGTGAGGTCCGGTCAGATAATTCACTAATGGCTTTTCCATTAGCCGCCTTGCATGTTTTGATTTCCAACTGTTTGAGTTGGCATTTTGCATATTGCTTTGTCTTACAAACATTTTAATCACTGCAGATTAATTATGAGTATTTTAATTAGGTATCCAACAGGTGTCAGCACTTGATTTCGATTGAAAGAACATTCACTCGTATAAACGAACGACATATTCACTCCTGACATGGAGAATATGTTGCCCATCACTGAAATGGAAATGCATTGTTCATTTTAATTTCAAACATGGCAATGTACATCTTATAAACGATTATCTGCTTCAATTATTGATTTATTCAAACGTAATTACAGTATTATACCTGAGTATTACAAAGATACTCAGAAAAAAATTATGTAAATTCATAACAAAAACAAGTACAAGTGATCTAAACATAGAAAAAGTTCTGTAACCTAAACTTAGACTTTTAAAGCTTGATTGGTTGAAATAACATTACACCGATTTCGCATCTTTTGTTATGTCCGAGTCATCGGCTTACCGCGAAAGCAAAATAATGTTCGTTGTAGTCTTCCCCGAACAGGAAGAGGGAACCAGCGCTAGAGAACCCAAGGAAGGCCTGGACCACGTTACCAATCCATTGAAAGAGAACATAGCCAGGATAGGTCCGTAGGATCAGGATCCCGAAGACGAACTGTAGGACCAGTCCCCAGATGACAGGCCTCCATTTCACCTAGGGCATTATGTAAAGAGGATAATAAATTATTCTGAAAGGTGTACCCTAAGAATTTGCATGACCACAATTTCAAAGTTAGTATAACAAATCTATCCATACAATATAAATTGAGTTTCTTGAGCGAATGACAAGTTTCATTCTATATTGATTGACTGATTGGCTGATTGATTGATTGATTGATTGATTGATTGATTGATTGATTGATTGATTGATTGATTGATTGATTGATTGATTGATTGATTGATTGATTGATTGATTGATTGATCGATCGATTGATCATTTATTTATTCTATTCTCATAAAAATATTTACTCAATTGTATGAACAATAATGACTAAAGAATGTTCATTGACTATAGGAAAAGAAGTATCTTTGGAAAGACTGATATGGGTTTGCAAAATATAAGTTCTCACAAAAAATATATAATTCACATTATAATAAAGGTAATAAGGCAACAGATTAAGCCAACAAATTAAGGAAACAGGCTTCAATGCGGCCTTTACCATTCTTACTAAATAATTCTTACTTTTATAAGTCGGATCGACCGGTTATTAAAGAAAATTTTGATTGAATTTACGTTGAAACACAACAAAATAATCCAATGGGGGGAGTCTGCCGCCCACATTCTCCCTAACGACGCTAGTGTCTCACAACGATCGAATATAGATCATTGCTTTCGATTGGCTGAAAGTTTTGTTACTATGGTGATAGTCGGTCAATGACAACTAATCGATAATGACAACCATGGGAGGTGCCGTGGCCGAGTGGTCTAACGCGCCTGGCTATACATAGAAAGCCCGGCGTTCAATCCCTGGCCGCGCCACATATGCCGTGAGCAAGGCATTTAATCTGCAATGCTCTTTTATCATGCTTTCAAATAAATGGAAATGCTATATGCATTATTGGTAACTGGGTGTGCACTTGTTCAAAAGAAAAATGAAAAAAATAATTAAATAAAGAACATTATCAGAATTTTCTTGAGCGAGTGGTAAGTTTTATTCCAAACAAAATACATCTTTCCAAGGAGACAAATCCACTTTCTACCGGTATGCAACTATATCATTTCGCTGATCCCTTACCCTTTCTGGATACTTGGAGAATACATACAGGAGTGTGATGAATATGACGAGACCACCGAAAGAGATGAGTTGAATGGGGTTGTCACGTGTTAAGAAAAAGAGAATTATGCCAAACCCGATGACTGCTAAGAACGCGAGGATCCTGTCAAGATATTCAAGAAAAAAAAGATTTATCTTTCATCATTCAGCTTCAGATTCGTTATAGAAATTTCCCCCATTGGTAGTCCATAATACGATAACATTAAGTATAAATAGCACAATACGTCTTTCGTGTTTATACATCTTAAGAGATTATTATACATCTTTAATGATTTATTGAATCATATTCAACGTCGCGCTTATCTTCTTCTTCAATTTTTCTTTTTTTGTTATTCTGTTTTCTTATCATGCATATATTGCAAAGATTGTAAGACTGTAGTTTTAACTCCACCTTCGCCCCGAGTGTGCAGAATAATCCTTTCAAAATTCAAATGAAAATGACAATCCGTTATAGTATCATACCACTCATAGAAGTCTTAGCTAATGATCGCACCTTTCTCATCTACATAGCATAACAATATAGAGTCTATTATTTTTTAATTAATGTTTTTTATGGGATTATAATAATAGAAAATGAAATTAAACTCAAGATAATTCATGTATTCTTGTCAACCAGAAAACGGTTTTGGCAGTATACTGTCACGGACCGGTTTTATTTCAATCGAAATGTCAGATATGACTTATTATCAAAAATCGTCAATTGTATACTGTAAAAACGCTGTTTGAAATTTTAAGCACATTGATTAAACCCGTCACTCTAACAACTTTCTTTTAAACTAATCTGTTTATAAATTTTTAGACAGTTTAAAAAATATAACAAAGTGTGTGATTATTGTGTATCTGTACGTTACAATACCCAGGCTTTATCAACATTGTTTTAATGAGATTTAATTACCACTTTGTTTTCTCCACACCTCTGACCATCATTAACCACATGGGATGGAGACATTTCGTGAAGATGACATCGCCTTTCGTATCCCTAACCAGCGCGTACGTCGCCGACAGCAACACGAGCGAGGTGATGATCAGGACGACGAAAGCCTCCTCGAAATCGTAGATGCAGGCGTAGATAAGGTAGGCAGAGAAAAGGAGTAGGAGTACTGTCTTGATGGTATTGACAATGATCGTTCTGTTCTGTTTCAAGACCACGGCGATTCGGTCAGTGATGCGGTATATGTGCTGATGAAATAAAGATGTAAAGGCAAAATGATTGGCTATGAACTTTTTGAATCTTTAGGATGAAGTTCTATTTGGGTTTTCCCGTTCGTTGTTGTTCTTGGAGTTGCTTACATCCATGTTTCATGTATCTGCTCATTGCTAAATACATCGTATACTTGCTAGTTTAAACTCAATCTTGGGGGTAAGGCAAGATATATGTCACCTAGATATATGTTACAGAATATTTGTATGCGTATGCTTAGATATTCAGCATAATAAATTCAAACAGTGGCGGTTCCTGGAAACCTTGGGGGAGGAAAATCAAGAGTCCCACTTTTTTTTTCTTTTTTGAATTGCGACGATTTTTTTTGACAAGCGAAAATGATAATCCCTCTAATCAAACCCTTCCCTTGACGCCAGGGACCAAAAATGTATATACACTATTTCTTATTGTCCCCGCTCTCTCTCTCTCTCTTATGTTTTGATTTGTTTTAAAGAAAGACACATTTCCTCGACCCCTCCCCCAATCCTGAATCCACCACTTGATCACACAAAACAGACCTATACAAAGTGAAACCAAGTACAACTAAACAGATATAAATTATGATTCAAGATTAACCTGAAAAACTATCACTGTATTTTTCTTTTTTTATTTGAAACGGCATCTACCTTCGTAATGAGCTTGGAATTTGTTAGGAAGGTAGGTTGAGAGAGGGTTGGTGTTGGATGATGGTTAAAGATGGTAGAAAGATTGCTGAGTGGTTTGAGGAAAGGTAGGGGCTGCAAGGCAGCTCAGATCCTAATTGGTTGAAAGTTGGTAGAATCCTGCAGTGATCATGATGGTTGGCTGCTCGCTGAAGGGTTGATTGGTTGGGCTTGTTGTCCGGCGTCCTGGGCAGTGGCGACGTTTAGGGCTTGTTGGCGGACTCTTGAATAGGATGTGTTGGTGGTATACGGATTGGTAAGAGATTGGTAGTTGGTTAAGGACAGGTTTTTATAAAAGCTTCAGACCTGTCCTCCAAAACACATCAAAACAGTCTGATCATCATACTGCGATGTTAATTGTTGACCTCTATTCCCCGAAGACCAAAGCTTGTCATAAACAGAGCCACACACCAAACGTCACACCTTGATGAGCTTGGCAACTATCGACTAAACCTACTGCCCATCGCAGACGTTACGATCTCATTGCGACACATCTGCGACTGATTATAATCGCATTGCAGCGCACCTTGCGATCCAAATACAATGATACTATCTTTGGAAGGAATGACGACACATCAACACTGCTGTCTGATTTTGGATGGAGCATGAAATGTAAAGTGATTAAGTTGTAAAAATTCGAAATGACAAATCCGTACGATTGCCTTGCGACTCGTCTGGGTTTTTTTCTGATTCGTGTCTCATAAAATGACAATCCGATGGCTCATTTTCATTCAGTCGCAAACGGGTCGCAGATAGATCGTAATGCTTGCGAATTATCCACCTCGTAAATCAGGTGCTCAGTATGCTATTCCCGATAGTTCACATAAACACCAAGATAAAGTAATCAATCTATATACAATATGGTAGCAGTAATAGTATCATAATCATCTACACAGTAAAAACGCTGTTTAAGATATTATACAACGCTGTTTACTATATGAATCTTACAGTATTTGTTTAACCGTTTAAACAATCATGTTTAATTTATTGAAAAATAGATATTGAAAATTAAACTTTGTTGCTTAAGATTTAAACACTTGTTTACACTGTTTAAACAATTACTGTAAGGTTCATATAGTAAACAGCGTTGTATATTTTTTTTTACTGTGTACATGTCTGAATTATATTTATTCCATGAATTGTTCCAAAAATTGTTGGGCAACTGAAAAAAATCAAAATATTGTTATAAAGAACTTGCACGAAATTTGACACACAGTATAAATATAACATAATCATACATACATCAATTTAATTTATCAAATGTATTTTGCTTTGCCCCTCAGGGAATGAATATTACATGCAGGCATATGCAAAGGAATATGAAATTATAATAACAAAAATATTTGTATTTCTTTTATTGGAGGGAAATAAAGGGAGACGGTTATACCTCAAAATGTGTTTTCAGTGTGAAAAAAAACCTTGTTCTTGCTATGGAGACATGAAAATTTAAGCAATTCAGTGATCGTTTTGATAACCCTACCCTTTCGCTCCTTGCATTTCACAGTCACGTGCCGGGCACGTGAATGGTCAGCAGTGATGCATTATGGGAAACAGAAAGTTTACCTTCCACAGCGTCATCTGAAAATTTTCATTCTCATCATCCTTACATTGGTCACGTGACTTGCCGTCTTCAAGATCAAAGTTCAGTTTGTCTTTCATTTCCTGTGATAAAAGATGATTAAAATTAATTGTTAGAATGGCTGATTTTGAAGGATAAAGTGAACTCATGAAATATTATAGCGATATAATTCAAATTGCGCTAAAATCATGAACGATGTCATCTAATTTTCTATATCTGACCAGTGTCATATAGCTCACGGCTGTTTCACTCGAGGTATACCACTGTATCTGACTTTTAAATAACACCATCTCATTGTAAAATGCTATTGAATTGTGCCAATATTGTGGTTCCCATAATGTGATAATACACCATTCTCTGATTCCCATAAAATGTTAAATCCGGCAAATGTATTGCTGTGCAAAATAACCCCCTAAACAAGTTTTTCGCGGGCATAATTTTCACATTTTGGCCCCCAAACAAGTTGTCGCCAGAATTTGACCCCGGAGGAAAAACTTAGGGGAAAAAACATACCCTAAACACGTTTGGCTATAGTCTTAAAAAAAAGCTTTGGAAAAGAGCATACCCTAAATACGTTTGACCCTGCGATTGACCATTGACCAGTTTTTCAAAACTGCCCCCTTTTTTTTAAATCGGTGTTTTTGATACCCTTAACGAGTGCACTCGCGGCCCACGTCCAAAACTGAAAAAACACCCCTTTAAACGCGTTTTTGGGGTCACGCGTGTGTACAGCAATATATTTGACTGCCCCCCCCCCCCGAGTGTTAAATCAATATTTGAAAGTTTGGAGGAGTGACAACCTTTTCTAAATGTTGCATTTACCACGTCAAATGGTTCGAACAAACACTTTAAAATGTTGGATATAGCGGCAGTATGCAAGGTTGGACAAATGGAAAAGGTTGTCCCTCCTCCAACCTATCAAATCTTGATTTAACATTTTATTCTAAAAGGGGGGCTAGAGAGAAAGGGTGAGATATGAGAAAGGAGGAAAAAGAAAAGAGGAAAAAAAAGTGTTAAAAAATATTGGGTAAAATTTTAACCACTACGGGGGTAATTATGTGTCCAACCAATTTGGGCAGTATTTTACCCAATGAGGGAAGCATATTGTCCAGTAAGGTTAAAAAATAAGCAGCAATTACCTTAGAATGGGCAAAATTTTCATCACACTGGAAAAATAAAAATGCCCAAAAGAATTGCCCAATGTTGGTTGGACACATAATAACCCTCATGGAGCATTTTTACCCAATATTTTTTAGAGTGCAGAGAGAGAGAGAGAGACAGAGAGGTGCATGAGAAAAAGGAGAAAGCAGTGAGAATGGTGAAGCTTGTAGAGTTGAAAAAAATACACTGTTTATCAAAAATCTATTACAGTTCAAGAAACAAGGTCCTCCAAATTAAATATCCCATTTCCAAGGTCTTCCTATAATTAATAATCCTTATTGTAAAAGGGAAATACTAATTTCCTAGCAGTGTTTTCTTTTGCGTGGGTCTGCAATGGGTTGTTTGATGTTTACACGACAAATGAAAGTCTAGTGGATGGCCATTAAACAGATACCAGAGCAATCAAATGACTAATTCGTAAACTATTAGAAGTCCGTTAAGTTATTCTTCCTGACCAATCTGCAAGATAAGTTGTACACAGATAAAAACAATAATAATATTGTTGATTTCTATGGCGGGTTTGAATTCTGGGGTCCATTTCATAAAGAGTTGCAACTGTTGTAACTTTGCCATTATGGCAACTATCATGGTAACAGGGCTCAGCAGCCAATCAAAAACAAAGTTACCATAGTAGTTGTCATAATGACAAGTTACAACAGTTGTAACTCTATACGAAACGGGCACCTGGAATACATTACAGACATAACGATAAATAACAATATAAAACAAATAATACACATGTACGAAAGGTAAATATTTGAAAAGGCAAAAAGGCGGAGCCTCATTATAAAATCCGATCTCCAACTGGTCAAGTAATATCATGTATTTCTTAACTTGTTTATTAAAAATACAAGATTATAAGGAATTTAAGACAGGTGCACAAACATTTAACGTCCACACACACAGCCATTCATTAACACACACCCACATAGATATCTGGTTTTAAATTTCAAACTGATTTTTTAATTTGCAATCATAAAAAAAATCAGAGCGCCGTTAAAAACTAATCAACAACAACAACAACAACTGTTCATTGTTTGACTATACACTCTTAAAAATGTTGGGCAACACCCGGGGCAACATACTGTCCGCACAACAATTGGTTACAACTTTATCCAATTCTGGGTAGTCTTAAACCAATAATGTGTGCTTTGAGTGAAAATTACACAGTATTGGTTGAAAACTACCCAAATTTTGATGATTTTTTAAACCAATTGTTGTGTGGACAGTATATGTTGCCCAACATTTTAAGAGTAATTGTTATTCTTAATCTATTCCAAAAATAATCAGACTTCAACGATTTTAAAACCGCTTTTCCATTTTGAATTTAATACTGACCAGAATGCTGATTAATTTCTTACCGGTTCGATCGGTTCGACGCCGTTTGATTCCGGTTTCCTGGTCGTAAGACTATCGCAAGCACTCCCGTTATCATTCATAGTACCGAGAGCGATATCATCAAAGGCCTCGTTGTCGAAAGCTTGAGAATTGGTTGAGCTGTCGTCTGCCTTTACCTGGGTGAAAACGAATTGTTAAATATGTGGTGAAAAAAAAAGCATATGCCAGATTGAAGACACTTCTTCACCTGTGCCCCTGGGTCAAAGCTTACACTCTAAATTACATGGATTTACAATAAATCTATGTATAAATCGAGGTGGAGTGCAGGAACCCATTATTTAGTTTTGATCCTGAAGATTCATATTCATATCTCAAAGGATTCAAATTCAAATGCTTTGAGATTTTAAAATATATTTAGGATTATAAGTATACAACTGTAGAAATCCCAAATTCGATTTGTAGCTGAATATATACAGACCACTTTGATTTATTTTTAAACCCTGCAGTAGTACAGCTAGAACACCATGGAAAGGCGTAACGAAGTTCCATTTATCGGTCTAGTCATGTTAGACATAATTCAAACACAACCTTTGAAATTAAGACGTACGTCAGAACAAATTGGCAAATGAAAAAAAACAGCAACCAAAAAAAAAATTAAAAACAGCAAAATGTTCACACTTGTCAAAAAGTCAAAGAATTAAAATGGCATTTCAGTTCATTTCAGAGATCAAATTAAGTAAAGCGATGACGAAATGCAAGGACAATGAAATAACTTATTACCTTATTCATGTTATTACCTCGAGATTTTCAAATTGTCTGAATGCGTTTTAACTTAAGTCGAATAAAATTTAAGAAGAACAAAATGTTTCAGTTTGTAGCAAAGATCGAAATTAGAAGTAATTGAACTTGAAGTGATCTTGGGCAGAGAGCAATACAGCACATACCGTCTGGAATAATGTCTTAACTCAAATGAAATGAAGGAATAAAAATATATCGTTTCATCTTGCTCGACCCAAAGATCCAATTTTAAGAATTACATGACATTTAAATGACCTTGTCTAGGCCCCAGATATTACAAAAGTTCATTTAGGCTTTCTGAAATTTAATGATTTAATTCAATGTAACTTGTGTGATTTCAGGGCTCCGTTTCCATGGTTTCGAGCTATTAATCGTCTGGCCCAGTGACCATATACACACCGGAAACAGATATCAAGATATCTTCATCGTCCAGACTCCGATTGAGAGTTTTAATTCGAATTTGATTGTGGGAAAAATGAAACGGAAATTGTTAGGCTCGGGTGATGGAGGTTACAACAAGGTTATTTATTCTGATCAGAGAGTGACCACTTCGGGCGTCATTTTCAAAGGTTTGTCAATCGGATAAAAAAAATATTCAATTTATGAAATGAAATATTTATGTTGCAACAAAACAATAACAACCGCAGGATAATAATGATGCTAAAGATAATAGAAATATTGAAGAGAATAATAATAACTAAAAATCCCCAAAGCTACACAGATAATTTGATTTTTTGTGACTATTGATAACATTGGGATGACAATTCTGTCGAAATATGTTCTCTCTGCATTCGATGATTTACTCATCAATAGACATTACTTGATAATATTTTGTCTATTTAAGAATACTTGTATAAATGTAAAAGAAATTTAGCTTGTTCATTTCGTCTACATCTACTTACTTGTAAAACAGTTTACGTTCCTATATTGTCAAATTCTTAACTTTCCAAAGTGTCCTCTCCGGAAAATTAAGTAATTGGCATAGCAAGTCACGGCCCTGGGAAGCGGGGTGCTTGTAGTGAAACCCTTTTTCATTTGCTTGTCAAATTTCTCTGGACCGAAATGACCTTCATTTTGTAGTGAAACCCTTTTTTTGTTTTCCTTGTCAAATTTATATTAGCACCCACTGTAAAGAGAAAAAAATCGTTCCCATGGCCCTGGAACAAGTAAGTGATATTATGCCTCAGACATGTCAAAATTCACTTGTTTACAACACATAAAATATTTAGGAAAAGCAAAACAGTGTTTTCTACTCAAATCAGACAGTTCGGTTACCAATTGTAAAACAACCCGGAGCTATAATTGCACTTTTTTTAATTGAAGCAATGAATACCAATGTGTATAGTAATTCTTCCTCCATTTGATCCTATGTTCAATTAATCGGTGATGGCTATCATTTCAAACAGAGTCATTTTTTAAATCTCAAGAGGGTAAAACTAACCATTATTAATTACATTTCAAAGGGAGTAAACATGAACAAGAAGTCGAATAGAAAGAGGCTTGGGTATTACCGTACCGTACGGGTATTACCGTACCCCTATTCTTTTTCGGTTTTAATGGATCGTCCTGTCGGCAGGACTAGGGTAAAGTTGCTTGTAAATTATTCTGAGTACACATTTTTTTTAAGGATATGTTGTATGTACTTATACACAGTTTGTATCAATGTTCTGTTTGATTGAAGTGCAACCATATGTTTCGTATACTTTGCTTGTTTTTGTGACGAATAAAAACTGCAAAGATAAAAAAGAGGCTTGTATTATCGATATAGGAATATCGTGATGATTATTATATAAGATCGCAAGACCGATAATAATAACCAGGCCTATATAATGAACCATAGTTAAATGTGAAGTGGCAAAGTTCATTAGCAATATAATTTTCCAGGGTAACGGTGGGTTTGTTTGGGGATCACCGTAAGTTGATTAGGTTTTTTTCTGAATCAATGAAGAGAGATGACGGAGCCAAGCATTGGCGGCAGAAGCCAAAAAAAATAGGGGGGCTCCACCTGAAATTTTGGGATGGACACAGGTAAAACATTTGACAAGCAACAACAAAAAAAGGTTATCAACAAAAAATTTAGGGGGACAGGACCCCCGCTTCCGCCGCCTATTGAGCCAAGTGGTATAGGGCGCCCGCGTGCGACAACAACATGAATATCCGGGGGTTCGATTCCCGGCACATGCAGCAATTGTGCATGTCTCCAGGCGCGGATCCATGGGGGGGGGGCCGAGGGGGCCTTGCCCCCCCCCCCCTTCGGCAAAAAAAAAAAGAGGAAAGAAAGAGGAAAAAGAGGGGAAGAGGGGAGAGAAAAGAAGAAAAAGAAGAAAGGAAGAGGGGGAAGAAGGGAAGAAAAAAGAGAGAGGAAAAGGGGGAAAGAAAAGAGGAAAGGAGAGAGGGGAGAGGAGGAAAGAAAAAGGAGGAAAAAAAAGAGGAAGGAGGAAAGAAGAGAAGAGAGAGAAAGGGGAAAAGAAGAGGGGAAAAGAGAGGAAAAGGGGGAAGGAAGAAGAGGAGAAAAAAGAGAGAGGAAAAGGGGAAAGAAAAGAAGAAAAAGGGGAGAGGGGGAAGGAAGGGAAGGAAAAGGGAGAGGAAAAGGGGAAAGAAAGAGAAGGGAAAAGAGAGGGAAAGGAGAAAAAAAGAGAGAGAGAGGAAAAAGAGGAAAGAAAAGGAGAAAAAAGAGGAAGAGAAGAAAAGGGAGGGGAGGGAGAGGGGGAAGAAAAAGAGGAAGAGGGGAAAAGAAAAGGAGGGAGGAAAGAAGAGAAGAAAAAAGAGAGGGGAAAGAAAAGAAGAAAAAAGAAGAGGGGAAAGAAAAAAGGAGAAGAAGAGGGGAAAGAAAGAGAAAAAAGAGGAAGAGGGGGAAGGAAGAGAAGAAAAAGGGAGGGGGAGGGGGGAAAGAAGAGGGGGGAGGAAGAGGGGAAAAGGAAAAGGAGAGAGAGGAAGAGGGGAAAGAAGAGGGGGGAAGAGAGAGGAAGAGGGAAGAAAGAAGAGAAGAAAAAAGAGAGAGAAAGGGGAAAGAAAAGAAGAAAAGGGGAGAGGAAGAGGGGGAAGGACGAGAAGAAAAAAAAGAGGAAGAGGAGGAAAGAAAATGATGTTCGAACCAAAAGGGCGCCGAAATGATGTTCGAAGGAATGTCAAAATGATGTTCGAACTGGGGGCCGAATTGATGTTTGAACGGGGGGGGGGGATTGATGTTCGACGTAGGGGCGCCAAATTGATGTTCGAACTAGGGGGCGCCAATTGATACTCGAGCTAGGAGGGGGGGGGGGCGAAATGATATTCGAACTAGGGGCGCCAAATTGATGTTGGACCTACATGTAGGGGCGCCGAATTGATATTCGAACTAGGAGGGCGCCGAAATGATGTTCGAAGAGATGTTAAAATGATGTTCGAACTGGGGGCGCCAGATTGATACTCGAACTAGGGGGGCTCAGGATTGATGTTTGAACTAGGGGGCGCCAAATTGATACTCGAACTATGGGGCGCCAAATTGATGTTGGACCTACATGTAGGGGCGCCGAATTGATATTCGATCTAGGAGGGCGCCGAAATGATGTTCGAAGGGATGTTAAAATGATGTTCGAACTGGGGCGCCAAATTGATACTCGAACTGGGGGGGGGGGGGGGGGACCGAATCGATGTTAGAGCTAGGGGGGGGCGCTAAATCGATACTCAAACTAGGGGGCGCCGAATTGATGTTCGAACTAGGGGGCGCCAATTTGATACTCGAGCTAGGGGGGGGGGGCAAATGATATTCGAACTAGGGAAGGCACATTGAGTTCGAAGGGATGCCAAAATGATGTTCGAACTGGGGGCCGAATTGATGAACGACCTACATGTAGGGGCGCCGAATTGATATTCGAACTAGGGGCGCCAAATTGATGTTGGACCTACATGCATGGGCGCCGAATTGATATTTGAACTAGGAGGGCGCCGAAATGATGTTCGAAGGGATGTTAAAATGATGTTCGAACTGGGGGCGCCAAATTGATACTCGAACTGAAGGGGGGGGGGCGAATCGATGTTCTAGCTAGGGGGCGCCAAATTGATACTCAAACTAGGGGGGGCGCCGAATTGATGTTCGAACTAGGGGGGGGGGCCGCCAAATTGATACTCGAGCTAGGGGGGGGGGGCGAAATGATATTCAAACAAGGGAAGGCAAATTGAGTTCGAAGGGATGCCAAAATGATGTTCGAACTGGGGGCCGAATTGATGTTCGAATGGGGGGGGGGGGGCGAATTGATGATCGACCTACATGTAGGGGCGCCGAATTGATATTCGAACTAGGGGCGCCAAATTGATGTTGGACCTACATGTAGGGGCGCCGAATTGATACTCGAACTGGGGGGGGGGGGCGCCGAATTGATGTTCGAACTAGGGGCGCCAAATTGATGTCGGACCTACATGTAAGGGCGCCGAATTGATACTCGAACTAGGGGGGGGGCGCCGAATTGATGTTCGAACTAGGGGCACCACATTGATGTTTGAACTAGGGGGCGCCATGGGCGGAAATCACAGGGGGACAGGGGGGACGTGTCCCCCCTACCAAAAATAGTAGGGGAGACACAATATCAAATCTCCCCCCTACTATTTTGGTCTTTTATGATGGAGAAAAATACATCATTCACATTCGAAATAATACATGTATTTAGAACTATTAAAATGACCTTACATTTTAAATGGGTGAAAACCTTCTTTTTTTTTTTACTTGTCAAATTTTCAAGCCCCTGGTCCCATAGGCCGATCCAGGAGGGCCCGAGGGGCCCTCCTGGATGGGCATTACACATTATCACATTTCACCATTTCACATTACACATTTCACCTCGTAAATCGAACTTTCGTTATTTTGTTTGATTTAAAATCTGATTTTTAAAGAGTGCTTTCTAAAAATGACAGCTTTATGGCCTGAATATTAACATTTTCTGCTCGCGCCACGCGCTCGCAAATGTCGATTTATCAAGTACCTATTATTTTCGTGCATTCCATTTTGTTTTGAAAATATCCCATTTCAAGTCTTGATTGTCAAAACGTATCAGATTTGATTGGCGAGTTATGTATGTCTCAACATTGATTTTCAGCTTATCAAGATTTTGGCTCGCGATTTGCGCTCGCATTAATGGTTAAAAAATATTTTAACTGATGCATCCTATTCATAATTACAATAGTGCTTGAAATGTCCAGTTTTCAGGCCAAAATATCATCAGATTTTCTCGCCCTCATTAGGCATTAATAAATAAGATATTAATTTAATGATTAAATTGTCCCTTTTGTTTAATCTCGCACTTAGCAAGAAGAATATGAAGATAGTCATAATTTTCATATGATGACATGTCCTAAGGATGTCCCGCTCCTATGGTAAAACTCAAATAATAGTGAAAAATATCAGCTCTTTATGAAGTGCGATCCATATCCACCTCACTATTTTCCTACAAAGTGCTTGAAATATAGAGCTGAAATTGACTTTTTTTTTCAGATCGGAATATCAAATAGTTTAAGCTCGCACTTCGCGCTTTGATTTTTCATGATAAAAGATGTGTAGAATGCCTAGATTCTAGGTCTAAATCTGAAACACGTGCGCGCATGTTTGTTCAGATATTCAACTTGTTCTCTATTTAAATCATCCAGTTTTAGATCACAATATCAAAAAATTCTGCTCGCGCTTTGTGCTCGCTTCATTAATGTAGAAAGACCCCATATTACTCATCTTTTTCATGATTTACAAAACATGAATAGAGTGTCTCGTTCTTATGTTTAAATCTCAAAATTTTTCATTTTCCATCAATTGTTTATTTATATACCTATTCTGTTTAAGTTGCAAAAAGTGCTTAGAATTTCCATTCTTGAGGTAAAAATTTCCAAAAATTTCAGCTCGCGCTTTGCGCTCGTATTATTTGATTGTTGAAATATGTAACGTCTTCATGGCTAACTGCAAGCAGTCTTTAACAGGTACCTTTTCCATCAGTTCATTTCTGCTCGCACTTCGCGTTCAAAGTAATTATTTAGTTGCATACACATCTTTTTCAGGATAACAAACATTGCCCAGATTGTTCAGATTTTAGGAAAAAATACATAAAATTTCCCCAAAAAAAATTAGCTCGCGCTTCGCGCTCGCATTATATAAATAAGGATTATGATATTATATATTTATGTTGATTTATAAGAATAAAGCTTAGAAGTGACCATGAGGACTACCCCTTCAATGAAACAAACAAAAATCATCTTCTAGCGGCCGATCGGGGATTAAATTTTTTTTTGCCCCACCCCCCCATTGGCGAAGGCTGGATCCGCCCCTGTGGTCCCCCCTACCTTTGGGGACAGATTTCCGCGCATGGGTGAGACTGAATGGACTGGCAATGATGTTGCTACATAGAGACCTTGAAGTCGACAATGACAAAGTTGTCAAGGATTTCGCCACTTCCCATCCTCGAAAGATGAGGCTTTCCTGTGTCATTGATGATCCTAACGATGTATAACAAGTGAAACGCGTAACGTATAACAAGCGGATATTTGATTGCTTTTATGTCTAAATTTCATGAATTACTAGTAGATCCATAACCTAATTTATGTCGACATTTCAAAAAATTAATTTTGGTAAGATTTCGATGTTGATTCTCCCAACATTTTCTAAGTTCATTGACCCAGGCGGCCAGGCCTGCATTGACCCTAAATTACCTTTGACCTTGGTCATGTTACCTTAAACAAACGTAGTCAGGATATTCCGCTATACTTTATTACCCTTGTTTCCAAGTTTCATGGACTATAACATTTCTTAAATTTGGTTAAGATTTCAGTGTTGACGCCGTCCCCATCGTCAAAAAGAGGCGCCAATTATTGTCTCGCTCTGCTATGTAGGCGAGACAAAAATTATGTTCTGTCCTAGCGACTTTTGTAACATGTTTTAGTAGGGGGCACGTATACAATTCGTCAATATTTTCATGAGTAATTCGTGAGCTTCACGAGCTGAGCACTCCATAACTCTATTCCTAACAAAAGTCGCTCTTGTTTATTAAAGGCTAAGAAACAAAATATGAATAAGAGTTGTGAATTATTCTTGCATGAAGGGAAGCACTCTACACTTTGACAAATGTATGAGAAGCGTGTGATTTTAACTGTTGTTTTTATATTGCTTGCAACACTTAAGCCACTAATCCAAAACGGATTGGAAAATATAATGTTAACAAGTGGAATATAATATTATCTATATGTCCTATGTTTCAATTGGACGGTGAATGGAGTACACGGCCAACAATTATATAACTTTAGCAGTAGTGAGAGTATTATTCTTAATAATAATAATAATAATAATAATAATAATAATAATAATAATAATAATAATAATAATATTAATAATAATAATAATAATAATAATAATAATAATAATAATAACGTTTTATTACCCAGGGTAGCCACTTCAGTTACCAGCGGGCCCTGCATAACATTATATGTTATTCTTTAATCTGAGCAGATTGAATAGGCCTTACCGATTTTCTTTGACATTTCTGTTAATTTCAAGTTACATTTTATACTGACACTGTTTACATTTTGTACTGATACTCTTGATATTTATCAGAACAAATGAGGATTTCTATTCTTAGGTGAATGTTTTCTTGTTATTTCTCTATTGGAAAGTCGTTTGAGTAAAAATCGGTCTAGTAGTATAGTCACTAGTTACTAGTAAACGTTTTGCATGTTCTAGGTGGGTAGACATTCATACCACAACGCATATCATATTCTGAAATAGGATGTGCAGTATACAACCATGTGAACTTAATTGTGTATAGATATATTAATATATATTATTTACAGAAATGTTGAAGTTTACTTGCAATATGTAAAGGAATAAATGAAACTTTCATTGTAATGGTGAAAGTTTCGGATGCGTTTTTTTTTTTTTTTTTTGACGAATCGTCAAATACTCAAATAACTGAAATAACTGTATGGTTTACATGTTATATCGTTCCTATATTTTTGTTTCATGTAGTAATAAAAAGACAGCTAGATACAGTTGATGATACGACACCTTTTCGTTACCAACCTACAGTGGGAAATCATGTATTTTTTTAAAACGAATTCCACTGAAACTATTACGTTTATTTATTTAGGCCTAAACTGTATTGCTATCATTTACATTTATTGTTACATCTTGAAATAGTTGATGTCAGTGGCGTAACTACGGGGGGCATGGGGGGCACGTGCCCCCCCCCCCCCCCAATCGGCTGGCCAAAAAAAAAAAAAAACGGGGAAAAGGAGAAAAAGAGGGAAAAAGGAAGAGAAACGTAGTGGGGAAAGAAGAAATTATTGAAATAAATAATGAGAAAAACATAAGAAGCATTTTTTCATAACTTTATGAAACATTATTTGCTTCATTGTGTCTTCATTGTTCCTGGGGAGCGTTTCATCAACATGTCTGTCCGAAAAGTTGTCAGATCTGACATCTTTCCTTGATTTTGATTGGCTGAGAGGCAGTGTTACTATGGTAACTGTCGGATTAAACAGGACTTGTCGGGTAAAACGTCCGACAAGTCCTTTCATGAAACGCTCCCCTGGTGCTCGCATAGACTGTTTAACGAGATATATAATAATGTTTTACTAAAACCTCCCGTTTTCAAATCAATATACAACAAATATATTTCCTCGCAATTCGAGTTATTATTGTTTTATGTAGTGACATATACTTCTTTTTCATGACTACTTAAAGTGATTGCCCTATTATAAGGTCTTAATGTAAAACATTTCCTGCCCGTGCTAACGTTTGCATTAGTGGATTGGTGGGATTTCTGCTCTTCATGAACTCCTAAAATCGGTCCCTAAAATGTCAATTTTTCAGATCTGAATATCAAAAATTTTCAGCTCTCACTTCGCGCTCGCAGCATTTGATTAGTGAGATGCGTATGATAATCATGATTACAATGACTTCAAAAATTGCTTCACGTGTTTAGATGTAATTCTAACAAAATCAGCAAGCGCTTGGCACTCGCATTAGATGACTATGGTGAGATATGTATACTCTTAATGGATTCCTAAAAAACATAGTCCTTAAAATATCCATGTTTGGGGTCAATATATAAAAAATAATTAAACTCGCGTTTCGCGCCCGCATCATTTGGTTAGTGAAATACGTACGGTCTTAGGGAATTCCTACAAACAAGCCTTAGAATGCCCCTCTTCAGGTCTGAATTTCCTAAATTTTCAGCTCGCGCTTCGCGCTCGCAGCATTTGATTAGTGAGATGCGTATGACAATCATGATTACAATAGCTATAAAAGGTGCTTCATGACTGTGCTTAGAAGTAATTCTAACAAAATCAGCAAAGGATGGCACTAGCATTAGATGACTATGGTGAGATATTTATACTCTTAATGGATTCTAAAATATAGTCCTTAAAATTTCCCAGTTTAGGGTCAATATATACAAAAATTTTAGCTCGCGCTTCGCACTCGCATTGTTGTTTAGCGAGACAGTTACGTATCATGATTACAAAAAATTTGCTTATAATGTCCCATTTTAGCTCTGAATATCAAAAATTTTCAGCTCGCGCTTCGCGCTCGCATTATCTAATCAGTGAAGTACATATCCGTTTAATGGCACTGCATGTCCTTAAAATATCTCTATTAGGTCAGTATACCTGACAACTGAGCGCGCTTCGCGCGCTCCCTAAGTGACTCAAAATTTTTGCTGGTGCCCCCCCCCCCAATGCCGTGGCCCACGGTACGCCACTGGTTGATGTATACAAGATACATGGGACCTTGGAATTCATGTTTCACTTGTATTGTATGAAAGAGAGAGATAAGAACTTATCGTCCAAAATGATGCGAACGTAAGAGCATTGTTTTCATATTTATATAGACATTGCCAATAAAGTATATTTTTACAGCATATTTATCTTTAGTATCTTATATTTGTTTTATTTACACCGTTTACACGCATTCTGTTTCTTTTTAAAAATCTATTTGGAGTATATGCAATTTGAGCAAGATTATAAGATACATAACCTTTTGATACTTGATATGACTGTTACAAGAGCGGAAGAGCCAATGTTTGTTTAATAGGATTGACGAGACAACTCACTGTTTTGAATAAATTTCAAGCGAATAACAAAAAAAATAAATAATATATCCAAACACTTACAGATCTAAGTAGGCAGTGCACTCCCAATTAGTAAATGCTGAGTGCTGACTACTGAGTCTACCTCAACTCTATAATAAAAAGCATGTATATCTTTTCAAGAATATATTACCCAAAATAAAACATTAATTTTCTTTCATCCAGAATATGCAATTTAGTTATTGCACAACCAGTGTTCATACGCGGCGATATAGGGGCGTCATCCCCGTAAGATTTTCCAAGCCCTGAAACAAAAAGTAGAAAAGAAAAAAATGGGAGTACCCAGAAGTAATAGGTCCATGCCTATACAATGCAAGAGATGTTTCTGTGTAAAGTAACTAGACATTACCCATTCGGTAATGGGAGTCAATATTTTGGCACGATTATTACTTAAATTGAAATTAGGGCCCCCTAAGAAATCCTGGATCCGCGCCTGGCTCCCGCTCACATAATTCTAGCAGGGCCTACTCTGATGAGAAGTTAAACGAGATTGAAAGCATCAAAAGATTAAAATAGAAATCGCTCGCGCTTCGCGCTCGCATTGATTCTTTTTTTTTTAATTGATATTACATTTATTCATGAACACATCATTATAAAACCATTATTCAATTGCCTCTTCTTCATGTGCCTATGAAATAAGATAATTTAACATGCATTTAAGGCACTTATGATTGCCTGGGGAGGGAGGGGGAGGGAGGGGCCGCCATTTTTTTCAGAAAAGTACACAGGGGCGCCAAAATCAGGTCGAATTTGGGCCCCCCTCCCTACGAAATCCTGGATCCGCGCCTGCATGTCTCATCTACATTGCTCCTTTGTCTTGCATGAAATAAATGAAAATACTATATGGGACATTGATACCAACGTGTGTAAGAGTTTGAAAAATAAATATTGGTGCTGGATCAGCCCTGTGGAATTCACTACCACAGGAGCTGAAGAACTCAAACTCTGTAACATCTTTTAAGGACAAATTGCATTTGTTCACCAGCAGGTACTAGGTTTGAAGACAGACATTTATCCTCATTTGTAATTTCCCCTTTCTTGTACTTCTCTTAGTTCTCTTTACTTTTATGTTTTGCTCTCTTCTAAGCGCCTTAAGCATTTAATCAAAATGGAAAAGACGCTATATAAATCATATGTATTATTTAACTACGAAATACTCTCTTTATAATATATATTTCTTTTTTTTTTTTTTACATAAAATTGCCGATAATAAATGCGGCGTCGCCGCTGGAGGTTGCGAATAGTGTATCAATGTGTTTCTGTTTCGACACCATTTAACAATTATTTCCAATTGAAATGATTACAAATTGCAGCTGATATGTGATTTTTTTTCTCTTTTTACCATCTTCATTTATTTCTTTATCTGTTCAAATAAGTCAATCGTTTTCTGTTTAGATGCAGCACTTTATTCTTCTTGTTCATGCGGGTTTTTTTTTCAAACCTCTAAATAATAAACCAGGTAGAATAGAATTGTACGGGTGATGACCGAATAAATCTATTTACACAAAGCCATTTACAAAGAAGTATACACATGAGACCCACGTAACAGATAAAGATGGTCAAACGTACAAATAAAATGTGTGATATCAAGTTTGTTTCAAAAGACTGGTTCAGCCCCCATCGTTTTTATTTTTCGCGCGTATGAGTTTATTTTGTGAGTTAAAAGACGACGCGGAGTGAAAAAAAAATGACAGATAAAAATGGCAGAGGTAAAAATGATAGGAGTCATGATTATTTTTACGTTTTGAACTTGAAGTGCTAAACTTTGTTTTATCAAATATGTTTTGCAAGCAAATATGATTAAAGATAGGTGTGTGTACGTCAATCATAATGCTCATGAATGACTACGAGTATGTATAGATCAAACGATGTGTCAATAAAATAATGGTTATGATAATAAAGTGTTGGCATGAAACCAGTACATCTGTAAATATAAAATATAAAAAACAAATAAAGTTATCTTCTGGGAAGTGCATGACGGGGGGGGGGGGGGGTTACATTGTATATCGTAGGATGGTATCAATCGTAATATGATAAACGTGAATAAGCTATTGATTATATTGGTTTTATTATTTGTTTCACATCTCGTTTCAAATACAAAAACAAAACAATACACAAATTGTATATGGGATAAATATTAATGGAAAATACAGGTATGACTATATAGTGAATGTCGTCATTGTCGTGTGGCGGATATGTGGCACAGGCAGGAGTCAATATTGACCTATCGAGGTCTACCAAACCATTACTGCACAACTCGTGAAGACCTTGATATACAGTATAACCATGAAGATGGTAAAACACAACAAAACAGAGACCATACATGGACCATACGCAGCGAAGGGGCGGGACAGAGGGTAGCCCTTCAGAAATAAAAAAAACTCAAATTTTTGCTGAAAATGTTCACAAAAATCCACCAGAAGTGTTCCCGAAATCCTTCAATTTACCTTTATAAAAAGCAAAAGCGCCTCCATGACAAGCTCGATCACTTTGCTCCCTCGCTTTTGGGTTTCTTCAATTTTTTAAACGCGTCTCCCCCCCCCCCCCCACCGCGGAAAATGTATACGGCCATGGAGAAAAAATGACACCAGATAAAACCCCTAAAGAACCGAAAGAACAAACTCAAATACAAGACATGGTGGTAGCAGGCAATGGCAGGGAAGATATGGGTACAGATCAGGGGTTTCGAAACAACGGGGTCGGGTCGGCGACCACCCCATACAATTTTCCAAGAAGTGAAAAAAGGAGAAAAGGTAAGAGAGTATAAAGATGATAGTAATCCTGTAGACAGTCATGTATTGGTCAATCTGTATAACATGGTATGTTACTTCCGTCATTCAACTGAGAATGAAACAGACCCCCCCCCCCTTCCTCCCCCACATCAAAAGAAACCTGGTACTGATATTAATATCAAGTCCATGGAATCCTTATTTGATTAAGTTGGAGAAACTCCAAAAAGTTTGCTTGTATTCAACTAACACAATCATATCATAATTATCCAAGTTATCATTGACTTTGAGCTTTGGTCACTTCTCTGGGTTTGAATGGTACAACAAATATTGATTGCAACACTATCATAAAAATCAAATCAAGTTTTTAAAAGGCCTCAATAAAACTGAAAAAAGACTAGATATCATGAGAATATTTAGATTTGATTACTTGATCGTTGAAGTAGAAATGCAAATTCTTTGACTTTTTCTTTCATTTGGGATGTTCTACTTCTAAATCAATACTAATCATATATTAGTCTGTTATTCCCTTTCCCTTTTTCTTTTTATTGTTCGTTTTTTTCCTTCATTTAAAGTGAAAATAGTTGTTTCCTTAAACACTTGTTAATTTGGTATCAATAAATATTCGCTAACAAAACTTTAATTATGCATTTCATTATTCTCTAATCAAAAGGGAACAAAGAAAAATATACTTATTTGGCAAAGTACAATATGTATGTTTTTCATAATCATTATAGTCGACTAAATTAATCCCAATTCTAGTTGTGAAATTCGGGATGGTCACGACAAAATGAAAAGTATACTGAGAAAATAAGAGAGGGATATTTTTAAACGGGCATCATATTTTCTTTCAAATTAGCCTTGATAGAATTGGGAGAATTGAAAAAAAAAATCATATTTAGATTTAGATTAAGATTTATATTTGGATTTGGATTTGGATTTGGATTTGGATTTATATTTAGATTTAGATTTCATTGATTAACCGTTCCACCTTTCTACAAAATATAATAGGCATAACATATGAAAGTGGAATACAGTAAAGTGACTGACACATAGGAAAATTAAATGAACACACTGGTAGAAATATCAAGAAAAGGGGTAACAATAAAAAATCCCAAATTCCAATTCTTTGTTCGCATTTCTTTTCTACTACGGCCACCTGACAAAATTGACGAACTTTTTTGAAAAAAAAAAACAATAAATACATACGAAATGATATAAATACATCTAAAAAGCATCAACTTACCACGATCAATATTAATGCAGGCTGCAGTCTCTTACAAAAGAATTAGAACTGGACGGAGTAATAACACCTACAATAACGTTTAAAAAATGTTTTGACTGCTTCGATGTTCCTTTTTTCACATTTCCTTTCCAAATCCAGAGCTGTCAGTGTCAGAGTAATCAGTCGACTACCAAAGTCCAGAATGAATTTGAGGTAATAAACAAGTTTCCTGACCGCCTGATGTATAGAGGCCTTTGCCATAGGTTTATCACAACGATCAGGTAACAGTTCAGTCATATCAACGACATTGATACCAAACCGATCAAAGCTATTACGTAATTACCAATGACATATCATCGGTCGGTTTGGAATCGGTTTCGTTGATGTGACTGCACTCATTCATACGCGCGCGCTTTTCTTTTTTCGTTTTTTTTAACGAGGACAATAATTACAACTCCTATTTGTTTAAAAGCTATTAAATTAACCTTCTGTGTGCACAAGCACTTTGTAAATTCGATAAGTTTAAGATGTAAGTGGAGAAGAAAGAATTACTTAATCCGTTGATGTGTTTTGAGTGTTTGTTGTTGTTGTTTTATAGAGAAGGCAATGTGAAGATTTTTTTATCAAAGTTTATTTTGGTCATGAATTCAAATAAGATTAAACGCGCTACACTAAAAACAAACATAATCCATCTCCATTTTCCGCCACTGGGTCTACGTCTTGGTTACTAATGGATTAAAAATAATAGATATATGGCATATAGGGCCTACATTAAAAAAGGTGTGGGCCTCCTATTTTTTCATGGATTAACTCCCCCTCCCCTCCACCCCACCCCACGTCCCCAGAAGCTAGTGACAAAGAAAAATAGTAAATATTTTCTATGGGAAAGGCCTATAATATACTTTTCATTGTCTTCATGGTGTTCACAGTCACTTTACGATAAATGGAAAGTCAGTGAGGCGAGGTCTCAATGCGATCCACTTCTTCGCATGTTCGTGTATGTGTGTGTGTGCGTGTGGGTGAGTGTGTGTGTGTCCCCTGAGTGGCATCGGGATATTTGGATCAGAGCAGTAAACAACTCTGATTTGGATTAATAATAGGGGGCAAGATAATCTCAAGATGACGTATTTTTTTCTTTTTCATTGGTAGTATTCCCATCTTGATCTTTCACATATATCATCTGGGAAGCGTTACCGACGTATGTTATAAGCTACTGAAGATCCTTGGATCTCATTGGCTGAGAGCAAATTTGTCAGTGAAAATCACTGAAAAAACTTTTCATGTACCCCCCCCCCCCCCCCGTTCTATGTACGAAAGAGGGATTCGCGAATTGCGCAGCCGTGCCAGCACCCCTTCCATGAAAAAATACCCAAAACAAGAAAATGCCGGTCGTTTTTGGACACCTATTCCATAGAAAAGCAAGTCTTTAACAAAGTAAACCCCTCAAGAAATCTTCTGCTGGCTTTTCGACCTATATTCTTTCATTTTATCTGAAAATTAACTAAATCACTGGAAATGAATAATATTTAGATTAACGGTCCGTTTGATACAGAAAAGTAAAATACCCATTAAAGTGTTTTTAATTTTGTTTATGGCCCATTTGATGCAAGGGTAAACTAATAGGAAACGGATAAACCTCTGAATATATACTATCTTTGTAATAATAGTTCATGTTGTCATTTGGCAGCGCTGTGACATTACATTTCCGTTGCTTTTATTTTTTCCGACTCCAATTAAATATCAAAAAGGGTCAAGGGTATTTACGAAATAGCTCCACAAAATTAGGGGTTCATTTGAAAGCTTTTAATGATTCCATCAATATATTGGACATTAGTTGCATTGCAATAATTTTTTTGTTTCCCTTGAATACAATAATTTCAATATACTGCATCGAAAATACATAAAGTAAATTTGACAATTTGAATGGGAATAAATGGACTATAAATATAAAATGATGAAACTAATCAAATCCAAAATTTGAAGAAAAAAAAATATGAAAAAATGGAAATGTATCGTGACCCTCTTGTAGGTTTTTTTTAATCAATATTTATTTTGGGGTTATTGACCACAAATCTGTCTATATTATTTCAGTTTGGAGAACCGGGTACCAATTTCAAAAGAAATTGTAATAACAATAAATGCACAATTTCTATATCGAATCTACTATCAACGAATCAGATTGGAGGAGTAGCTTATATGTTATTACAAATTTATTTTAATGAGAGGTTTTATGAAACTAGCTCAGGGGCCGCGGAACGGTTTTAAAAGTGGGGGCTGAGTCAAAAGTGTGGGTGGGGGGGGGTGGCTGACCATGCAAAAAAAAATCACAATCAGAATGTCATTTTTTACGTTTTTGTACAGGGTTTGGGAAAAAATGGGGGGGGGGTGGCTGAACCCCCCCCCCCCCTCTTCGCTCATGGCATGTGTTCCCTTCACTCATTGCGGAATATACCATGTATACCATGCATGACTCGTGCTAAGGGTAATGTGGCGGTCCCATTGCTTCTGCACGTAATGTTCTTTAGCCACTTCTAAATGGGACAGGGGGACAGTCACACCATTGTAACTGACTACAAATCGATCAAATTCCGCGATTACTCCATTTGACCAACTTCAATGGGGGTTTCACTGAACATCTCACTATTTTATTGATGAGATTCCCAACACGCATTTTTAAAGACATGATCTGGGTATTTGACTGAGCTCTCGAAATGTAGGTCCCGGTTCAAGTCCTAAACAATAAATGCGCAATAATGCTCGTTAAAAAAATGGAGCCACGGTTCATAGTCTTTTGCATCAGACGTATTAATGACGTTTCACGTAACAGCATCGTATTCGTCATCACAAAGACAAAAGCTGCAGTGTCCGCGTAGATTTTAGGTTACCCCCCCCCCCCCAAAAAAAAAGTGCGTCATCGCTTTCATTTTGAATGGAAGGTTGTGGGTTCGAACCACAGCGGGGCTCTTGTAGCTGTATATGAGATCAACATACACTGTATTAGAATGCAGAAAGGTCTTGAAGAATGTCCCAACACAAGGACCGCTTGAAGAACAGTTATCAAACCAGTTAAAATCTGAAAAGGCTCTGCAGTCTAAATCAACTCACATCCGATTTATTTTATTCGCAATACATCTGAATGACAAAATGTATGAAAATTTGAAGTCACTGGTATCAAAAGTCGTAAAGAGTGTCACTTTCAGCATATGGGAATGGGTTCATTGAAAAAAAGTAGAGTAGCGATTACAGGAAATCAGACCAATCTGGCCCGAAGATAGGAGTTAAAAAGCGATCTTTATTATCAAAGAGGGTTCAGTTGAGGAAATTGTTTGTAGGAATTGCTTGCCACTTGTAGATGAATATTTTGATAGCTGTGATAATTAAAGAGTATAACTGTCTTTCGTTTTAAAACATTAACGCTGTCTGTTGTTGCAATTATCGTGATTAGGACAAAGTTTATATGTACTGGGGCCGTTTCATAAAGCCGTTTGTAAGTTAAGAGTGTCTGGTTTTCTGTGGTGAGTGATATTCAACATTAAATGTTTTTACGAACAGCTTTATGAAACACCCACCTGGACTATACTTCTTAATTTGTCACTAGAAAATATATTTTGAAAAAGAAATATTAACCAACCGCTTCCACTCCTTTTCTTTTTCTCCCTTTAACCCTCTGCACAGCAGAATCGCCATCGATGGCTCACAATAAATGCTGTATTTTATATTGCTTATTATTGTCATAGTGATTATTACCATTAATGTTACCGTCATTATCATGATCAGATTATCATTGTTACCATTATTATCATGAACCCACAATTACATACACCCGATAACGCAAGGATATACTTTCTTGCATGATTTCCCATTCTCACTCTCTCATCACTCTTGCAATTTTTTTAGTGTGCCAATTTTCTCAATCAATCTCGCTATCCCCCCTCCCACCCCCCTCTCATCTTGACGTCCTCCTCCCTTCAAGCTTGAATAATATTCGCCAATCGATATATATTCTTTATTCAACAGATACATCTGTTCTCATTTATTTACATCAAATACCACAACAAATAGGACAATAATAAATTTCTAAGAAATTCATTTTACAAGCCATTTCATCCCTAAAATGGATATGTAAGGATTACATAGCAAAGTAAATACGGACACAATTATTTTACATTTTTTACAAAATAACATCTTCTTAGAAGCCCATAAAATTTCATTATTATCCAGAAGTGGACCTATTTACAGAAGGTCTCTCTTTTTATTCCCAGTCTTGTCATTACTCAGCATAAATCAAATTTACTTTCCTTTTTTAGATTCAAAGGACAAACATTTTTTTCAATACCAAGAATAACTCAAAATAAAAGCACAAAATATTCCCATACACCTATGTCAATGTTTACTCGATGATTCATTTAACATTGATAATATGAGTAATTTCACTCAATTCATCAGTCTCTTTATTTCTTGAAAGGCAAAGTGGTGCTGAATACGTGGAAACTAGAAATAAATGCGAGAGAATCTGTAAAATGTGTAACTTTTCTTCATATCCTATTAGCACCTTGGATACTAGTTATAAGAAAAAGTTAACACTTCCTCAGGGTGTGCATGTTAAGAAGAGGGGGGTGTCAAGCACAAACACTTTACGTTCTATGAGAATCAGGAAGATAACAAAAAAATCATTATTTCTTTGCATGAAGACTATTTACAAGTAGCTCTGAAAAGAGCTTTTGGGGTCACCCCCTGACTGAGAGTTCAAAGGTCAGTGAACTTTCCCTTCGACCCCCCTGCAGAGGGTAGTTCTGAAAAGAACTGTTGGGTTTACAGACCAAACTAGGCAGTTACTGCCAATACATTGCTCTGTATGCTGCAAAGAAATATGATTTTTTTTTACATGTCCGCCATGCTATCATTGGTACACCCCCCTCCCCTCCTCCTTCCACTTGGTGACCCCGAATGGATATAATCTACTCTAATAAATAACTACATACACATCTTATTGCATGTTCACGCAGTGCTACCATACACTGACATTAGCGATTAATAACTTAGTTAAAAACAGTAAAAACATTTGCAGATTAACAATATTTTGCCCTTTTCTTGCATGCAATCAAAAGTGACCTTTTACCCCCCCCCCCCAACCAATCCTAAAATAGAGACTTGATGCATAAAAATGCATGACTTCACATGAAATTCGTTTAAAAAAAAATAATTCTGCTAAACCAGCATGTTTACATCAACCAGATTGTCACAAATGCAAAATATGATGCCCCAACTAACACTGTAATTAGGCCTTTCTTTTCACAATTTAATAACAACTTTCCAAAAAGGAAAATGATGCAATACCAGTTACCCAAACATGAGCCTATTTGCTTTTAAAACTTGAATACACATTATGAGTTAATTTCTTTATGTTGAAGGCACAACAGATCAGCAAAAACTTCATATATCATATCTGTCATATGAAGGTGATAAAGAAATAATTTATCTTGAAAAAAAAAAAGTTTAAGGTAGGGAAATGTAAACAATAGAGCCAGAGAGATGTCAAATCTTGTAAGCTGATTAAACCATAAAGTATCAGTTGCCAATGGAACAAGAACATTCTAAAATTTGCTATAAATCTCTATACATCATTCTGTCTAAGAAATATACTCTATTAAAAACCCTAATAAGTGGGTAAAAAAGATGGCATCGATAAAATAAGAGCTAGAAAATCAAGAAAACTACCCCCCAAAAAAAATATTTCTATAACATAAGAAACTCTCCAATTATGAAGGCTTTATTTTGTGCTGCTTTATCATTCAAGATCACCATCTTGTAGCTTCCACCGTGCAATTTATCACACACGAAAAAAGAGTGAGAACATCAAATTTATGAATATTTTCTGGTACAACTTTTTCATAAAAGTACTGCTTGCATTGATAATTAAAATAGAATAGCGAGGTACGATACCCAATAAAGGAGCCGATGTATATAAAACATTGCAATATTACACCGAGCAACACAAAGCTACCTTGTGCGTTACAAGCAAAATATTAAGAAACATCAGACTCAAGAAAATAGCAAGCTCATTTTTTATCAAGGAATAAATAAGACAGTCAGGACATTAAAATTTGTTGTGATAAATACACTCCTTAAGAGAGCACTTGTTCTATTCATAAAATGGAGTCAATTCATTTCATTGGGTCGGATGAAAATATCATAAGGGGATTTTTTACTGGATAATAAATACAGAGGAAAATAGCTATATACATTCAGGAAGCTTCAGTTCTTTAAATACGAGGATCTGTATAAAAAGTTTAATAAATATCAACACTTCATAAAATTCATTTACTTTACAATTAAATGATTGGAATTGTATAATTAAAAGTTGATGGGATTTTTAATTTATTTGAATGTGAAATGAACGAATAGATTTACCTGAGATATGAAAATAATAAAGTCATCATTCATTAAATGATGATCTATTAAAATATCACATTTAAAGGACAAGTCCACCCCAACAAAAAGTTGATTTGAATAAAAAGAGAAAAATCCAACAAGCATAACACTGAAAATTTCATCAAAATAGGATGTAAAATAAGAAAGTTATGACATTCTAAAGTTTCGCTTAATTTCACAAAACAGTTATATGCACATCCTGGCTGGTATGCAAATGAGGAGACTATGACGTCATCCACTCACTATTTCTTTTGTATTTTATTATATGAAATATTCTAATTTTCTCCTCATTGTCAAGTGATACAACGATTAATTCCTCCCTGAACATGTAGAATTAGCATTGTTTAATACTATATGGTTCAGTCAAGTTGGTCCTTATTGTCAAATCTATAAAAAATGAAATATTGTATAATTCAAACAATAAAAAAACAAAAGAAATAGTGAGTGATGGACATCATCGACTGACTCACCTAGTTGTGCATATCACTGTTTCGTGAAAAATAAGCGAAACTTTAAAATGTAATAACTTTGTTATTTTACATCCGATTTTGATGAAATTTTCAGCACCATGCTAGTTTGATTTTTCTCTATTTATTCAAGTCAGCATTTTCCTGGGGTGGACTTGACCTTTAACAATTGGTAGAATTTCACAAGTGTATCATTCCGTCTGAAGCATGACTAAATTGGCAACACATATATTTTGTTGTGTTAGAAAAATCAGCAATATGCTAATCTCAAATATGATATTACCCAGATTTCATGTATTTTTTATTTAAAAAATACCCATCTTTACAGAAAAGTGACTGTGTTGCCAATTTAGGGAAAAAAAGATTTAAGGATTAAACCCTGCCAATAATAAATACTTTTCTTTGTTCATTGATGGGTCAATGAATAAATTTCTGATGTAGTATCTCAATGAAACAAGATCAAGGATCACTAACAAAGTGGGGAATAATGATTAACAAATAAAAGTAACAATTAAAAAATATTTCATATTCGAGGAATCAAGATCAAGAATAGGACAGAAATGGCAAATCTGTTTTTTCAGTGATATTTTTAATTTTCCTTTTCACAGAATAAATCACAAAATGATGCTTTTCCAATCACTCCTACTATTGCTTCAAAAGGCGGTAATTACTCAAACGCAAGCTTTGGAAAAAAATAAACGATATCTCGTCCCGTTTATCACGATAAAGACAGGACCACTCCCACGCACGCCCTCACACACTCAACTCAATATAAAAATGATTACGCTCTTCGGGGAAAGGTATATTTACAGGGTTGCCGACGAATGAATTTTATTCCTTATCATAACGCCGTCAAGGCTTCCGTCGTTACTTCTATCGTAGTTGCAATGGTGCTGTTCATCGTGGCGATGGTGCTGTTCATCGTGGCATTGGTTGCGGCCGTCACGACCATATCTGATCCCGTAGGAACGAATAAGATTCCTACAGAGGAGAAGAAAACAGGCAAGGATATTAAGAATGATGTCAAATAAAGTCAGAAAATAATAAAAAAGACCTTGGAAAAAACACCTCTTATGAAATGTAGTTCAAGAAGTAGGCATGTGTGTGTCGAAACATTAACAAAGGAATGCAAGGGAACTGAGAGAGACATCTCGAGCTAAAGCCGGAGTTATGATAATAGCGTGCCTTAGAATAGGTAATATCTGCATATATGATGCTATATAAATACCAAAAATTACAATTATGATTATTATGATCATCATCATCATTATCACTATCAAACAGTCATTTTTAGAGTGTCGCATGTATGGTGATATACCACAAAACCTTCTATTCTTTATCATCATAACCATCACATCATCCCCACCACCACCAGACTTAGACTTACCTGCTATACAAGCAGTCATAAAACAGGCTATAGTTCCCGCGATAAGGGCACGGACGGCCACGGCAGCTAGATCCTTGGCCTTGGAGGGCGCCATGGGCGTCAGTCCACCGAGCTGGATGCCGATGGATCCAATGTTGGCGAAACCACAGAGGGCGTACGTCGCAATGACTTCAGATCGCTCCTGTAAGGGGATACGTATAGTTGGGTAAATTTTCCTCAGAGGGCTTATCCAACATCCTTCATATTAATTCTCCTCTTGAAAATACATTGACATATACATAGCTTGACGTCATGTCCATAAAAACTTTTCAAATGTCAGAGGCACACTTTAAACCTCTTCTTTTTAATTATCAAAGGGATTTTTTCCAGTTATGGAAGTAAAAATTTAACTTTAAGAAGTTTTCTTAAAGATTTGGGTTGGGGGTTCTTTTCAAAACAGTAATTGATTAGAGTATGACATAGATGATCGGGGCCAACCATGACTATGGAAGGCCAGCAACTCCAGAATCTAGACTGCATTAGCGAGTTCAAAGTGTTTTCTAAATGACATATAAAAACATACATGAATTAGCGCCTTCTCAGATCAGTGCACTCCTTTTTGTTTGCAAAGGAACGGTGTGTAAATTTTGTTTAAAAGTAGTTATGACATTGATGGCTTTCCATAGATAACGACTGGATCAATCACACAATACACCATGTTAGATGAAGCCCAGAAAAGGAAAGCAACAACAGGGAAAACACGAAAGCACCAAATTACCGTAAATATCACTAATCCCTCATTCCTCAACCTCAGGATTTTGGCAAGTTCATCGTAGGCAACAAACTCGTTGATGAAGGTCTTGAGACCGATCAGCTCGGCGACACTCTGAGATTCTTCCCACGGGACGCCCATGATGAAGGCGATGGGTCTGAAGACGTAACCGCAGATAAGCTGCAGGAAAGAAAAGATACAAAAAGATAGAAATCATTTAACCTCGCTGTAATGACCCGTCTATAGTGGCCACGATATGTTACTCTAAGATATACATGTACCTGCAGATAAGCTAAAGGAGAGAAGACACATATAGATAGTGAAAGCTTGTCATGAAAACCAATGTCTATTTATAGTGGTCATGATCATGTCTCGTGTCTCTCTTGAGAAAGAAATGAATATATGTTGTTGAACCAGTCACACAGATCACCAGTCTCTTTTCCCAATAAACAGTATGGAGTGACAATTGGGACTGTCCAAATCAAAATCGCAGCAGCTGGCAGATATGCCAGTGGTCATGCACTTTGTGTCTTGGTTTCCTTGGAAACCTTGAACTAAACATTTTGAGAAGTTTTTGACAAAAAGGTCACAGTAAGGCTCCGAAACATAGGTTATCGAGTCAAGCCAAATAATATGAATTGTCGACTTCAAGAATGGGTTTATACTGTAGGACAAGGACTCACCTGGAAAGAGAGATCTGCAAAGCCAACCCTTCCTCCTAGGTAACCGAGTACCCCATCAAGGAAGGCCAGGAGAGCCAAGAAGGTCACCAGGTTGGCAGCGATGTTCAGGACTAGAGGAACCGCCTGGGAGGCACCCTTCGAGGCAGCCTCGATGATATTTCTCTCCTCTCTGAAGGAAGGAATAGATGGATCAAAGAAAAGATAGATTTGTGGTCAGATGGTTGAGTGGAAACTATTTACGTGACTGTTTAGAAAGGTTGCTGACAAGTATGAATCTATATTACCACTAGCTTAAGGTCGTCTCCAAGAGACGAAGAGTGTTTCATCAACATTCGTTGTCCAACTTGCCTTCATTTTGATTGGCTGAGAAGTACTGTTTTCTGACAGTTTCTATGGAAACTGTCAGATATATCATCTGATAATGCCGTTTATGAAAACTCTCCCAAAGTAATCATGTTTGATTCATGCATTTTTTTAAATTTGTGATCATGTAGGGAGATCCTTGCTCTACCAAGAACTAAATCGCAAGACAACCTACCCTTTAGGCAGCTTCACATCTTCTTCTGTTACTGTTTTTGACACTTCCGTCTCTGGATACATGAGCTTTGAAACAGCGAGGGCAGCTGGGGCTGACATGACGGAAGCGGAGATCAAATGAGTTGCGCTGATGCCGTTGGCGACGAAAGCACCGAGGACGCTTCCGGCGATGGTTGCAAATCCTCCAGTCATGACGGCGTGGATCTCGGAGCGGGTCATTTGCGGGAGGTAGGGACGGATTAGTAGAGGGGCCTCAGTCTGGTAAAATAGCAAATATAAATGCAATCAATGATTTACCTCACAGAGTGTTGTAGCTACAGTGGTCAGCAGTGGTCGGATCCAACCGGCACAGAAGATATCTGACCACCATTCGTCTAACACTGCTTACGACTACCACTAAAATTTCGAATTCCAACAAAGTATTATACTTGCAAACACGCATTCTTACATTTTTATAAATATTCAGTTATTTTCGAAGATTTGTCTATGTCAGATAGTTATTACATAATGTTCATTACTTCATTCCTTTCCTGCTTCAAGACAACTAACTCAGCCTGAAAAATATTTGTATTGTTGTGAAATTGCGACCACAACTAAGAATTCTCCGACTAAAACACCGACTTCATGCATGTTTATACATTTGATTGAATACACTAATATAATTATAAACAATGTTCTGTTATTAAAGTTGACCACGATGCATTGTATGAATCAAATCAAATAAAAACATGTAGTAGCTTTAACAGAAATCAAAGACAGAATTGAACATTTCTATCTGGTGCTCACCTGGCCGATGAAGATGTTGCCGGCGGCGTTGAGGGACTCAGAAGCCGACGTCTTCATGGTACGCTGCATGATCCAGGCGATCTTCTTGATAACGACTTGCATGACACCAAGGTAATACAGGATGGAGATGGCACTACTGAAGTAGATCACGATTGGTAGGACCTGTTGGGGAGAGAAGGTGCATGTCACGATTAGAGCTAAAGTGCTACAGTTACTTTCGGAAACACTTTCGCAGTACTGTGCTGAATGCTAGCATTTATACATGGATTACGATAAGAAAAAAGTACCTCGTAATGTTGATACAATTGTTGGTGGTACCGTTCCTGAATGAAAGCTGCACACAGCTATGCTAATCATTACACTCTAAATTGGCAATATAATGAAAACAACAAAATAACTATCAAAAATGCAAATTGGCAACTTTTTATCAAACTTTTGTGATCCATCATAAATTTTTTCAGTGTATAAAATAAACAGAAAATTATTGTTGCCAATTTTACAATAGACTTTGTTTTCCCACTAATGCAATTAAAACTAGTGCTGTAGCCGAACCGCCGAACCGAACGGTAGTTCGCCGAACATGGCACTTCCGAACCGAACAGAACCGAACCGAACACTAAGACTTGGTTCGGAAGTTCGGCAAAAAAAAAAAAAAAAAAACGGCTTTCAGCTAATAAATTTATAAGTTTACACCCTTTCTAATGATTATATTTGCGCATTCTCTATTTAATCTTCTTTGCAATTGTATGTTGGAAGTATGCGCTTATTTTGCGGTTACTAGATTTTGTTTTCATTTTCATGTGGTTTTTACGGCCCTGATTAAGAAAGGAGATCCGATGAATGATGTTGCGCGAGCTTGCGCTATAATCATTTTACTGGCTTTCATCATCTCTCGCTGTGGCCGAATCGCCGAAGCATGGTAAAGAAAACCAAAACTGTATGAGTGTTCATTGGTTAAATCTAATTATCTAAAATATTGTTGTTTTTAGGTGGCGAACAAGATTCTTGTTTGAAAATCTTCAAAGTATTTTGAATGAACGAGCTCAATAAACTGAAAGTGAAAGATGAAGTACCATTAATATTACGAATTACGATACGATGTGATTAAGATCGTAACTCGTGTATTGTTGCGGCGGAGAATAAAGATCTGATTGAGGTGATTGACATTATTATTGAGGTGTCGGCTCGCTACTGTCTAGTTTTCATGATTTTAGAGAGAAGTAAAGAGTTTTGAAAACGAGAGATCCAGTGAAAGTGGGAAATAAAGTGAGTGACTGTTAGAGATGGAAAGGAGAGACGCAAAACAAATGATATAGAAATGAGATGAGGTGAAGTTATCTTTTTTATTATTAACAATCAGATGAAAATAAAAATAAAACACTCATGAATGATTACGGTATAGCATATAGCAAGATCCCCTTCCCCTCGTTGACAAGTTGAATGAAGATAAAGCCATGCGGAAACATTCATCTCTTGGGGGAAAATGACCCCCAATCTTTACTCTTTTTTTCCTTTCTTATCAACTTCTCAAATTAACCATAAACAATTCGATGATCACTCTACTCCCCCTGTCCCATTACAGTCGTAAAACTTTGCATCCCACTTGGTCTGTATGTTCATGGTCGCATGAAATCTGACCAATGAAATCATAGAAATCTCGGCAATTGCTCTTAAATCAGTGAGCTGAGTTTCGCGAGCAGACAAAGCACGTGGCTGTATGTACCGATGCGACAATCAGCGACATGCGATTGGTGGTTTAGTTCACCCATCGAGCCAATTAGCGAAAGGCGCATTACATAAGCACGCTTTCTTCGACACGCCCCTGGCCCTACTATGCCTACAGTTCAGTGCACTGGCGCTGGCCGCCGACTGTATATATACATATTCATGAGCTCAGAGTCCCGCTACAATTAAGGGGACTGCATGCGCTGGCCTAGCTGGTACGAGTGCGAGCGTTGTTAATTTGGCAAGTATCCAAAGTGTGGTCCAGGTATGGACGACTAGGAAGAGTCGCCATTTTAGAACTGTGAGTTACCCAATAAATCTGTCATCAGATAATCAAATTCGAGATAACAGTTGATTCGTTGAGCGCTATAACTTTCATAGTTTCATGTCAACAAGATAGAGATAAAATGGTTTGATGTGACAGGTACACGCGAGCACATGCAGTCAATCAAGTACAAATTGTCTACGTATACCTGAATGAACTATAGCTTTATCAGTCTATCATTACCGAACCCCGAACCGAACCAATGTTCGGCAAATTTCTGCCGAACCTTGCCGAACCGAACCGAACCCGAACATGGCGCCTGACTTGCAGCACTAATTAAAACACCAAAATCACTTTTCAAAAAGCAAATTGACAACTTTCGTCGAATTTTATACATTTGACTGATGAGATATCCATATATAAACTATGAAAATGAATAGAAAAAGTGGATGACTGTTGCCAATTTGACGAGCAAAAGATTAATATTGACTTCATGAAAGCTGAGCATCTCTAAGGGTTGACTTACCGCGAAGGCAAAGTAATGCTGGTAATACAGGTCCCCGAAGAGGAAGACGGAGCCTGCGGTGGAGTACCCGAGGAACGTCTGGACAACGTTGCCCATCCAGTTGAAGATGGTGAAACCGATCTGGGTTCGGAGGATGAAGAGTCCAAGCAGGAACTGGAGGGCCAGACCCCAGATCACCGGACGCCACTTGACCTTTAGGAGGGCAGAGGGGAGAGGACAAATCAAATTCGTTATTCACAAGATAGATTCATTGGTATTTGATCAAGCAGAACTGAGGAGTTAAATCGCAGATACTAGACTGGATAAAACTTTAGAGCCAAAAGTGAAGATGGGTGATATAGATAGAGTTCATCGTTTAGATGGTTCTTTGGAAACTTACCGACCAAAGAGACATTACAGTCTATTTTGTCAGGCATGGGGGTGGAGGGAGCAGGCCTATTTGCCTACATGTGCAATTCATACAGAGGGTAGAAAATAACAATGTGACCTGTAGTTGAGAATGTTTGGACCATTTGTTGCTCCAATTAGGAGATCTAAACCTTAGAAATAGGATTAGAGTCATTGATCTCTTTCAGACTTTAATTTAAAGGAATAAGGTATCAAGAATGTTTAGACCCACTCTCCCCCTAATAAGAGACCTAAAAGCTTAGAATATGAGCAGAGGTGTAGATCAATTTTTGATGGAATTCTGATGGCATTTCAAGGAACTCACATGTCGAGGATGCTTGGAGCAGATGAAGGAGAAGAAGATGAAACAGACGAGGCCGGAGAAGGAGATGAGCTGGTTGGGGTTGTCCCGGGTCAGGAAGTAAAGGATCACAGCAAGGCCAGCAATTAGAATCAGGAAGAAAGGCCTGAGATGGAATAAGAAAAATAAATCATCATAACAAATATTTTTAATAATTAAATTGATCAAAAATTTAAACAGACTGCTCTACTTTGTAGACGTGGCCGAGGTGTTTTAATTTCACACTTTTTTTTTGGTTTTCGCTAAATCCAATGGCCCAAATTCACTAAGGTGTTTTTATAACCATCGGTACGCTCATACCCATATAATCTAAAAGTCTGTTTACATCCATCCCATGCATCGCCCTTATCAGGCCAATTGAGAATTTATAAATAAAGTCTTCATTAATTTTTTCTTCTATTGTGTTTATTATATCACCATGGACATCCTCTGCTGAAAAAAAGTATTCCTATTGAAAAAAAAAATTGTATTTAAATTTAATCAATGTCAGTTTTTACTGTTTTTTGTTCACATGTCCATGAATATGCTACTCTGAAATTTAGAATTTACAGACCACCTCGAAAGCTGACACTTTGCTTCATACATGTTACAAAAGCCCTTTTATTTTGAATAATCAATTGGTTTTTTTTTAAATCATGTAAAGTCATTTTACTACATCATTTTCACTAGTTCCAAAACAAAAGACTTGAGCCATTGTTTCCTATACTTACCATTTGAAGTAGCGCCAGTATTTGTTGGAGACAATTTCAACGGGTTTGACGGCAGCGGCGTAGAACTGCTCGCCGAACAAATCACTTAACACGCTGTAGAGGAAGAGGACGAACCCGATTCCCGTGATGATGAGAAGCGTGGTGGCGCCCTCTACGTCGTAGATGCAGGCGAAGACAAGATAAATGAGCCATAGGATGAGAGCCACGACGCCGAAGGCGTAGTGGATGTATTTCTTTTGGTCGACGTAGAACTCCTTTACAACATCCAAGATGCCATCCAGGTGCTGTGGTAGACAAAAATATATATATATATTTGGGGGCTACTTTTCACAACTTACTGCCTAAATAATAATTATAATAGGCATTCATATAGTGCCATCTATCTATAAATATTATATTCCAAGGCGCGTTGTTGTTATTATTATTACCCCGGCTTTAGCTCGGGCTGCCTTTCAGCGCTCATGCATTCAAAGAATTAATCCTGCCGGGCACCCATTCACCTCACCTGGGTGGAGTGCAGCACAATGTGGATAAATTTCTTGCTGAAGGAAATTACGCCATGGCTGGGATTCGAACCCACAACCCTCTGTTTCAAAGTCAGAAGACTTATCCACTGGTCCACAACGCTCCACATTCTGCAAAATTGGATGAGCTTTAACATTGTAGTGAATAGGATTTTACTAGGTTTTTTTTTTCAATTTCCAGGGCTCATTTGACCATTTCAGGGGCAAATTCACCCGAGCCCCTTCGTTATTTTTTTCCATTTGCTGGGGTAAAGAGAGGAGGCAGGAAGCAGACTTAGCACCAAGCCGCAAACTCAGCGACTTAAATATTTGAAACGGTTGAGATATTAAGAGTTTTTAAGAAAGAGGAGATATACTGCCTGTATCTACAAAACTATCATCGGGGATGACAATTTATTAAAATGAAAGAGAATAGAAAGGTCATCTGGGTTACTTGGAGCTTTTTGAAAATGTTTTTTCAGTGATCTACAATGTGTTTTCTCAAATAAAAAATTAGATCAGAGAGTAGGAATTCCTTCCTTTGTGTGAAATGTTACATCCTCAATAACTAACCACTAATGTGAATCACCAAACCATGACCAGCCCCCCCCCCCTCATGTTTGCAATGTGTTGTAAAGGAAGTTTATGATCCATGCAAATATGTGGTATTATTGTGTTGATGGTATTAACTGTCTTCATTTTTTTTTGTGGGGGGAGGACAGGAGGGTTAATTACAATGATACTTCTGCTACAAACAAAACACAAAGTGGCAACTAGGTTCCGGCAACGAATTAGGCTAAAAAGTTTTTTTTTTAACTTTGAAACATTTCATCGAGTCTTCATATTCCAGTCTTCTTAAAAAAAGGTTTTTTTTACAAAAAATGTAAAATCAATAACTTGATGTACAGCTTTCTGAACCTCCCCCCCCCCCCCACCATCCCCTACAAGGTTACAAGGGTTAGCATATATCAAGGCAAGAGTCGTATTTCCTAGTTTCTCCCATATTTTCAACAACAAAGCTCAAAATCATAGTTCCTGGACAATATGTACGACAGTACCCCCCCCCCCCCAGAAAAGGAGGGGGGGGGGATATGGCAACCCTGCCGGTTATAACAGAACTGTCATTATTGAAAACTTACCGTCCAGCATTGTCCGGCACTGTCAGCCTTCCCTTCCTCTGGGATGTCAATGGACTGACCGGTGTTGTTGAGGGTGTCGTCGACGTTGAAGCCCGGCTTTCTTGGCGTGCTTGCCGGTAGGTGTTCCTTCAGCTCGATGTCGTTGTATTCATCACTCTGTGGAGAAAAGGAGAAGATGGAGAAATAAGAGTTGATCGGTTTGGATAAAAGGCATCTTATATTAAGTTAAGTCCCCAAGGGCCCATAAGGACCCAAATTAGAGAGAGCAGATCACACTTCATGTACAGTTTATTTTTATTCATTCAGTGATTGCTATCACTGACTGGAATTACATGTAGAAAAATTATAAAAACAAAATCTAAAAATATCATGTTCAATCAGCTCAAAATGACAATGGGATATGACGCAGATTTGCTTTCAGAGCATGAAATCTTGCTTTGAAAAAGGATAAAAAAAAAAAAACAGGGCCCTATTTCACAAACAGTTGCTATGTAACCATCTCTTGCTGTAATATCATCTTTCAATGGACGAGCCAATCAAAAATCAGAATTTTCACTTTTGTCGTGTCATGGTACAGTACTACAGTAGTTGACATTCAAGCAAGACCTTGCTAAAAAAGTTGCTATCATAACAATTTTTAATGACATGGGGCCTAGTTGTTTATCATTACCTGTACGCTGCGGTTACCTTTTGAACTGACATAGTTTTATGCCTGGATGAAATTGTTTAATGGAGCATGGCCAACATGCACGCTCAAAGTACTATGTCAATTGACTACATACTTTATCTCACAAAAGGATTCAACAAATACATTAATATTAAAGAAAAAAATGGCAAAAGGAGCCAAGAGACAAAAGTCAATTTCCAGAAGAGCAGACTCCGTTAAATTCAGATTTTTGAGAATATCAGTAAATCAAAATGTATTCATATGAATATTGATTCCTTTTTGTCACTGTCAACTAGAGCGAAGGACATGAACCTTCATCATCCCGCCACACTTCAACATGAACTTTATTGTGAAAAAAAATTCATTATTCTCATTTATATCTTCTCTCATTGTGGTGAAATACCAGAGTAACCAGACAATGACATAACTGCAATTTGAAAAGAGATATCATGGGGTTTGGCTCGTCATGTTGGTAAATTGGGAATGTCAAGGATCCAGGAGCTTGCAAGAGTGGCCGACAAACTTGTTTTGTTGGATTCATTGGCTAGTCATGTAGGGAAATTGGGAATGTCAAGGATCCAGGAGCTTGCAAGAGTAGCCGACAAACTTGTTTTGAGGAGTCAGGGTGGATGTTCTGTACATTAGGTGCAGGAGGTTGGTTAACCGACATGTTTATGAAAATTTAAAGAGCTAGGCCTACAATTGCATGTACATGACAGTACTTTAACAGGATACATGTAGGTTATTTCTACTCAACTTCTTCAATAAATGAGAAATTTTGATTTTGTTTTATAAAAAATATGAACAGACTACCACTAAAATATGTGTAAAATTCTGTTAAAATTTGTAGTGCAAAATGAAAATTAGCAATCTGAACAAGAAGAAAAATGTTTAGAAAACAGCTGGAAACACAAAAAAGTGGATTCAGGACAGCATCATACAGTTCACACTCTTCCATAAATAAAAAAAATAAATTGTCAGATAAAACATGGCAGATGATCAAATATCTGACAAGTCCTTTCATGAAACACTAAGATCTATAAGAAAAAAGTTTATAATTGAATTTTGTTTGCACACCAGTTTATTAAAAAAATTGGAATAACCTTGCAATAGCAATAAACACAATAGTAAATAGTCACATATTTCATTAATTCAGGTACAATACATAAAATTTTAGAGAGAGAATAAACCCTGACCAAGTTAAGGTCTATAATTACATTTCAAGGTTTTGGAAATAATTTCATTTCATTTTCTTCCAATGTTAAACATCTGGGTAGTATTTCATGGTAAGGAATTGGCAGACATTTTATCGGACAAAGTTCCATTTTATCTGACAGTAACCACAGTAACAGTGCCCCTCAGCCAATCAAAATCTAGGAAAGATTGTTGGACAACTTGTCGGACAAAAATATTGATGATACTCCCCCAGGATTTATATTACTTTTTATGGATGGGAACCATGTTTGGATGAAGTAAATTGAGCATAAACTAAAATCAACTATATAAACTTGCTTGCTAAAAAACAAAAAGTTCTATAGGCCAATATAGTATAAATAAATTTCTTGCTAATTTCCTCTCTGTATTCTCCTCTACGTTCTCTTCCCTTCTACATCTCTTTCCTCCCTCATTCTTCTCTCTTTCTCTCTCCTTTTTTCTCTATCTCTTACTATCATTCCTATATCTCTCCATATGTCAATTTCCCCCTCTCCCCACTTTCTCTTCACCTCTCTCTGTATCTCACATCACCCCCTAATAATATCTGTCCTTTCCCCTCTCACCTTCCAATCTTTAATTTCAAGCGGCATCCCATATTTTTTTAATGGATACATCAAACCAAACCACAACACAACCACCACACACCACTTTACAAGCTTAATCAGAATTATTTTTACATAAACTTGAAGTTACATCCACCAAAGTAACACCTGGTGAAAATAGAACAAGTCTTTCCTATCATCTAAACTTCAACAAAGTCAACAGAGCTGGAGGAATTAAAAGAGAATATTTATCAATTGCAACTTTCAGTTGCAAAATTACAACTGATAGATCAATCTTTGGGGGAGTTGCAAGAAAATAATAATTACAGATTTCAGTTGCAAAATTACAACTGATAGATCAATCTTAACTAAAGTAGATAAATTATGCCAGTACTTCTTGAACAAGAAGCAAACCAGCCATTAATTGCAAATTTCAAAATAATTGCAAGACTTATGATTGATTTGGGAATCTTACATTGACTTGCTATCGATTGCAAATTTCTTGATTAGAATATTGTTTCTACAACTAATCATCATAAAAGGCCTACCTTTGGTTTCCCATTTGCATTGCCACTGGAGCCAGCTTCTTCATCGGGAGTAAAAGCAACATTATCCGTACTCATCTTGAGATAAGTTTAGTTTAAAAAACTTTCTAAAAACAAAGAAAGGGATCTCAAAGCAAGTACCCAGTCAAGAGTAACGGATTAACACGGATTACTTGAAAAATCACAACCGGAAGGAAAGGAACGGAAGCCAGCTGTGAGAAGAACACGCTCAAACAATTTGAACAAAGTTTGGGGTTTCTTCCGTGAAAAGAAATGCAGTGATTTCACATCAACTATAGACAGTTGACCCACAAATTTGGACGGTAAGTCGACTTAACAGCTAAAATGGCTGACTTTTCCACCAAAAGGTGTGGCCGAGATAGACTTTCCGGATAGAACTATACTTCACAAACAAGTCAACAGGTGCATCTGATGTCATCAGCAGGGCTGTGTACAGTAGTGTATGAAGAAAAACCCAGAAGAGATGCGATGACACCCCCTGAGCAGGGATGGGCTGACACCATTGTACTTTGCAAACTTCTATTGTTCATACCGAGCTGTGATTGGCTAAAGGTCTGTGTGTGTTAGAGAAGGTATAGTTTACCATATTGTGTAGCCTATACCATAGAATTACGCACGCTAACCTGGTTCTGCAATACAATGTGCTTTGAAGCCGCAAACAAGAGACAACAATAGTGGCTTCTGAGATGGCTTGGAGTTGATCAGAGGACCAATTCTTTGGAGAGGGATTCTTTTGGTATTCGTGGAGTAGCCCACCAATAGTAATTGTGCTTGATCATCTGACCATGATGATAAATAATACTAATAGAGGTTTATTTTGTGCGTGGGGTCAGAAAGGGGCATACAGGAAAATGTGGTTGCAAGTTTATCAGTAAACAGGTATTAGGTTTGTACAGTTAACAGGACTAATCTGTAAACTTACATTTGTAAAACTTTTTCTGATAATCAAGTGAAGAAACAATTTGTAAGGGGAAAAAATGATATTTTCATTTAAAAAAAAGAGGAATAAGCCTGCTCATTTCATCAATTTCTTTCATTTGATTGTATTTACATACATATTCTTGAATTTTTATTGGCAAAAAATATAGCTTATTTTCACTTTAAAGGAGAATGAAACACTTGGAGCAAGTTAGCTTTTGTGAAAGCAGAAAAATCAAAGAATAAGATCAACAAAAGTTTGAGTAAAATAGGACTAGCAATAGAAGAGTTATGAGCATTTGAATGTCGAGATCACTAATGCTATGGAGATCCTCCCATTGGCAATGCGACCAAGATCTATGATGTCACAGATGAACAACTCTCCCCTTTTGGACACTGAAAATATACCCCAAAACATCTCTTTTTGCTCATTCTAATCATATGACAAATGATTCATTAATGATATAATGTTGTGAAACCTCTGTACTTGTCCTCTCATAAAGAGAACACCTCATCTTGTGATAGACTCTATAAAAGTGAGAATATAAGTGAAATAAGTACTAAAGTAATGAGGGAGTTGTACGTGTGTGACATCACAGATCTTGGTCGCATTGCCAATGGGAGGAACTACATGGCATTAGTGATCTCAATATTCAAATGCTCATAACTTTCTTATTATTTATTCAATCTTCCTCAAACTTTCAACAATATGTTTCTTTGATTTTTCTCTTTAATATGGATTCAGCTGGTTTCAAGGGTTTCATTCTCCTTTAAGGAAATTCCCCTGTCCAATTTGATCAAGTTTAAATCTACAATAAAAAAAAATAAAAAAAAGAAGAGATAGAGAAAGAAATGATCAAGATTGTTACTCTTTAGTCTACATATGTACTTTATCAAGTCTGAACGGCCTGAAAAGCATTGTATTTTTGTAAGCATTTTTTCTTCAACAGCTTTTAATAAATCATAAGAACTAGAATTAATTTACCGGTAGCTGTACAAATAGTTATATACTACAATTACCCAGTCATTTGCTGAAAAGGTCAAACAAAAAGAAAGGAAAACAAATGCAAGGGCATATCATATTTGGAGATGACAAACATTGTCTTTCTTCAATTTCTGGGTTAAGTTTATATTCTTTTTTTATTGATTTTACACTTTGAACACAATAGTGCCAGTACTTAAGTTGGGGTACTGTCTTTGAGTGTTGAAGAGTGGATCATTACAAAATTATTACACACCCTTTTTATGATTTACCAAGATGATGCTTTGCAATAAAAAAAGTCTGTAAACAAAGAATAGTACCCTGCTATGGTGGCACGTTTCCCAATTCTTATAGAAATATTTTCAGCCAAAAAAAGGACAGCGATAATAAGAATATGGGAATAAAAGAGAAAACCAATCTCTCACAAGAATAAGCCAGCAGAACCAGAATATGAAAGACATTGGATCAGATTTCTATTTGTATGGATTCAGTCGATAAACAAGTAGAAATAATACCACAAAAAGAGAAAACGTGAGAAAAACAACAAAGAAAGATGGAGAGACAACATCTAAAGACACCTGAATATCGGCATTCCTTAGCACAATGAATGATGAACGTGACTGATATACAGTATGCGGAAACCTTTAGTTTAGACTGCCTCTTTTGGAAAAGTGACCTTTTCCTTAATAAATGTTGTATACAATCGCAATCAAGCATATCCACATTATGTACACTGTAGGCGTACAAGCTTACATATACATGTACTAATACAGGTATATTGTACATAATATACATGTACAGGCAAAAAATAACTACCGGTACGGTATTGTATAATTTTTTTTGGGGGGGTTGCTTTTTTTTTTTTACAACCAATTGCCAAAATATGCAACATTGGATGAGCTTCAAATTGCAGTGAATGGGGAAAATTTGGGGGCTGTTTTTTTTAAATCTTTTATTTTCATTCTAGGGCTCTTTTTGAACATATCAGTGGAAAATTTCCCTGAGCCCCCCCCCCCTGTAGTTTTTCCCCATGATTCCTAGTAAAACAATGGAGGTCTAAGGTATATAGGGTAAAGCTGCAGAAATGTGCCAATTTGATGCACACTTGAATGATTTAGTTGAGTAGCCACAGTTCTATCTTTAAACAGATTTTTTTTTTATTTGAAAGGACTTCAATACTCCATGGATCTTATTTCTTTCCATAAAAATACTTCTTCAAAGCACATTTTTCATGTGGTACGTGAACGTGACTACATGTACATTAAATGTGTATCTCAGCAGACTATCCCATAATACCTTGAAAAATTTGTAGAAAATGTATTGTCAACATTATTTTGTCCCCAAGTACTGAATGCTAGTACACTGTAACATTAGTAGATGAAACATAAAGAGAACGTGAATAACTCTCTGTGGTCTTTTTTTTTATTATAGGAAAAAAGTGCCTGCGACCAACAATGCTCTAATTTGATTCTTTTTTTAAAGGCAAATAAAAAAAAAAACCTTTTCAATGAGGATGACAATGACAATCTAAAGCCATAATACAAATGTGATTTTATATTGGCAAGAGAAAGAACTGAAAAATGATATGCACATTGCACATGCACAGAAAAAAAGTTATAAGGCCATATCAACATGCATAGACTGCCAAACTAAAGATGGCGCTAGACCACAGTAAGAAAGGTCTACATTGTACATATGCATTGTGTCTGCCAAGTAGATTTGCAACTTTGCATTAGAGTTGAAAGATGTACATGTACATAGCACATGTACATGTAAATCTTAACTTGGTCATTGCCCCTCTAAATTCCTACTGAATTTAATGGCATTTGTAAGATGAAAACAAAATGAAAAATCATTTATTTTTGCCTTTCCCTGTTCTTTTTTTTTTGACAAAAAAAATCTGAACATGTCTTGGAGCGAATGTAAAACTTTGTATCTGAATATCTAAAAGATACTATTATTTTTCATATTTTCACTTATATTTTTGCACAGACTTTGCACTATAAAAGTCTTATTAGTTTGAAATTTAATAGATCTATATTATATATTTTTCAAGTTCATCTTTCTGGTCATAAATAATAATGTTGTCAGATTATACTTTTTTAGACAGATATTATGATGAAATATCTTGATTGCGTTGCCAATTTAAAAAAACAATTAAAGAGATAAGTGAATTAAGTTAGGTTCAATTCATGCCAAAAATGAATTAAACAGACTGTAATCAGAACAGCACAAACTAGCCTTCACAACAACAATGTACCAAACAACACTTCCAACATTTTTTTTTCCTGTTCTTCGACAATTGCTAGAAATTTTACCTCATAAAACAGACTGTCATGCATAATGTACATACTACACACCTATCAAATTGCTTGTTAAAATAACTTACAAGTTCTAAAGACTGCCAGCAAAAACATGAAACAAAAAGGTTCATGTAAAATACACACAACTATGACAAAACAGAATAGAAACACTAGAATGAAATCACTTCCTTGGACTATAATGTTTTAAACTCTAGAGGGAACTAGACTGGTTTGTGAAAAGTCTAGATTGTACACACTGGACACGTGTGAACAATGTACATGTAGTTTGCTATGTGTACACTGTAAGTACACGTTCAACACATGGTATACATACTACATTGTACATGCATATGTTCCCATTGTAATACAGTGTAGGGACATGTGCTGTTCTTTTTCCTAAAAATAAACATAACTTTCAAAGTTTCAATACCTTTTTCTCCAGAAAAAAAAAATTGTTCCAATAGCCATGACCCTTAAATACTGCCAATTGTATTTTTGTTGCTTTTTCTCTTTGTTTTTCATTAAACTAATGATAATAATAACTTAACATTAATCTAACATCAAAAAATAGAAAAGAATTACAAAGCAATAAACTTTATTTTTCCACATAATTTTTTAAAACATATATTTAACCAGTGCAAAGTGCATGAAAATGAAACAACATTATTACAGCCCTTCCCCCCAAACTATACATGTATGATGTATCATAGTTAAATTGAAAATAATGTATATGGAAAGTCATGGACAGGGTCCCCAGCTTTTCAAGAAAACAAAAATTCCCTGATTTTCCCCTGATAAAATTGAAAAAAAATTCTTGATAATTATTTGAACCCATCCCAGTTTTGCATGTTTTCTAAGTTGTTGCAGTGAATTACATGTACATGCATTTTCAGTATAAAAAATGTGCTGCAGTCAAAGAAGCTACACCATAACCACCATAACCACTGTCATTCAATGATGTTGTTTTGATATGACAACAAAATATAACAGTCTGAGTGACTACCGTGTTTCCGACTTTTGGGCGAATCAAAATTCCCTGATTTTTCCCTCATTTGAGGCATTTTTCCCTGATGAGAGGTATTTTTTATCAAATTCCCTGACTGGAAAAAAGTAAAATAATTTTCCCTGATTTCCATGATGGGCTGAGAACCCTGATGGGCTTGATAATAAAGGGTGTGCTGTATAGAAAGATGCATTCACGCAGTTTGAATTAAACAACAAGATCACAACTTGTGCTTTTTTGATGGAATTTAACCAAACATACAGTGTACGCTTATGTTTTTCCTTTTCTCCTTTAAACAAAATCGACATCAATCTATTGACTTTCCCATATATTTTTTCCTAATATATTTTTTCCTAATAATGATTGGATTCAAAATGTTTCTAACTTACTTTTTTTTTTTAATGTTTTACTAATTCAAGTTTTCTCAATCAAAATTTGTACATAAAATGTACACTTCAGTTTCTGAGCAGAAAAAACAACAAAATATGACTTTTCCAAGAATTTCCAGGCCACACTGACAACATATCTTTTTAATGCAATAAAACAAAATATTAGTACCATTTTGGTTGAAAATACTAGTGCATGTACATGTAAAAAGAAAATGTGCAGTCTTTGTTCTGTGAAATAGCCTTAAAAACATTCTCAATTACATTATTATACCAGGAAAAGGTTAAACCATAGTCACTTGGGTCGGTTTCGCCCCCAAACCTACATTCATTAGGGATCAGCTCATCTTCCACTTGTGACAGACAACAAAATAACCCCCCCCCACAAAAAAAAATAATAATAAATAAAATAAATAAATATAATAAATAAAAAATATAAAATTATCAAACATCCTGTGAAAAATATAGTGTTTCCATGGGTCCTAGCAGAGAACTGGGGTAGATAACTTTGGGATTTCAATTTGAACTTTAAGACCACTTCCAGCCATTTACTAACATGTATCCGGAGCATTATTGATGTTTTCCCCAACAATGGCTGCTGTATTTCATGACCATGCTTGCTACTGCGGTTTTTAAACCAGTTGTAGGATGGGGGGTCGGGTGTCCGGACACATTATATTTTTGAAGCTTTCTTTTTTGTCTTTGGATTACACTAAATGTATGAATTCAATAGTTGTAATCATCTTCTATTTTGTTCTTTATAATATTTCCTAACATTTTGTACAAAAATTGATGAAACTTCGCTTGTAAATTTTTCCAAATGACTTTCTAAAATTGATCGTCCGTACACACAACCTGTCCGGACACACAACAACTGGGTATACAATTTATTAGATTTTGTGTAATTTCCCTCTGGATCACGCTTGTGAATAAAAAAGAAATAATGTATTTTGATCATCACATAGGTGATGATATTCATTGTCGTACATGTAGGTACTGGTCACATTTCCATTATCTTTTTTTTTAAATAAAAATCAAGGAAACTAAAAAAAAGAGGGGGCTACCAAAGAGAATGCGGGGCAAGGGTAATTACTGTGCTGGAGAAAGTGACACTTCTGCAGTGATTTTAATTTCATAATTTTTCCTTTTATACTTTTGTATTTTGCAGCTCATGAAATAATAATAAAAAGGGGATAAATTTGTAATTATGCAAAATCATGATAATAATAAAAAAAAATCTTACAAGGCATCATCTGATGGGCCTTAATGATTCAGATTTAAAATTTTCAATGTTAAGTGACCATGACTGAGAAAAAATGCAGAAAGTACCTGAATTAGGTTAGTCTTGACTCCGAAGTCTCTGTCTTTTGTTTGTAATTTGCATTTTTTTTAATTTGGCAGATCATGAGATTTAGATTAGGGTTGCTACATTGTAGATAGGGGCAAGAAATATACAGCCGTGTTCAAAATTTAGTGAACCCCACCAGAATATGAAATTTTTTAAAGTGTTCATGTTCTACTATCTTTTAGATCAAGTCAGGTGACAAAGTTTCTCTGGGATTGCTGAACATTGTAGTGTTGAACATTCAACACTCAGCATGACCGACAACGAGTGCATTTCGTGAAGGGGTTCACCAACTTTTGAGTAGATCAACAACTGTAGCTTTAGTACTTCTCTCTTAGGCGATCCCTCCACTGTTTTGGAGATTCTCAGAAACGAATATATCAATTCCAGTCCGATAAGTTAGGGATTCAACATCAGGTTGGAGCGGTGGTCATGAATTTTATGTACGTCAGAGACAAAAAGTCAATTTTTTTTCCAACTGCAAAAAGATTGGAAGTCATCTGGAAAAGGTGGAAATTAATTTGCCTAGATCTATCTGTATCTAAAAAGGCTCCAGGTAATAAGAAATTTTATCTAGAAATACCTGGTGCAGACTTGGTATAGGCCTAGCCCTGCCTCCTAAAGGCAGAGGTGAGAAGAATGGGAAATTTGCTTGGGTACTAAATAATGAAGAGAGAAAACACTGAAAGTTCTCCAGATTACTTTTTTTTAAAATAAAAATTACAATTTTTTTTCCTTTTTTAGTTTTAGATTGATTTGTTTGTTCATTAATTTAGTATCACAACAAAAGTAAAAAATGATTGATGCTTTAGAATGTAGATAAGGCCTAGATCTACCTGTTAAATATTGAAAGATGATTTAAAAACAGATCTAACTAACTTACATGTAAGTAGTGTCTAGTCATATCTGAATCTAACATTTAGAATATATTAATAGAGGTTACCGTTTAGCCAAAATGAAGTTAGAATTTTCTAGATAATGTCATTATCTATCTATAATTAAATCAATGAATGAAAAAAATCAACAAACAGAATATATGCTCTACAAAACGAAAGATTTGAACATGGAGCTGGTAATATAATCTACATTGACCAGCTACAACCAGCCAGCTGCAAGTACACACTCCCCCTTGATATGGCTGGCTTTGTTTTGGGTAGCAGCCTATTTTGGCGCTGGATCTCAATTCACCGTTCAAATGTTGGCGCGCTGATCGCTCCGATCAAGCTGCGTTGCCAATCGATCGCCCACCGCAAAGATAAAAATTCAGTGGTAAAAATTTGTTGATTTGTATATATCCTAAAATAAAGTAAGCAATTTGAAAATAAAATACTTACAAAACGACACATCGAATAGGTCAACTATTTGATTAAGACTCTCTAGAAGTTGTTTATTTTCTGTTTAAGGCCATATCAGTAAATTGGCAACGATTTACGTAGAACCAAAAAAGGAAATCGCATCCACCATGCCATGCGTGTGATGCGGAATGAATGGATGAGTAAAAGTGAAAATGAATGTTAAATACTTTCCAAAACGATTAGGGTATTATGATTATTAATACTTACCATGATCCACAGATTGTGAACTTAAAAACATAATTAGTAACAGGACATGTAATTCACTGAGATACAACAAAATATGAAAAATTAGGCGACTCCGTTTTGCGCCACATGGCCGTTTTCGAAAAAAAAAAGACACACAGACACGAGACGATGCTTACCAAAGTCCTTATTACTGGCTTTCTTTCACGTTCTTTTCCTAAAATATATCCTGATGAATCCAAATGTGAATTTGAAAAGTCTAAACACACGGAAAATTTCCCTGAATCGGGGCTATCTGCAATTTTATGATCCATATTGCACTCAAATCTTTCCTCGATCATTGTCGCGGGTGTGTTCGCTCTCGCTGCTATGCATGTACTACCGGTATACATTTGGCGCGATCGATGCCGAAAACCGGCGAAATATTGTGTGTACACAAAAAATACACAGCGAGATAACGCATTGGATACGAGGCGATAGGTGGGCACGCGATCGACCGTATACTACGTCGTGTACATTTTTGTGAATGAAGTCACTGGGAACTCATGAATATGCAGTTTATCTCGCCTGACTCCTGTATTTTTAGGGATTGCCATATTAAAGCATTATTGAATAATGAATATAGATTATATAAATAACTTTAATTGAGATTCACTGAGTATTTTCTGTGTAATTCTTCACATTATTTTTGTCGTTTGACTCTTACCATTCATTTTTAAAACTTTTTTCCTGCTTAAATATCGCTATATGAGTACGCTCACTAAGTACAAAACCCCCATAACAAGTAGACGCGTCCAATATTCAGACTTTACAGACGTCATTGCTTAGTCCTTACATACAAACCCCTTTTATAATATACGAATATTTTATATGATTTATGAAAAACTCTTAATGTGTCCATACAGATTTTCAATCAAAATATAGTGAAAAACTAAAGAAATTTAAGAATTGTATAACATAACAAAAACCAATATGATTCAATGTATGTTATTTAAAGATGTACAGGTATGTCGAGAGCAAAATTACGGGGTTTTTTAAAGACTAGCATATATCGATGACCTTTTGAGAAAAGTGCGTGTGATTTGCAATGTTCAAACGGTGATATTTTAGGCGGGATGGGATGTAAACACAACGTAGTAAACGAACCCATTCTTTGTTTTTGAACGCGCCTAAATTAGACGTTTGTTTACATTTTGAACGGAGGTTGGAAGGTAATCTCAAAACTGGGAATTTTAATACATGTATGAATTTCGAAAAAGACATGGTAAAACTCTGAGGCTGCCTTCAGTAAATAGTATTTTGATATCATTATTATCAATGCTCTATGTACCAAACATGTAACTAATAACCATTTTTTTTTTCAACCAAGTTGAAATAAATATGAGATAATGAGATCTGTATTTGACATAGCCCTCCTGTTATCAGTGGTTGGCACTAAGCAATTAGACACCATTCTCATTATTTCCATGAAGATTTCACGGGAGATTTCACTACCAAAATGTCTGATAAAATGTGCAACAGTACGAATTCCATACAATCTCTTACAGAAATTTAGAAAAGCTACAAAATTTTGTTCTACTGAAGTTGAATAGGGGCCTATGCAAAATGTCCTTTCTACTGCTGATGCTACTGTACTACTACAACCACCCCCTCCCACCGCCATCACCACTACTACTACCACTACTACTACTACCACTACTACTACTACTACTACTACTACTACTCCTACTACTACTACTACTACTACTACTACTACTACTACTACTACTACTACTACTACTACCACTACTACTACTACTACTACTACTACTACTCCTACTACTACTACTACTACTACTACTACTACTACTACTACTACTACTACTACTACTACCACTACTACTACTACTACTACTACTCCTACTACTACTACTCCTACTACTACTACTACTACTACTACTACTACTACTACTACTACTACTACTACTACTACTACTACTACTACTACTACTACTACTACTACTATTCCTACTACTACTATTACTAATACTACTACTTTTAACTACTATACTTACAACAACCACCACCACTCTACTACTACTACTACTACTACTACTACTACTACTACTACTACTACTACTACTACTACTACTACTACTACTACTACTACTACTACTACTACTACTACTACTACTACTACTACTACTACTACTACTATACTGCCTCTAATATTTACTGCTGCTTGTAGTGGTTTGGTCTTATTTTCTGTTGTATATTCTTAAGAAAAAACAACTATACGGCCTACCTAATTAAAATGGAAATAATGATATTAAAATTACAGAGTGGGCATTGACATGTTTTTTAATGAAACTGAGTACTTTAGTACATACATAATCACAAGTTTTGAACATGTTCATGGCAGAAACGGCAAAGTCGATTCTCCCGCGCCGAAAAAGCGAAAGTCAAATTTGGCGCCCAGACTTGGAGTTGTCCAAGCGACAAGGCCTATTGATTTTCTGTGTCCTGCCTTGTCGAGAAGACAGATCAGAAAGCGAGGATAGCCTATTGAAAGACTCTTCTGATATTGGCATGAGGTAGAGAGTGATCGATGGCATGGATCTCGAACAAAAGGAGAGTACAGGGGCTTGAACAACAGAGACAGAGGGGTCTTCAAAGGAAAAGGCCTCGCAAGACTCTTGATCAATTCGGTCTGATTTAAAGAGCGTGGAGATAATAGACCGAAGATGTACTCGGAAACAAGAGAACGGGCAAATGAATTGAACGAATTCTCAACAGACAAGGCTTTGCGATCTGAACAAAGGTCTCGATTTGAAATTAACGACAAATGAAGATGTGTCACTAGTCTTGTTCAATCGTTGATATTAAAAAAAACAATTGAACATTATTTGAACTCAGTGTACAGGAGTTTAAGAACTTAATACATTGTCAACTATACAAAATTCAAATTGAAAAAATAAAAGTGATTGATATGAATAAATCGAGGCCTTGTCCGGGAGGGGGGGGGGCACTCACATCAATGCCAGTATGTCATGTGCGGCCCTCATAAGCTCCTTTCTCCCAGTTTCACGCATTGTCAGCAGTTGTCAACTTCTCAAGCATAATAAGATTTTCCCCCATTTTTTTTCTCCCCGTGACTTTCATTTCAGGCGTCAGTTCCCTACTTCATGTAAAATTCTAGTTCCCAAGCAACCCCGTTTGCAGAGGGCCATCTATATTTTTTTAAGCCCCTGGGCAACTTTAATTTTTAAGGATATACCAGGGGACGGCGGAACGGCTTTAAAAGTGAGGGGCTGACCATGTAAAACAAATAAAAATCAGATATTGAAAACAAGTTGGGGGCTGAAGCCCCCCCCCCCCCCCGTTTCCGCGGCCCCTGCGTACATGGTTTCAAATTTTTGGGGCGCACACCCAAACCCTTAAAATCCGATTGCCCTAACACCCCCCCCCCCCCGTGTACTTTATGAATGAAAAAAATCGTCCATTAAAATAATGTCATAAAGATGCATCCTTTGAATCCAAACAATGTCCATTCGTCCATGCATGCAACATTTTTCAGTCCATGTGCGTTTGTGGTTTTGAATAAAATAATCACTTCCTTGTTTCATTCTTCGGGTATATATCCCGGATGTCTCCCTGTCTCAGAATTTCAAATGAAAACATTTATTGTGAAAGCTATATATAGAGGAAGTCCATCTCTCATATTAAAATGATATTTGTGAAAATCAGAAAATTCAGGGAGACGATTCAAAAGACACATGCAGGGCCGTACAAATACCCCTCGCCACACAGACAGTATACGACAATACGCCAGACGGTGGCCTGTACTTATAGAGAAGAAGAAGAAGAAGAAGACAAAATTGGGCCTTGAGGCACCTACCCCCCCCCCCCACCAAAAATAAAAAATAAAAAAAGATAAAGTTTTGAGACCAAAAGAGAGAGGAAAAAATGAGAAAAAGATAAAAAAGTAAAATATGAACGGTACAATATGATACTTTTTCTTGAATGTCAAAGTTAGATTTTCATTTTCAAAAAATCGAAATGTTCGTCTCGCTCTCGACCTTTTAGAAATTTTGCCCCATGCAGAGCCCCGAGGCCCTACGTCGTGTTCTGTCCAACTCATCATTATTTTTTTGACACATCACGCCATTGCACACACAAAACAGGAAAATTTAGCTTTTTTTTTTTTTTTTTTTTTAAAGGAAATGATCTCTCCAGTGCTGTATATTTTTTTTATTAATCAGATTTCTGTGAGGAAAATTGAGCCGATTATTAATTTTTTTAATTTGCTTGTCTTTTCTAATGTTCTTTTTACAAAATGGAAATTATTAACGACTCCTTAAAAAATTGGAATAAAAAACAATAGCGCTGCATGAAATTGTTAGGGACGTCTATTGAGCTTTTCAGCTTCTTTTTCGTTGGCTCTTCTTTGACAACTTTAGAGCTTTCCCGGCAGAGGCTCACCCGACATCAAGAGCGATGTTGTATATCAAGTTTTTACATCCGCTATCCGTCATTGGATTGTGTAGAACATTATTTCATCTTAAGTGTTAGATATGGTTTTGGTTTTCGATTCTATCTAATGTAGTATTTTTTATTGCGAGGTCTTTGTACTATAATGTTGACATGGTTTGCGGCATACACGGATATTATTGAATATGAGGGGCTTTTTTAATTGGTTTGTGTCATTGAATCATATAATCAAATCGTTAGAAATTGCAATATTTTGCAACATCAGGTTACAGTGAAAAAATAATAAAGAAATTAAATGAGTACATAAAGATACAATTAAATTGCATGCACCGGATCTTGGATTTATCGGGGGGGGGGGGGGGCTTTGCTCCAACGAATATGCAAGCAAACAAAACCAATAACATGGATCGGGGTGCATGCTCACACCCTTGGATCGGCGCCTGAATAGCATAATGATTAAGATTAGAAAAATGGAATAAATCAATATTATGAGTACATTATTATAGATGAACAAAATAACTGAAAGAATTAATATATGATTATGATAAAATTGCTCGATTGAATAATGATATATAAGCAAAGGTTATACCTCTTTAAATCAACTGATTGAAATAAAAAGAAAATCGATAAACATTTAATCATAAATGAATGGATGAACAAATACATGCATTAATCAACTAAGAAACAGACAAAATTAATGAAAGTGTAACTGATCAGAAAGTATCATATCTACCCTAAAAAAATAAAGAAACGAATCAAAATATTCATTTCTTAAAATATATGTATATCGACCTGAATGCACCCACGTGAAATTAGACGCAATAATTGGGTGTGTCGCGTCCTTATATAGCACGATTAAAGGTCAAGTCCACCTCAGAAAAATGTTGATTTTACTTGATAGAGAAAAATCAGACAAGCATAATGCTGAAAATTTCATCAAAATCGGACGTAAAATAAGAAAGTTATGACATTTTAAAGTTTCGCTTATTTTTCACAAAATAGTTACATGCACAATTTAGTCACATGCAAATGAGAGAATCGATGATGTCACTCATTCACTATTTCTTTTGTTTTTTATTGTTTGAATGATACAATATTTGAATTTTTACAGATTTGACAATAAGGACCAACTTGACTGAACCATAAAATGTTAAACAATGGTAATTTCACATGTCCTGGGAGAAATAAAACTTTGTTCCACAGGACAATGCGGAGAAAATTAGAATATTTCGTATTTCATTTAATGAAATACAAAAGAAATAGTGAGTGAGTGATGTCATCAGTTCCCTCATTTGCATACCAACCAGTATATGCATATAACTGTTTTGTGAAATTAAGCGAAACTTCAAAATATCACAACTTTCTTATTTTACATCCGATCTTGATGAAATTTTCAGCATTATGCTAGTTGGATTTTTCTCTTTTTAATCAAATCAACTTTTTGTTGGGGTGGACTTGTCCTTTAATGTGGCTTTCAATTTTCATTTTATTCTATTCTGACATTCCTTTACCGGGATATCTTTTATCTTCATTTTCAGAGAAATGTGCGGTGATGCAACAGTACAAAGAGAGGGAGACTTCCCATTGTTACGTAACAATGCAAGACGCGCGATAGCTTTATAACCAGACCCTGTCTGGTTTTCACTGAAAAAAAAATTCGTAAAAAAACAAACGTTCTCGAATCAATGTACATATGACAGTTGCTCGCTCAAAACAGGCTCTGTTTCAAGACTAATAGTTAAACCGATTACGGGTATAATATATGAAAGGAAGGTAAATGTAGAAATGTAGTGGAAACGTAAAGTTTCCATCACCCATAAAATATGGCATCATAAAATGAATCCAAATACTAAAAATAAAACCCGGAAAAATGATACTGCAGGCCTATATAATTTTCATGAAACCAGTCTCCATCTAGATTTCTCCTTATTGCAGGGCAGGCAATTAAGTTTCCAGATCCAGAGTCGGCGCCAGGAGGAGGGGGGGGGGCAGCCGGCCCGGGCGGTGGCCCCTTATTACTTTCTTCAAGTAGTGAAAAGGAAGGAGAAAGAGGAAGAAAATCAATATGAAATTGATGAGAGTATAAAAGGAGAGGTCAGAACGGTGTAACAGTATAATAGTATTACCCGTATAATTCGTGAAACTAAAAAAAATAGTTCACATTTTAGGCCGTCGCCTACCCCCTCATCAAAGTATTCTCCCCCCGGGCAAGATCAACTTTTTTATTGTTTGAAAATGTGACTCTGAATGTGTTGGCCGAAGTGCAAAAAAAAACCTTATTTATGTATATTTTTATTGGACAAGTTTGCAAGTTTCTTTTGATCCATATTTATATTCTTTTAATATCATTACCAAAATCATTTCATTTATTGATTTATTCAGGTCCATTACAATACATCAAACCTATAAAATATATAAAAGTAAAAGAAAAAAGATAAAAGAAAATATGAAAAGGCTAGGATTGTACAAAAGATATTTACAGTACATGAAAAATAATGATCATAAAATGGGAAACTGCACATATTCGAATTCTATAAGACTATCTGTATTATAAAATATTCATGATGTGATAATCATGGTTATTAATATGAGACAATAACAGAGATATCAAATAAATTTTACAAACAATTCGAGAAATAACGAAATGGAAGACAAAGAAAATTATCAACTGGGGGACACAAAAAAGCCTCATAATTATGTGCGCCCCCTCAAAACCTCAAACCACAGAAATCGCGGCAACTGTCTTCAAGGAGTGGATTCTGGTTCAGCTAGCCGACGCGCGGGTTCATATAGAAAAGGCGCGAAACGGATGATACCACAACAAAGAAAATTTTCGGATGAGTAGTGAAGTCAAGTTTAGATACCGTTACAATCATGAAATTTTATGGTCCACAACTTGTTTGTTTATTGTATGGAGAAGGAACTTAATTCCATAAAGCCGGGACGTCCCTGCAAAGCTCGGCTTTAAACTTGCAAGCAGCAGCCCCTCCTCGTCCAAACTTGAGCCTGTTAAAACATTTCATATTATTATTAAATAACATTATTTTGCAGTGTAAGTTGTCTTATACCTATCTATCATACTGCCTACATGTATTATTTGAAATATTATTGAAACGAATGAAAAAAGAAATGGCAAGAGAAAAGGGCCCCCATAAATACCCCAAAATCAAAAATAAAAATAAATTCAAACACAAACAAAATATCAAGGAATAACAAAGAAACAAAAAGTAATTATGGTATAATAGTTTCTATTGGAAGTTCATTCTTTGGAAACAAAAATACGAATTTTCTAGATTTCCGAGAGATTGTTGTGTACGAGTAATTTATTCACAAATATAAAGGCAATCGTGTTAATATATCCATGGATTAACTCTCAAGCAATGCTATAGTTTTTGAAGTCATTCATTTCTAAATACAGTCGTCTATTTTAGTGCAATGTAAACAAAGAATCCACGATGTACGGACCTAAACACCGCCCACTCATTCCAAGTATTCTGAATGTTTCCTCGTCACAGGTCTACATGTTACTTCTTAGTGCAATTACAATAAACCGACTTGGTGGTTTTTAATATCTGACTTGAGAGCAATTTTCAGTAGAAAGGGGCAGACGGTTTTATTTTCGGTTTTGATTGCGGTTCACTGGCGTACCTATAGGATTTTCCAGAAGGGGGGCAAATTTTTTGGAGGATATTTCGTCCGCGAAAAAAAAAGTTGAGAAGCAAAAAAAAAAAAAAAAAAAAAAAGTCTTCAGGTTCCCCTGTATCAGTTGTGACTCGTCAGGGGGGGGGGGGGGGGGCAGGGATACGTCCCCTGCATGAGTTGTGACTCGTCAGGGGGGCAGTCTGCCCCCCTTAGGTACGCTAGTGTTGAGGTTGGTTGATGTGATCAGATATCGATTGACTGGATTTGGTTCAATTATTGACTGATGAACAAAATTTTAAATCGCTGTAAGAATTCGTTATACAAAATAACATTGATTATTAAATATTGAATTGAACTGATTTCCCAATAATCATTCATACATATCCATCCAGTCTTCATTGATGCTGACCCACATCCAGTGGAGAAACCAAAGGGGGCAGGTGAAGACCGCCCCTATTAATGCTTCCATAAAAAAGAGGGGGAGTGTTTAGAAGAGGAAAAAGGGAAGAAATAAAAGCATAAAAGAGAGGTCTAGACCGAATCTATCTTACATTATTCAATATTGCTCTTCTCTATTTGGTGTAATATATATATATATTATATAGACTATAAATGGCATATAGACCGATAATCTTGATAAAATATTTCACTTGTGCTTTCTTACTTGCGCTCCATAGGTTTAGGTATTTGACGAATTGGTAACTTGTCCTTTCTCATGAAAGAATGGACAAAATTATATACATAATATGATACGTATATAATTTTGTCTATTCATTTAATAGTTCGTTGAATATCTAAACTTCGATGGAGCGGGGATGTGAAAGGACGAGTTACCAATTCGTCCAATACCCAAACCTTAATGGAGCGAAAATAAGAGAGCACAAGTGAAATATTTTTATTTTTATCACGATTATCGGTCCAATGCCATTTGGTCTAAAATACATAGGACCATTGGACCAAATGGCATTGGACCAATCGTCAAAGAGGTGATTTCTCGTGGGTATATCAATTTCACTTATCTCACGGATGGAAGGGTTTAATTTGTCGATGCTTCGAGTAATTGCCATTTAACACGATAATGGATTCACTCAATGTTGATAAAGCTGTCGGCCGGGATTGGGACACAAATCACGTCTTTATTGTGACGTCAGTAACAGAGATTGGGATGAAAGTTCGGAGATGAGGTGACCACGAAGTGTTTGAGAGAGAGGGTGCGTTTGTGTGTGTGTGTGTGTGTGTGTGTGTGTGTGTGTGTGAGAGAGAGAGTGGGGGGGGGGCTGCCTTTGAGAGAAATTTGGGGAGGGGGGCGGCGAGTGGGATTGAGGTATGTGGCTGAGTATAAAATTTGGCCAAACAAAATGGCCCAAGATTCTTCCTCCATCCTTGCCCCCATAAGATTTCGAAAGTTACTTTTCATTCCAAGTTCCCACAACCAGTGGCGTACCTAGGATTTTCAAGAGGGGGGGGGGGCAAATTCGTCCGCCAAAAAATTTGACAAGCAAATTAAAAAAAAAGGTCAAATAAAGGATTTCGTACCAGAAAAAAATTCACAAGCAAAAAAAAAAAAAAAAAAAAAAAAAAGGTCTTTCAAGTTCAAAGGAGCTGGCCAGGGATCACTTGTGACTCGTCAGGGGGGGGGGGGCAGTCTGCCCCCTCTGCCCCCCCGTCGGTACGCTAGTGCCCACAACCATCTTCTAAAGCATGTCTAAAAGTCGTACATGAAACCCTTTACTGTACGTGTATATAATAAAGTTTTTTAAAACATAAATTACCACCATTATCATCAGCTCGACCGCTTTGCTCCCTTTCTTGCATACCTCCAATATAATTATGGAACTAAAGCCTGCACTAATAAATGAAAATGCAAGACAGTTGGTCTCTTTTCCACACTCCTCTAGGAGTGACAAGGACTAGTCCCGTTGGAGTGAACTCTGCATCCTTTTGGACATTTTAACGCCAGAAGAGGGGAAATCCACTCTCATCACTCTAGGGACTATAGCCTATTACAGAGTATAATATGCTGTATAACAAAACAAATTCCCGCGGTGCTGTCATGCATGGGGAATGTATATTATAACGGCCATACGCAACGGTTTCCATGGTTACCATTTCTAGGACGTCTGGTTTCGAGGTGAACAAATAAAAAAATGATATAAATTATTTATTATATATGTTTTCTCTCTTTTCACTATCTGAAGATACCCCAACTTTATTACTTTTCTAATGGGAGACACGAACAAAAATAAATTCATCAGAGAAGAACATGGAAAAATATTGACATAACATTGAAAAATATTATTTATTAAATGTCGAATTCCTTATTATTATTATTCCTTACATTGGCAATGGTGTGTGCACCCAAAGTATCGCACATTATTTTGCTTGTCATTAAAAACACCTACAGCTTTCCCTAAAATATCTTACTGCTAACAGTAAAAATAATATTGTGTCTTTAAAACTAATGGTGTCTTTAAACTAATTTGTAAGGATAGGTTTATCATGGTCATCGCAACATGGGACTATATATTCGGCAGAGACGGATACGCCAAACACTAGATAAAGATCATCTTTCTATTATATTTCAAGATTTAATCAAGATTCAAGCGGAGACTAAAAGCATCGTCTTGTTTTGACGACAAGGTCTGCATCTCGTGTTATCAACAATCTCCCTGCATTTTGTTTCGTTTTCCTCCGCAATACTAGTACACCCCCGCAACATCAAGTCCACGGCGACATCCGTCTTGGTAGTCATTTCATTTAGCATTCCATTATTATTTTCCATATACGTTTTCCTCATGACAAAAGCAATTCCCCTCACTGCCGAGCGAAAAATCATCCTTCGTTTCCCGATTCGGAAGGGTTCGCCACGAATACGACCTTTACCTGTGATTATCACGTCATTGTGACGTCATTCGGTCATTTTTCCATTTAGACCGTTTACACGTTCAGCCCCTATTTTATATTGGCGAGCGAGTGCGACAGGTGGTTAGTGTGTGATTTTAGGCTTGTTATTAAAAACAAAGAAAGATTGTGATGTTTTGTTATCATGGACGAAAGATGTAGTGAGGATTCTCCACGCCCCCCCCCTCACAGGAGGGCGCTGTGTGGGGGTGGGGCTATGTTGAAAATTAGGGGTACTCATTGAAGTTATTTATTTTCGGGGGGGGGGGGGGTCTATATTCTATTCTATTCAAGATTTACCATTTTCTTCTTACCAATGGAGAATCAACGCGGGAGGGTATATTGGCATGGTCCAATGACAGTTATTGTAAAAAAAAGAAAAATAAGGGAAGAAATAGATACTGATGAATTCAAAGTAAAAACGTGTTAAAGTAATATAATGGTCGTAACAAAATGATTTGATGGAATTTCATCATTGCTTCAGTGGAGGACCTTAAAAGATATATGGAAAAGCTTGGCACATGAAATGATTAATAAACAAATAAACAAAAATTCTCAACCAATAAGTTAGTGAATGGAATTAATCAATAATAAGAACATGAATAAATATATAAATCAACCGAATAGATAGATAACTACAGAAGTAAATAAAAGTTAGAATGACTGTCTGAGCGATCGAATTAATGGGGATTTATATTAACACATGATCAGTGTAAATTGTGAATGTGCATCTCAGTTTGCCCTAATGTCCAACTAAGTTGGGTCTGAACTCAACATCTAATATATAGGAGGAAATATCATGTCGCCCACTTTCAGCGGGATTGCTGACGCGTTCAAGCCTGTTAATTTCCCGCATTCCTTGATTTTGTGTTCGATTTTTGTCTGCCAATCAATATAATACTATGCATAATAGGTGTATATGTCATATCAGGTCACTTTTTTCTATATACATCGTGTACTTCAACACACTTGTATATTACAATGCTTAGATGATAATATCTATATTGAACACTTTGACGTGCAATAATCCAATCATGCCCAATGTGGAACTTCTATTATATCGAACACGACAAATGCATGTAACTGGTTCGTGAAAATGAACTTCAGTGAATTAATCCACCGCCTCTTTTGACAGAAAATATGCATTCTCATTATCACGATTTTCATTTTTTTTTTTTGAGGGGACGACCCCCAAAGTATTTTCATAATCAACACTTTTGGGGGAACAAGTGACACAGATATGCAGTATACAGACAATAACTACAAGATTATACAGATTTATGATCATAATTAGTTATAGTTACTATATCTGTTTTTGCCCTCAAAATTTTATAGCATGATGTATCTTTGACTTTTCATGCTATGCCCAAATCGAGTCATGATAAAATAAAGAATATCAATTTCAAGTGATAACCACAATAATTGCTCCAATCAACTATGTTATGGTGTTACTTGCTATAAGGGGGGGTTATGAAAATTCAAATTTCTTGTTTATCATTATTTTTTGGCCTTTTAATGTGAATTTTAAAATGTGTGTGTGCATGGGGGCTGATGGATCATATAGTTTTGGTGTTTTTTTTTTCTTTTAACCTAAACAAGCATTATTTTGCTCCATTTTATGTACACCGCCCCTGTATATTTTGTTCCCCTTTATTATTATGCAGGGGTATGCATGTATGTTTTTAAACTTATAGGTCTTTAATTATGTCTGGGTGCTTTGGCACCGACCTCATGAAATTGATATTTCTAATGGTCATCTATTGCATGATATGAGGAATCGATATATACCAGTCCTATATGTCTGACGTATTACGTAATGGTTATTATGATGACGTAAATCATCGGCAAGCATGGGATAATATCGCTATTCAATGAAGCTTTGAAGTAATATAAATCAAAGCCTCGTTTCATAAATAATACTTACAATAGCTTGATTTATATGGCGCGTTTTGCCAGATGATACAACACGATGCTATAATAACCCCGGCTTTATCTCGAGCTACCATCACCGACGCTCAGTGCACGCAAGGAATTAATCCTGCCGGGTATCCATTCACCTCACCAGGGTCGAGTGCAGCACAGTGTGGATAACTTTCTTGCTGAAGGAAAACACGCCATGGCTAGGATTCGAAACCACGACCCTCTGTTTGAAAGGCAAGAGTCAGAACCACTAGACTACGACGCGCCCACTAATCAATTATAAATTCTATACATAACAAGGGTATCAGTATATCATCCACAAAATAACTATTTCAGGCTTTGAAATTACTATAAACAGTTTTGTGAAACGACCTTCCAAGACGGTGCATTTAGCAAGGGGGGGCGAACACCCCTATAATATTTAGATGATGTAAATAGTTAGGACATTGATCCCCCGATTTTGTAAGTATATATACTTACAAAATTGGGGGGGGGGGGTCAATTTTCACGAAACCCCTTCTTAGTGTCGCTGAATGGTCATTCTCTTTTTTTATTTATAAATTTGGCAAAAACTTTCTAAACACTTACAGAGAGTATAAAAATTAATTAAAAAAAAACTATTATGCATAGCGAGGGGTATATACTGCACTAGGTTTATTCTGTGCACGAGATAAGACGTCTGTGAATCGGGAATTTGTGCAAAAGTAAGCATGTCCGTTATTATTCTACCCCTAAAATTAATGTTATTAATTGCTTTAAGTCTCAGACGAAGCTTCATATATGACTCATTTCATGGTTGTATTACTACTTTAGTCAGACAGACGGTTAATAATGATAAGATCCTTCCATGTGTTAAGGTCAACCCAGGTCAATAACGATTATCAAAACCATTCAAATCAGGCAAAAGTGATCGCTTAATGGTCATCAAAATAATTACAATAATGGATACCTCTTTTCTCGGAATAAGAATTAATTTGGAAATCTGGAATTCATACAGCGCGGGAGACGTTTCCTTGAAATAAAGCCCCTTCATTTTATAATTTCACTCGTCTTTATACTACCAAACTTGAAAGAAGAGATAAAAGAAAAAAAAACAATATCCCTTTTCGCAAGAAAAGGGGAAGTTTTGACTGAAATTATGTTCTCTTAAACTTGAAAATAATAATTTCCCCCAAAATGGAAATCTATATTGAGCGCCTCTTTGATAAGCCATGTAGTTGGACTGTCCTAGATAAAAAATAATGATTTAAAACGATAAACATAAAGCCTCATTGCCCCTCACAGCTTACCCAACCCCCCAAAAAAATGCTCATGGAGAGCATTCGTCCATTTACCAATTCAGGAGAAATAACACTTGATCCAGAAGTTAGATCAAACCTTAAAAACTATTTCCCACCTGGATGAAATCCTTATTATGATAAATGCAAACGTATACAAACAAGGCTTCACTTTATGAAAAAACACACAAAGACGACAAAGATGGGAAGTTGAATGACATTTCATGACAGTTCTCAATATCACGTCCTCACACCCAGGAAATTATAACATCGAATCGTTTTGTGACAAATAAATATCGAAATATTGAGGTCAAGGGGACAAAACAGATAAAGGGTCTGCTTATTGGATCCCCCACAAACTTTATTCCGGTGATAATTGCTCCGATAAAAAAAATGTGCATAATGATTTGAAACAAACTTTTAAGAAGACCTCAAACACAACTTTACCCTAATCACTATCACTGACGTATAAAGAGGGGGGGGGGGCGCTTGGGCCACTAATAACTTCCACGAGCACGAAAAAAAGAGGAACAAGAATATGAAATTTAACACATTTTGGGGAATATTATGTCAAAATCTATCACAACATTGGATTTTCATTACAAAAAGTTCAAAATTTTCACTCGCTCGCTTTGCAATCCTGCGAATTTTCAGAAACTGCCCATTAATTTTGGCCCCTTCAAAATTTTTGAGCCCATTATAATATGCCGTTGATCCCAATCGAAATTATTATAATTTTGAACCAAGACAAATCTCTCTTACCATCTGCAACATTCATTATCGCTAAACGTATCAACTTTTTCTTTATTCAATTATTATATATTTTTATGAAATTATTTATGATCACTCACCATATCTTTATCTGCATCACTGCATATACGGTACATCATAACCGGCGGCTTTCCATAAAACAAATTCACGTCAACCGTTTCTGTTTTCATGAATGATGACCAGACAATGCGATGACGAGAACGATGTCCAACGATGACGATGGTGTGGATATGGAATTGATTACGATATTTGAAGAAACAGGAATTTGGTATCGGTGACGATGGTGATGACGATGACAGCGACCAGAGTTTTAATTGTGGCAAAAATAAAATATGTTCATTGGTGAACTGAAATCGATGATTGTAGCTTATGTTATTTTACGATTTCGACGATGATGGGGGTGGTCGATTTATCGATGCCTTTTGATGCTGCAGATGATGACGACGACGGCGATGATGATATTGATGACGATGGTGATGAGGATGATGATGTTGCTACAGATGTTGCTGGTGGTGTTGATAGTAAAGATGACGTCGACGATGAGGATTTAAAACGATATCGACGATGAAGTCTTCAATGACACAGGGCAATGAAGATCGATTTGATGAGCAAGTGATCGAAAGCAAATAAGAATACAACCCTTCCTTCAAATATCCACATGCACTGCTCGTGATAAGCACGTGATGCTATAGTTTAAATCGCTCTAAAGTACGGCGAAATACTCTCTGTTTACAAATCGAAGTCGACGTTCATTCATGACCACTTTCGTCATGTTCCTCCCATATCATAGTCTGCTGACGAAGACTTTTTAATACGTATACTGAAAAACGATTGAACATCATTGGAACTAGCATATAGCCCTGTGGACCTCTAAACGCATCCAAAACAAATACGATGTGATAATTATAATCTTTCAATCTTGTATTGTAGATTTTATCATAACTTTTGAGACCAGAAGTCATAATAACAAGCATAAAGAGTGAAGTGGTCTGCAAGTGAAGACTACACGCACTTGCGTCAAAACATCTCATTTCAATGCCGGAGAAAATATGAATAATGAAGCTGCGATGTTTGGAGACACGGATGCGTTCCTCCATCGGCCTGCATCCCGGATGCGGCCGGCCACATCACAACGGCACACACCAATCCCCTCATCAAAACTACTCGAAATTCTATAAATAGATGGCAATAAAAAAATCATTCATTCATTATGAAATTTGAATTTTATCAATTCGTCGCACAATTCTACAAGGATGCATTACTTTTCGCACGCCGCAACCTGCCCAGATGGGCCGCGCATGTTCTAATAAAATTATATCATTTTGAAGTCATGTGACAAACATTGATGATGATATAATGAAGCCATTGCAAAAAATACAATATAGGGCCTACCTCTTCTTCACCCATATACCCCGAAATAAGCATCACTTGAATATTAGTCTATAAAACATTAGCTAAATCAGCTGAGAAACTATCCCACCCTGAAAAATAATCTTCCAGAAAATTGCCCCATGCATGGGAGGGGGGGGGGGGTCCGGGTAGCCCATGACATACTATCTAGAAAAATTATATAATTACTAGCTAAAGGGCAATTGCCCCAACACGATAAGGGGATAGTGGTCCTGGTTGATGCAAGTAAAATTACATTTTCAGTGTAAACAAATACTCCAAAACCACACAAAACTCTTTGCTTTCAGTTTTGCACACAAGGAAATAGTTTTATTTGATTACCCCCCCCCCCTCCACATTTGACCCATCCTGTCTGCCCATATCTCCCTTTGCTCTGAAGGTGGCTGAAATCAAGACCCCCCCCCCCCCCCCCCACCATCAACATCATTACCATCACGTTATTGTATGGTAACCTGTCACTGGCACCCACCGGATACACCGAAGAAAAGCCAAAGTATTTGTGCCCACTATCTCCCATTAACGTGATTGATACGGGCAAATAAAGACGAAATCAGATTTGAAAAGTCAATACGAGGGACTACGTCAAACATTAATTACCGATCCCCTCTATATGTGCTTCTCATCTTAGCCTAAGTGAGTTAATTTCGTGCGTCTCCGGTGAAATAAACAATACATCTTTTATTTGAGTGACCTGTAATTCCGAGAATTATATGTTTATAACTGAGAGGAGCGGGTAGGAAGACGCGTTCTTGCCTTGGTTCGACAACTTTTGTGATGAAATCCCTGAAATAGATTATGTTATTGATTTTTCATACCATAAAGTATGTTTTTTCTTACTGATGCTTGGATTATTATAATAAATCTTTGCAAAAGGCTGATTATAAAACCAAGAATGATACATCATTTGGCACTGCAAAGGAGGATCCAGCATTTCATCGCAGGGGGGGGGGGGATGCGGTGCAATATATTTGTGTTCTACATTTTAATAAGAAAAAAAATAATGGTGATAACCCCAGAAAAAATTAACGGGAAAGGAAAATGTTAAGCTGGAACTTAACTTTCTGAACAAAACAGATTATTCGGAGAATCTGTGATCAAATTCAAACACCCCCCCCCCAAAAAAAAGGGGGGAGTGGTGATACAAATATGTAACTTTGATGATGTTGAACACACAAACGTGTGAAAAAAAAGTAAACAGGTAAAGACAGCTAGAACCATACTCCAAATGGTGAATTTAATGAAAATTGACATTGTTTCCTGAAAACTTAATTGGCATTAAGCATGAAGCTAAACCTCAAGTGGAGTCATTCCATATTCATGGTCATAAATGATTCACCCGGCTATGTCATCATAATTCATCATTACATGGAAACTCTAGAGGGAGTGTGAAAGGGCGCGGGGCGGCGGGACCGGTGGCTTTCTCGGGGGGGGGGGGGTGACAGTCAAATATATTGCTGAACACATGCGTGACCAAAAAAAATGCCTTTAAAATGGTAAAACTTTTTTCCAAAGTGTTTTTAAAGACTAGCAAAACGTGTTTAGGGGGCATATTCTGGCGACAACTTGTTTAGGGGCCAAAATGTGTAAATAATCCCACGAAAAACTTGTTTAGGGGGTTATTTTACACATAGGGGGAGAAAAAACTCGTTTAGGGGGTGTTTGGAATTTGGTCACGCATGTGTACAGCAATACATTTGACTGCCCCCCCCCCCCCCGGGTGGCTTTCATTGTTTTGTTTTCCAGAATCTATACTAACAACGATGGGAGGGGGGGGGGCACATATATAAGGTGCACAAGACAATTTTCAGGCCCCAAATCTTAGAATTGATCCCTCGTCTGCTTCTATTAACAGAAATTATAAAGTGACTTAAAATGTAGTAACAATTTTGGAAATTTATAAGCAATATTTTTATTCATTAATCATTGGACTTTGACTTATGCAGCCTTCCAGTGGTTCAGTGAAAGATAGAGAGAGGGCAAGAAAAGAAAATTTCTTATGAAGGACGGTTGCAGATTTGGGCAAATATATTTGGCCTATTAATGTGTATTCACTTAAATTGCCGTTGATCTATTATCATTCCTTAATGTGATTATTACCATCACAATCATCACCATCACCATGATCATCATTATCACCACCACCACCATCATCATCACCATCATCATCATCATTATCATCATCATCACCACCACCATCATCACCATCATCATCATCATCATCACCATCACCATCATCACCATCATCATCATTATCATCACCACCATCACCATTGTGATCATCATCATCACCATTGTCATCATCACCATCATCATCATCAGCATCATCTTCATCATCCTCATCATCATCCTCATCACCATTATCATCATCATCACCACCACCATCATCATCATCATAATTATCATCATCTTCACAACCATCATCATCATCATAATTATCATCATCATCATCACCATCATCATCATCATCACCATCATCACCATCATCATCATCATCACCACCCTCACCATCATCAACACCATCATCATCACCATCACCACCCTCGTCGTCTTCATCATCACCATCATCACCAACATCATCATCACCACCACCACCACCACCATCATCATTATCACCACCATCATCACCAACATCATCATCATCATCACCATCATCATCATCACCATCATCACCATCATCATCATCATCACCAACATCATCATCATCACCACCATCATCACTATCATCATCATCATCATCATCATCATCATCATCACCAACATCACAACATCACCACCATCTCCAACATAACTCTCATCCATAATCCAATCAAAATTTAGGAACAGAATCAACGTCACAACTGCTATCATCACCAAAGAAAACACCAATATCAAATTGCTAAATTGTGCTAATAACAAGTGTAATCAGAGAATAAGTCAGCAAATCAAATGTAATATATGAAATAAACTTTATTATATACAGCACTCATACATCTCCAACACCTCTATATTTGAATAGCCCCCCCGGGTGGGGGGGGGCACTTACATTGACGAGTGGATGCCATGCGCGACCAAAAAACACGTAAAAAGGATGTCTTTTTCAAGATAGGGCATGTTACGTACGTAACGTAATAAGGGTGTCAAAAACACTACAATAATGAAAAAAGGGTATCTATTTTTGCTAGGAATATACGGGTTTAGGGTCAAATTTGCGATGGTATAAAAAATTAAGACTAAATTGTTTTATAAAGGATGAACTTTTTGCCCTAAGAGTCAACAGTACGTGTTTAGAGTATGATTTGTGCGAGGTGTGGGAGGTGAGGCTATACTAAACCCAACGATGTAGGTAAAGTTAAAACCGACGACCGACGTCCGTGACATAACAATTAAAATATCGCTGCACTTGTTAAGGGGTTCATTTCAGGGAATACTTGCCAAGAGTATTGTTTTGTTTCCAATACTTGTTAAGGGTAGGGTTTCATCACACGCCAATACTTGTTAAGGGGTGCATTTTCAGAATATGGAAAATATGTGTTTAGGGTGATTTTCGAGACCCCATGGTCGCGCATGGTATCCACTCGTCAATGGAAGTGGCCCCCCCCCCCGGGGAATAGCCTAAAATTAATCAACCTGAGTTAAGCTCCCAATTCCAGCTTTTTTTCTTCATATTGTTTTCCATTGATGCTGATTGGAAGGTATAAGAAACCTATAAAAGCTGAATAGGCATTGTATAAAAACAACTTTAATTGGAACAAAAACAGGACATAGGCCCAGTTTAAAAAATCTTCTAATCAATGGCAATGGCAACAAACACACTGAATTCCTGCCACCTAGTTGGACAATAGCTAATTCCTCATAGATTTTTGGGCATTTTCCTATGATGTCTCTAAAAATGCCATTTCGTACGACATTGTATCTGGATCGGAACCGAAACACATTCCTTCGTAGCCTCATCATTGCACTTTGTGCCCTAGTCATATCAACAAGACCAAATACAAACCGACCAATGGTATGTCATTGGAAATAATGTAATAACTTTGATCGGTCTGACATTATGTATAGCCAGTATGACTGAAGCACGAGACAGACACAACCATCATCCATTATCAATGTCTTCTTGTGTATTACAGGTGAGCTGAGAAAAGGCTTCTTCCCCCGTCAGGATGTCCAGCACCTTAATGGTTTGGCCCAGTTTGTATGTGATGATGCAATCAGTGCGGGTTGTTCCATTACCCTGGGAGGTGAGCTGGTAGATGTTTTGTTGAGGGTCTACACCTGCAGTGATAAAAACAAAAGAGAAAGATAACGTGAGATATAATTATATATATAATTTTTATTTGCAAACTTATGGCGGTAAACTAAAATAACCAAAATGGCATATCATCATTGTCAAGCATGACCACCCAGGCACCAACCCATGTCTGTTGCGACGTTGCGGCGACTTTTGGCTATCTGATTTGGTGAATAAAAAAAAAAAGAAAATCCATCTTCCTGGCAACTAATAGTGAATAGAAAATTCACCAAATCTAACAAAGTTTGAAAGCAAAGTCTCATTAGAGACCACAAATATAAAATTGGTGCAAAACTCATGGATTTACACAACAAGTGGAGCGCCTCTGGCAGTCTCACCTGCATTACGCGATTCAATATAGCAGCAGTACTGATTTTGACAATGACTATAAAATAATTATTCACAAAAAACACCATTCATATACTATGCTACTACGTTCATTGACCCTAAATGACATTTGACCTTGATCAAGTGACCTACGACTTGTGCAAGATGAGCAATGATACTGGATTACCCCTATGTCCACATTTCATTAACTATATCCATAAACTTTCAAAGTTACGATGGTAATTCAACAAACACCCCCAACATGGCCTAAGTTCATTGACCCTAAATGACATTTGACCTTGGTCATGTGACCTGAAACTCACACAGGATGTTCAGTAATACTTGATTGACCTTATGTCCAAGTTTCATGAACTAGGTACATATACTTTTTAAGTTATGATGACATTTCAAAAACTTGATTCCCCTATGCAGGCGAGACAAAAATCCCATTTGGAGTAAAGGTCTCGGAATAAGTTTGAACAGAATCCAATAAATTTCCTCATTATTATTATTTTGTTAAATAAAGTTTGAGTCCTCTTTTAAAATATGGAGTTAACATGGTTGTAACCTATCATGATTGAATGAAGAACTTCTTAATCTTATTGTCAAATCTGCAAAAAAAATGAGTATTCTATATTTCATATACTGTAATATAATACAAAAGAAAAAATATGTGACATTAGAGACTCCCATTTGCGGCATACTATTTTCTGTGTTGAACATAATATGTAATTGTTTTGTGAAAATAAGATCTTTCATAAATTTCTTATTTTATATTCATTTTTATCAAAATTTTCAGCATCATGTTTCTTTGATCATCTCTTGTTCATGTAAACCAACTTTTATCTGGAGTGAATTTGACTTATAAGGCAAAAAAAGTTAAATTTCTGATAAAATTCACATAACCTTGTACTTATTTCTATCCCAACTCTCCAGACAAAAATCTTAGTGTCACAGACTGTCATTGCCATCAAATGTCTGGCAAGCTGGTCTGTCTGTCACTAATAACCACTGAATGCTCTTCTGTCTGCCTGTCTGTTTCTACAAGACCCCACCCCTTCGTTTCCCTCAGTCCCTTCTTCCCCCTTCTCTCTCTCCCCCCCCCTCTTCTTCCATACATCTCTCCCTCTCTCTCCCCCTCTCTTGCTTTCTCCCTACATGTCTGCATTGCAATATCTATAGACAACTAACCACAGTACATTACAATTGTTGATAATTATTGACTACCAGTATATATTATGATTTCTCTGAAGGAGAGATCGAAATAGTTTATTGCTTTTCCTGCCAGATGCAACAAGATTTTTTTTTAATGTCATTTTAAGAGGTTTGGATTTATATCAGCCAGGCTTTTATAATTTATCTAGTTTAATTATTTATTTTTCAATTTTTTGGAATTCATTTATTATTCATTTCATTTTTATTTATTTTTTATTTCATTTCTCAATTTCTTCCTTTCCTCAT